>NW_021620926.1:5115641-5224570 GCF_004785775.1 Grammomys surdaster
AGAAGGAGAAGGAGAAGGAGAAGGAGAAGGAGAAGGAGAAGGAGAAGAAGAAGAAGAAGAAGAAGAAGAAGAAGAAGAAGAAGAAGAAGAAGAAGGTGGTGACTGAGTGTGCTGGCCATGGGAAGAATGTTCAGAGTTAACTTCATGGACATAAAAATCTGCACTTCTTTCTAAATCCCTTTGTTCACCACGAAGCTGGTTCATAGAGGCCAGTCACTGGGCTGAACAGGGCTCAGATGAAATCCGACTACCAATTACAGTGAGACCCATATTACCATCTCTCACCTCAGAATTAACTTACGATTGAAGCAAGATTTGGAAACTTGTGATGATATCAGTAGTGCTTTTACAGAGAACGGTGCTGGAAGGGCTTTAAAATATTATTAATTTTAATCTAAATTACCAATTCTTTCTTACCAAAAAGAATCTGGCTTCTAAAATTATCAGAAAAAAATATTTCTCTAAAGAAGCCTAAGGAAAAAAACAATTGGGTTTTCCCATTTATGCAGTTATATCATATACAAATAGTTGTCATTTTTGAAGTTATACTTTTTAGTTTTGTTAATTTTCATAGAAGACAAAGCAAAAAAAAAATAGAAAGGCATTAGCAAGAACTAATATGGCTTCTAAAAACCCAAAGTACTAAGAAAAAAAAAATGCAGATATGAGCTTACGATATGATACTAGAAGTTATTAATGTGGACGAGTGGATTTAGACGGGTGAGATGTATGAAGCAGACTCATACATCTAATGCACGGGGAGACAGATGGAAAGCACATGGAAGGCTGATAAGAGTCAGGTACCTGTTACCCTGTTGGTTGCTCCTGCTTCGAGAAAAGGAACACAGACATCAAAGGAAAGAGTTAGGACAATTCCAGACCAAGCTGCAGCCCCGACAGGTCAGTCCTCAGAAAGCTTGTGGCCCTAGGTCACAGGTGGGGCTCAAGAGCAGTAACACTTGCAGGTGATACTGTCAGTTACAACACAATTCTGATCTCTTTGTAACCTTATGATGTATGCTTTAACAGAGTTTCGGTTGATGACTAGCCAGTTTTGTTATTCCATATTTGAGACCCGGAAGGATAGAGAAAATGTACATAATTCCAGTTTGTAGAAGTACAACTTCACATTCATCATTACAAAGCATCAGGATCGAGGCTTGCTCTGCGATACTCAAATTTTCTAAAGGATTTAGAAAATTAATTCCCTTACTGTTTATTAGTTGGAAAGTACAAGGTAAGAAGCTAATTTTTTGGTGTTTAAATCTTAAATTATAGCCTTTCAATAATTTGACTATATTTAAAACAATCTGGTGTTCTTAAGAAATTGGACCTTCTAACACTGAAGCTTATTTGTAAACAGGGTAAGGTATAAGTAGTAAACAAACCTTGACAACTTAGAAAAATATTACACACTTTAGCATCTCCCCTCCCTTACCCCTCCTAGTCCTTCCCCAGTACTCGGGATGACCCAGGTTCTGCATGTGTGGCTAATGTCCTACCACTGACATACAATGGTAACATGATGCTCTGTGACTTCAGTCCCCACCATCTTGACAACCAAGGATGTGACATGCCACTGTCCTGCCACTGACATGCATTAGAGTGATGCTTGATCTCAGCACTCCTACAGACACTTCCTGTGCAGGTCTGTCCCTGTGCTGTCTGTCTCGTTCCCCTCTTTCTAGATTTTAGCTCACAGTGAGATGACAGACCAGCGAGCCACTCTTACGCCATGTAAAGGCTAGACAGCATATTCTCAAGCTAAAGAGCAGTAGGTGACACAGAGTAAAGCTGGCTCACATGTCTCTATGCTTTAGATACACCACAGACTTGGGCCTGGATTAATAAAGACTTATGTAATTACCAAACATTCAATTCTGAAACAATATAATAGTCAACAAAATAACAACTCAATAAATAATAATAAAATACTAAACTTGTCACAATTAAAATTCTCGCCAGTGGCATGTACATGAATACATTATATATATATACACACATACACTCAATGTATAGTAAAATCTCATTATTAAACTTACAGCTACTTAGGAGAAACTTTCAAATTTGTATATATTTTTTTAACAGCATGATTACTCTTATGATTCCAAATTGAAAAGGTAGGGAACGGCAGGAAGTGCTTCCTTCCTGTCTCACTCAGCATCACACTCCTCCTCAGAGGACTAGTTTGAAAGACTTCAGCCTTCAGTACAAGATAAATCTTCATTGTTGGAGAAGAAGAAATAGAGTCGTATACATCTACTCTTTGTAGGGTTTCTACTAACTACCTTTAGCACTACTACTTTAACCTAAAACAGAGTAACTTTCAGTTTTCATCATCTGAGAACATTTTACTTTTTTCTATTGTTTTCTTTAGCTTTCATGAATGCAAGCAAAAACTTAGGCAAGTGTCAACTGCTAATGGCTTTTGAGTCTTAGCTACTTTATTTAGTATTTGCTTTGCAATAGAGATATATGCTTGAAATAGTTTGCCAGCTAGTTTGATATATCCATATATCTGTAAAAATGCAAATAATTACTCATAAACTATGTTCAAAGGCTACTGCCAATATACAATATTTCAGATTAAATCACGGACTTCTAAAACTTTACACACTAATTCAGCTTTGATGGCATTTTCAAGTAAAGAATTTGTGAGCCAGCAAAATGTACTTATTAAATTTATCAACTTTAGTTAAATGCACACAACAAAACTAAAACAGAATGTAAATACAGAACAATTTAGCTTACTTGTCGTTATCACAGTAGTTATCACAACAGCCTAACACAGCAGTGCTGCAGATATGAGACAGTGGGAACGCCCATGACTTCAACGTGTCAGGGCCATGGAACAATTTTCTACGAGACATTAATGAATAGATGTGCTCTTCTGTGGTTTTTGTGTGAGCCAATGAGCCTTCTGCTTAAAGCTCAAACCTAAGCTCTTCCTGTATTGACTGCAACCTCAGAACCCAATGCCAGCTCAGCACAGAGGAGAGCCCTGTTAGTGTCAGGAGGCACTGCAGATTCACTCTGCAGGAAATCAGCCATGAGGCCAATGTCTACACACAGAGCTGATCTTGATTTGCCTCTCTCTCAAACTAACTCATCACTTCAGCAATAAGAGGCCTCCATTATGATCGTTCACCTAATTAACTAACTGCCTAAAGCAAACAATGTATTTAAACTGTTACAAATTAGCATGAGGAAGCACTTGGATTTCCTAAAGAACCCGATCCTAGTATCAGGGGAACTGGAACTGTTTGGCTGTTTAGCTCTAGCTAGCCTGGAACTTACTATGTAGACCAGGCTGGCCTTGAACTTATGATTCTCCTACCTCTCCCTCCTAACCTGAGATTACCTCCTAACAACTCCTGTTGCTCTCTGAGATTTTCTTACTTAAGCAATGCATATAAACAAACAAACAAACAAACAAACAGTTAAAATCCTCAAATAGTCAGTAGCATGTAATCACTTAAGGCATCAAAGGATACTAAAGTTATCTCAAGATGCTATTACTTTCAAGTGATGAAAATAAGATTTCCTATTTCCTCTTATGCTGGTCATTAAAATAAGTGTGCTCCACACTACGCAGCATGTGCGTCAGAGACACTTCCTCCAGCAGTGACACTTACTTGCAGGTGTGGTGAGGAGTCTGAAGGCAAGCTTTGAGAAGACCTGCTCCGAGGTGGGGGCTGTGGTGGGGTTTCCAGATTTGGTTGGGGGCCGGAGGGAGGCATAGGTGCTGCTATGGGGACAAGCGGGTCTTGTAACTTTTGAGCAGGTGCAGGCAGAGAAGGCTGCAGAGGAAATGCAGCCTGGGGCTTCAGTGGTTCTGGAAGGACAGCAGGACCTAAAACACCAAGGATTGTCCCACATTAGCTGTGCTCTAAACATCCTGGGTTTTCTCTTGTTAATGGGCAGAGGTATTCTAGTTGTTGCCCCTTTCCATGGCAAACAGCCTCAATTCTAGGGGTACAAGGGAGAAGATCCCCATTTGGATAAGTTAGGTTTTATGGAAGGTGGAAAAAGAGAGTAAAAGGAGAACCAGAGAGCTGAGTGTGTCCCAAAGTACCTACCTTTCGATGTCTCTGAGGGCTTGCTTTGGCTTTCAGGAGTCAGCCTTCCAGCAGATGCCCGAGCCTGGCTCTGTGGGGCACTTATCACTCCAGCACGAGCTGGAACTGTCTATAGATAGAAACATATTAGTGACATTAATCTATTTTCAACAGTTAGATTCTGTGAAAAATACATGCTTTCATGTCTCATTGATTCTCTGGTATAATTTCCCACCTTGCCATTTTAATTGTTCTTGACTTGTAGCTAAACAATGATACTTTCCTTTTTATTTTTAATAGTGTACTGTGTACTAGGCACTTGTATGATATAGACATTTTTATTAACCTTCAAAATAACTTCATATATGACTTTGTCATCTTTATTTTAAATTAAGGTGAAGACATGCATAATGAGGATGTAGTATTTGGATATAAACTCATGCCTGGCTAGCTACAGATGAGGGACTTGACCGTGAGCAGTGCTACCTTAAGGAAGAGATGGGACACTCTGAGAGCATAAACATTGGAGATAAGCCTAACACACTAAGAGACTTCAGAATTAACCTCTCCCAGATTGTTTTAAACATGAAATAACATTCTTAAATGTCTAACTAAATATTCCACATTAGGCCAGAATTTTTATTCACGTATGTTTGGTGAAGGCTCTAAGCCCATATACTTATTTAAAGATGAAATTAGTATAGGTTTTAGGTTTGGGTCTGGATTTTTTAAGCAAAGGCCTCACTCTGTGGTCCCAGGCTGCTCTGGAACTCACCATGTAGACCACGGTGGACCTGGACTCACAGCAGCAGTTTCCCAGCCTCAGCCACTTAAATGCTGGGATTCAGATGTCAGACACCAGGCCTGCTGATACGACAACTTTTAACTCCACAAAAATCCTGACTTCCTTCCCTGTCCCTACATTATCAAGGTGCAGGGGCAGTGTGGCAGTAGAGAGAAAGTAACAATTATCTTGAAGTATATTCTATAGACATTGTAATTTAAAGAATAGAATTACATGTAGAAGAGGACCTTTAATTTGTTAAGTAAACAGCTATAATCTAAGCATGGTGACAGTTCCAGGTTCTCCACTATTCAGATATAGTTTCTACTATAGTGCCTTAAGTTACACTTTAAAAAAAATTATTTGTATGTGCGTGCAGGCATTCATGCATGGCACGTGCAAGATGTCACAGGAAACTGTTGGGTCTTTCCTACCATCATGGCATGGGTTATGTGAGGATGTGACGCAGGTCCTCAGGCTTGTACAGTAAGCACTTTACCACTGAGTCATCTCTATGGCCCATCTTTTTTCTTTCTGATATCTGTTATAGCTCAGAGGAATTTTGTTTGAAGGAATAATGGAATTTATATAATATATATTACATCATATATATTATATTATATATTATATCATATATATATATGATAGAACATATGATAAACATACAGAAAACCATAGGTTTATAAAATATTGAAAAGAATCTTACACACCATCTTTCCCTTCTTATTTTATAGTATCTTTAGAAACAGTTTAAGTATTCTATTACAATTTTATGCTAATCAAAGTTCTTAAAAAATAATTTTCTTTTAGGTAGGGAGACACAGGGTCTCTCTACATAGTCCTGACTGTCCTAGAAACTTACTATGTAGACCATGCAGGCCTCAATCTCAGAGAGATCCACTTGCCTCTGACTCCTGAGTGCTGGGATTAAAGTTGTGTGCCACTACACCTGGCTTGAAGGGTAACTTAATATTTCCACTGATTAAACAGCTTAAACAATAAACAGCTATCTAAATAATTATCTAAATTAATGCTTTATATTTTGAGAGACACCAAGATCTTTATTTAGTGGCCATAGTCAAGTACATTATTTTTATCCAAACCAGTTAGTGTAGTCACTTGGAAGTCTATGAGAAAGGCTGAGTTGAGACGTAGCTTGGAGATGACCAGCTCCCTTATTTTAGAGTTGAACAACTGAAGCCTTGGCAGTTTCTTTTGATTCTCTCCAAGGTAACAAACAGACTACTGCAAACTGGAACCTAGGACAAACCCCTCGTAACTCCCAGGCTAGGTGTTACCTACCGGTCTCGCTGCACCATATCCAGTAGGTCCTGGGCCTGCAAGTCCTGCTTGAGGGGAAGGTTGATTACGCCCTGAAACAAAGACATCACATTGTGTATTTAAGTATAAGAAAGAAAGTTAAAAAGAAAAAGTAAAAAGAAATAAGAAGCCATGTACTTCCTATTCCCAGTGTCTATTGCATGGTCCAGTTTTAAGGGGAAGTAACTACATTCAAGTGTTTTTACCTATATTATCTTTCCGTGCTGTTCCAGGGCTTTTGGGTGCTTTGAAGTAGAAAGGAAAAAGAATCAATCATAAGTAAACAGTAAAACCACAGTTCATGGCATCACCAGATTCCTCTGTTCACTACCCACAGAGACAAAGGAGATAGCAACAAAACAAGCACCATGCTCTGGGTAAAGACAGAAACTGGAGTATTAGAGACCTGCATGGGAGACAAAAGGAGTCATGCTAAGGTGATGGTCTTCACGGACCTCTGCCCATGAACCTTGAAGACCTGGTCAGCTGTTCCTTATAGCTTGGCAGACAAATGGCTCCTGAGCCACAGCTCCTAAGAGCTTGGCGTGTCATACTAGAGGTCTGATTGTTGATAAAGTTATCTTAGGATGAGGCCTTTCAGATTTCTACAATAGACTATTAGGATCAAGACAGAAGACCTGAATAGACATATTTACAGCCGTGTTATAATATGATGCAAACACATTAGGAAGATAGCCTCTGGATGAAGAGATAATTACTCTGGGGGATAAAAAAGAGTAGTATCTAAGTATTTCAATTTTGAGAAGAAATTCAAGTAAAATGGTCCTATTAAATACAACAGCCCATAAATAATTATAGTCTTAAAATGGCACTAGTTTTAGTGGTCTTTTAAGCAAAATCTAGCTCAATATCAAAATCTTTAGAAGCATCTGCTATAGAAAAAAAATCTATAAAATACTAGATTCTAGGACCTTACAGTTACTAATTGATAAAACTTCAGGTTAATCAAGAACATTTTTAAACATGTGACTTATTCAAGAAAAAAAAATGAAGGCACTCTTCCTTCAATAGTAGTTTCATAGCCTGACTACACAGGACTAGCTATGAACAACACAAGAACCTCAGGGACATTAAAAGGATCACCACTGAAAACTACACATACAACACAGAAGGACAAGAGAGAAAAGTACAAGGTCTACGTAAGGAGAAGGAGGGTGCTTCTGGTAGGACTTAGTGTGCCTTTAAACGCTGGAGGGACTGACACTTACAACAAAACTGTGTCTATAAGGCAGAAACCTTGTTACCTTCCATCTCTCTCCTAGCAACCCCGGGACTGGGAGGGGCTCCAACACCTTTTTAGAAAAAGAACAAAAGCTATATATTGTTCAAATCCCAGAGCACAGGATGAAAGGCAGGCACACAATTATTCTTGCATGAAGGGTCTTTAATTGCTTTAAATCTCTTGGAAGTCATCAATCTAACCAAAGTGACTCCTCCCTTTCCTCAAATCTAAGAACAGAAGCAAAGTCACAGCTCCCACTTCATCTGAAATCACTGCAAGAAGGAACCAAAAATACTATCTAACGTAAACCTTTATGATCACCTCATTTCTTATGTCTAGATTACCGATATGTTATTTGACAGTCAAAAAGGAAAATAATCATAAATGAAGTCTCAATTTCATCTTAAATTTCTATGAAAAGACACTGATCTCTTCAAAGTTAGTTTCTGATGTATTCTCTAAGCTTACTGTCTCGAAGGATATTAGGAACTGCAGAATAAGATAGGTGGTAGAGGAATTATGAAGAGGGGCATTTAAAATGGAAACAGATTTCTAAATAAGCTACTGGTTTGCTAATATGATACAAATTTTCATAAGTTCATTTCCAAACTTATTTTCTACAGATTGGTTTCCTAGTAAAGCAGCAGAATTCACCCTAAAATAAACAAATAAATGAAAAAAAGTAACATTTCATAGAAGTTACACTGTTTAAATAATTTAGCTATTCCTACTACAAAGTCATCAAAATCTTCACATAAGCAGTGTTACTATCATAACTGGCCCTGAATCTCAGGGACCAACAATGGCAGGTAGCCAGAACCTCTGCATGGCCAGGGGCTTTAGAAACACTAGCTGGAGCTGCTCAAGCTCTGAAGACTTGGTACAATCTCCATCTTTTCTTGAGCCTTATTAAGTGTACTTAGCAAGAAGTGCTTCAGACTGAGCTTTTGGTTCATCCTTTGAGGACGTAAGTGCTGGGGACTGAATCCATGGCTTGCCATGTCAGGAGAGCACATTGCTACATGCAAAGCCCTACCTGCAGTTTTCATGTTAATGAGACAAATTACTTTTTAAATAAAAGCATCCAATAGTAAATACAAATGACCTCATTGAAAAGAATAAAAATTTTTATAGTTTTACATAAACAGATGAGACAAGAATTGATGATTTATTCAAAATGCAAAATAAGACATAGTTTATCAGTTATACTCACAGAGTAACTACTCTGTAATGTGTTATCAGGAATATAGAAGTTTGGAGCTCTTTTACATGGAGTATAAATGCCACACATTTTGATGCCTACCAAACAGACTTAAACTGTCTGAGTTACAGGGTTCAAACTCCAAAGTATTAATAACCCAGCATTCACACAGGATAGCAAATGTAAATGGTTACCTCCAAATTCTTTTCTAGCAGGCGCAGGACTCCTAGCCCCTTACAGTTCATAAGAAATTAGGCAGCAGAAAGGGAATGACATTAAATAAAGAGTTGAAATGTCAAAATCTGCTCTAATAGTCATAAAAGCACACAGCATGTATGATTGTGTAAATATCTAGACATTACACAAAGCTGTTATTCAATGCATATGCTCACAAGAAGTGAACATTGCATTTAGCTGAGAGAACACTTAAAGAGGTATATAAAACATATTAAACACATGTATGTTCTTCAGTTCTAAAATACATTTTCTAGAAATTAATAAATGTTAATTGTCTTTATAAAGCTACAGATGAGAAAATTTTAAAAAATTAAAGTTTTATCCAAGAACATCATACATGTCCAACCATGTCAAAGTACCAAGACCCAAGCAAGCATCTCCTGTGCAAGGCAAGGAGGCAGCGTGACCGTGCTCATGGAACCTGCTTGACAGACACACTGGTCTGCTGCTCCTCAGAGTTCCTTTTAGACAAGCTCAAGAGGTAACAATAATGATCACATAAGCACACAAACCAAACCCAGAGGATACAGATGAAAACATGCACAATGCGTTTAAATGAAGTAGAGGAAAATTTTATGTTAAACAGGCATCCGAAGAGTAGTTGGTTACCTGAAGGTGGAGGTGGTCTCTGTGGTGGGGCAGGACGTGCTGGAGGAGCAACTGGTCGAGGAGGGGGTGGCCTCTTGGGTTCTATGGTCTGGGAAGAATCCTTCTGGGTTGTTGGCTGAGTGTCAACTGGAGAGCCTAAGAAAATGAGTAGGTGAGGTCAGGTACCAAGCGGGAGCTTGTGACACGGAATGTGCATACATAATTAAATGACCCAATTTTCTCCTCTAAAAATTCTGTGCATTAAAGAAAAAAATAAAGCACTTTCCTGTGACTAAAGCAGCAGTCTACCATGGAATCCCTTCTGGAACCACAATGCTGCCCTGTGCTGACTTTTACTTGGCTGAGGTGCTGACTTACTGAGGAGGACTATTAAGGGACAAAATGTACTGTTTGAGTTAAGTCATACATAACTTGCTGGCCAGCAAAGAAGAGAGGGGAAAGCCCAAACAGTCAAGTGTTTCTATCGTAGGATAGGAAATCACACGTTGTAGAACACATAAACAGGACTGAGACAAATCGTCTAGTAGCAGCAAGGACAGAACTCTTCTCCACTAAGAGTTACTGTCAGGAAGTCCACTCCTGTCTACAGGGCACTTAGGACATGGGATAAAGTCTAAAAAACATGTGCTGGTTAGTTTTTGTCAACTTGATATAAGTTAGAGTCACTGGGGGGAAAGGAGCTCCCACTGAGGAATTGCCTATGTCAGACTGGCTTGCAGGCCAACTTCCTTGATTAATGATTGATGGGGCCAGACCGTGTGGGTGGTACTACCCTTGGGCAGGTGGTCCAGGAGGAACAGGAAAGCAGGCTGGGTTAGCCATTGTGAGCAAGCCTCTGCATCAGCTCCTGCCTCCAGATTCATGCCTTGAGCTTCTGGCTTCCCTTAATTACCTGTAAACCAAATAAACCCTTCCCTCCCCAAGCTGGCTTCGGTATTAGGGATTCTATTGCTGTGATGAAACACCATGAGCAAAAAACAAGTTGAGGAGGAAAGAGCTTATTTGGCTTACACTTCCCAGGCTGGCCTCAAACTCATGATCCTCCCACCTCTGCCTCCTTCAGCAAATCCTACCAGTGTGTGCCACCACAACTGGCTGACTTATACTTCCATATTACTGTTCATCATTGAAGGAAATCAGGGCAGGAACCTGAAGACAGGAGCTGATGCAGAGGCCATGGAAGGGTGCTTCTTACTGGCTTGCTCCCCCTGGCTTGCTCAGTCTGCTTTTTTATAGAACCCCAGGGCCACCAGCTCAGAGACAACACTACCTACAATGAGCTGGAACCTCCCCCATGAACCACTAATTATGAAAAGTCCCTACAGCTGGGTCTTATGGAGGCATTTTCTTAATTAAGGTTCCCTCCTTTCAGAAAACTCTAGTTTGTGTGTCAAGCTGACATAAGACCAGCCATCACAGTCAATACTTTATCACAGCAACAGAAAGCAAATGAGGATACAATAGTCTTCCAAGGTTCAAACAAACTGTCTAGACAAAGTCACACAAATATTTCAAATAAAACACGCACCCTGTGAACTTAGAGGTCCTGGAGCTCTTGATGGTGCTCGACTAGGTCTGACAGGAAGAGAAGGTGCAGAGTACTCTGGTACTGTTGGTGACTGGCAGGGACTGGTCCGGGGTGAAGAGCTTGGAGAAGTGCCAAGGCCAGAACTTGAGGATGGTTGTAGATGCTGAGGAAGAAGCTCCTCTACTTCAGCACTATAGTCATCGACATCACCTGACAAAAGCAAGGCCACCAAAGACAGCACCTTTTAACTTTTCATTTTTACAGGCTTTACAGGGCTAAAAGACAAGTTAAATATTCAGATATCACCAACACACATGGAATAAGCATAAAGGGATGTAAAAATATAAACAGAAAAATTAGAGTCAGTACAAACGCTCTTACAGAGAACCTAAAGATGTCCATTTCTTCTGGTGCAGGTGCACTTGGAGCTTGCCTGACTGAAAGCTCTATTAGCCGAGCAGCTATGAAGCCAACTTTGCCCATGTGTTCTGTGTGACCTCCTCTACTCCCTGCCCAACCCAGGTCCAACCTAACAGTAAACTAGGTCATGGGCAGTCATACACCCTTAGCCAGACGTCTCCTATTTCAAGCCTTTTCACTCAACATAGATCCATTTCTCCCATCAGGTTTCATCTCCACTTACCCCATGCAACAGGATTCACAAACTACAACACTAGCTTTCATTCCAAGTCCTACCTTTTTAAGGCTATGTCACCAGGAGTCTATGAGACACCCTTTATCTCACCTTCTTCAGCGGTCTCCACTTTCTGCCCTTCCAGTGACTGAGCTACCATCTAGTAAGCCATTCAGGACTAAGCAGAAAGCACCACGGTCAGTGGGCCCTACCACTTTTTGCATACACAGAAGTCCTATGGACAGCATGTATGGCAATCTGAACAGCTCAGTATTGTCCTCAGTGACAGGGCTACTTCCACACTGTGGCCACTGTTCCCTCAGCTATACGACCTCTGGGTCTTAACCTACAGTAGTACTTCATTCTTTCAGCCCTTCCGCAGAGCTAGGGCTTGCTCCCTTGCACTTCAGCCCTGTCCAATCTGATCCCTTCTGCGTTTGTCTTCAATGTTCGCTATGGCTCTCCCGCTGCCTGTAAATGACAAACCCTATCAATCCCCATCCACACCTCACACCTCTGTAACTGCACTTGTCTGTGAGTGTCACTTCTTGAAGAAACACCACAAAGTTTTCACAGTCGCATTAACAATGTTTGTAGTTTCAATCTCCTCTGGGTTCCCCAAGTTGCCTGGAAATTCTAAGAGTTCCTGGTTGGTTACTCCTCTCATTCCTTTTTGCCAGATACATTATTTCAAAGTGTCTCAAGTCCCCTGAAACTGTGGGTTTTCCCACTCCTGCTAATGATGTGCATACATAAACCTGACAGAAGTCTCAGGACAGAGCCTCCACAATTACCTCGTGCAAGCTGCATTCTCACCACACATTCTCACCGATGCTGGGGCATGACACAGCCTACCCTAATGCATGGGGTCCAGGACACCCCACTGTCCTCAGAAACCTTGGTGTCATTCTGCCAACCCTCTCACACCCTTAGCTTTCTCTGTACCAGCCCCTTCCAGCAGCATGAAGCTCTCAGGCTCCTCCCATTGAGAAGGGACTGTTCTATAGCCCTACTTCTTCACCTTCCGCCCACAGCAGATCTCGCCACCCGGCTTTACCATACCACCAAACTTAATCTTACAAAGGTCACTAACAGCCTCCCTCACTGCTCCTACGTCAGACATGGGTCTGTCCTTATTTTCTCCCTCGTCTTTCCGAAGTGAGATATCATGGACCATTTCTTTCTGGTTATACTTTCTTTTCTTGACTGTGTGTGTGTGTGTTTGAGACAGGGTTTCCCTGTAACAGAGCCCAGGCTGTCCTGGACTCGCTTTGTAGACCAGGCTGGCCTCAGATTCACAGACAGTCGCTTGTGAAAAGTTGACTTTTAAAAATAGTTTTATTTTTTATGAGTGTTCTGATTGCATGCATGTATGTGTAACATGAATGTGGTGACTGAAGAGACCACAAGAGGGTGTCAGAGCCCCTGAAACTGGAGCTACAGACTCACCATGTGGATGCTGGGTCTTCTACAAGAGCAGCCAGTGCTCTCAAGCACTGAGCAATCTCTCCAGCACCTTGATTTTTCTTTTAAATTGGAAAATTGAAACCATTCCCATGAACTACCACACAACTACTCACTATTACACTGACAACCTTATTGTGATTGCCTGCATACCTGTACCTAGAAAACAGTGAGTTCTAGAAGGGAGAAACAAAGACATGCTCACGGAGTTTGCAGCATTTGGCATGCATCTCTATGGTGGTTAATTTTGACTCAACTTGATGGCCTATGCAGATGCAGCGAGGGAATCACTGGAGCCCATCTCTGGCTGTGTCTATGAGAGTACCCTGAGGTGACTAGGTAAGACAACTCTGACATGATGGATGCACTGTGCCTGATGGGTGCAGAAGATGACGGCATTATTACAAAGTAGTAAAGAGTAGGATCTATGACCTAGCTGGAGCAACTAGGTGAGCAGGAGCTTGTCTATGGGGTCTACTTCATGCCCTGGCCTCTTCTTGCATGTGCCCTTTTTCTTGGTCGCTAAGAAGGGAAGACCAGCTTCTACCATCTGTTCCTGCCTCTATGATGCTCCTCCAAGTGTATGGACCAATCAATCAAGGACTGAACCTTTGAAATCATGAGCCAAAATAAATATACTTTCTGTACTCTGTTTCTATAGGGGATTTAGTCACAACTAGAAAAGGAACCAACATAAGGTAGTACACAAAGAGTGCATATTTGTGGATCAAGTAAATGACCAATACAAAAGCTAGTGATTATCTTAAAAGATGATTAACTTCAATGTACTATCTTGCAGTGCAGAGTCAGGTATGCCTTTTTGGAAAGGCTAGTGATAGAATCAGGGCCTTATAGACATTAATCATTCACTCTATCACAGAGCTAAATCCTAATGAAAAGTATGCTCACACATATAACATATAATGTTAGAAAGCAAATGAACTTTCAAATAATGTTTAAGAAAACGACAATACCCACACAATTTGTCTCAAGTCTCAACTGAAGTCGCTACCTTTTTACGCATGGGTTCAGTTCCATTGAGCCACCTGGACTCTTTCTACACTCCTTTGGAACATGTCTTCTTTTTAAATAATTATGAACTTATTAAAACATCTACTTAACTATAATTTTGGCACAAACCAGCACATTCAAAATACCAATTCATGCTTTTATCAGACAATATAAACTAAAATATGCAATTATATTTACTATTTAATGACAAAATAGCATATAAATTACCAAGAATAATGCAATCAGATAAACATTATACTATAGAAAACATATCACAATACTGTGCTCAAGGAGAGAGAGAAACCAGGATATTAAGTCATCAGTGCTGGGACGAACGTCTCTAACATGCAGAATAAGTCTGGTCAACACACAGACCTTCCATGTCAAAGTCTGCTGTGACCTCGGCGTCTTCACCGAGCAGGGTGGAGCTTGTGGACGAGGGCAACGTGACACTGATCTTCTCTAAGCTCATCTCTTCTTCCAGATTTTTGATCCAATCTGGACTTTTTAAAGTAATGGTTATAGTCCGATTTAATAACTAGTTGAAATAAAAAAAAAAGATACAGAACATTTATTAACATGAAAACTATTGTGGGAGAAGGGTGCCTATGTTAGACCACACATACTAAAATTTTCCATGTGAAGGCAGTTCACATTCTGCCTTTAAGAGCTTATGATGCCAAATAAAAATAGTTAAGATTCCTTTACTCTGCCAGGCAGTGGTCACGCACGCCTTTAATCCCAGAACTTGGGAGGCAGAGGCAGGCGGATTTCTGAGTTCGAGGCCAGCTTGGTCTATGGAGTTAGTTCCAGGACAGCCAGGGCTATACAGAGAAACCCTGTCTCGGAAAAACGAACAAACAAACAAACAAAAACAAACAAACAAAAAGATTCCTTTACTCTAGCTAGTATCTCTTCCTGGCCAAATATAAACCACTGATAATCTGCTATGTAATTTTGGTTTGGATCCATAAATTAAATAACAGTTCCCACACTGAAATAACCACAGAAGAGACAAAGGGTCTTGAGCATGCACTTGCTGTTGTTTGGTTCTCGCACACTTGGTGCAATAGTCCTGAGAGCTGCCCCACTGTACGCTGCTGCTATGTGCTAACCTATGCTTTTAGCATTTCAAATGTCAGGAGAATGTGGTGTGAAGATTATTTTGAATCTTCTACAAAAATGAACTGCTGTGGAACTGGAATGGCCGCACCATGTAAAGCATACCCTCAGCTTTCCTTATACATTTAAGTGACTTTTAGATCTAAGGATGATTGATAAACACCAACATGTAATAATCAAGTTACACTGTATCTCATTGTATTTTTTTTTAAAATCCTTCAAAAATTTATTGTTGGGAAAAGTAGACTCCTTCATCACGGACATGATGATGACATACACTCTCACTTAAGTCCACAACATATAAGACACCGGCTTCCCAGTTACAAGCTCTTTCTTACAGTTTCAACTTTCTTATGTTTAAAGAGTTCTATAGTGGGAAGAAGATTAAACTTTTAAAATGTTTACAAATGATATGCATAGTTATGGTCAATACACTGTGCTGACAGTTGGCAATTCTGTGGGTAGCTTCCAGCTCAAAGTATTTTTTTTTTATCATTTTGACAAGAATATATTAGTACTGCATTAAAAAACAGACAAACCAACCTCAGGCAATATAAACATGCAAATATTCTTCTTTAAGGAAGCAAATTAGCATGACAAGAAAAGGCTGGTAAATGCCTGAGGGAGTTGCTCACTGTTGAAGAAATGAAATCTAGAATTCAATCTATTGTACCTATGGATCATACAATTAGCAATGCAGATTTTGATAAAAAAAGAAAAATAATTCCTAAAAAATTGACAGATGCAACATTTCACAGAAACAAAATTACACCAGGTCATCACCAGTATAAGTTCCCCATCAGTGACATTTCAAATCACAGACTAGAAACATCCCCAGTAGTTAAATTTGAAAATGCTACAATGTGGATGCTTGCTATCTGAGGAAATTATGTATCCATGCTGGAAAAGGGCACCAGACACCAAAGTCTTTCCTTGGCCACTTATGAGTAACTCCCTGGGAAAGATAAGGACCTTCTGCTCCTTCTGTCTCATGGTCTTGTAAATAAAGCATGTTCTCCACTTGGTAGCAATGTAGACAAGATGGAATATCTACTTTTAATGAAAATTTTATAATAATTTATATATTATATATTATACAATATTTGATATTTATATCATAGAAATCAAATTAGGCAGGGAACATGTTTTCCTTTTCTGTCAATGGTTAATATCTCGAAGGGAAAAGTAAAATAATCTTAGGCTAGGCAGAAAACTAATCTAAATAAAAATATTAAGTAACCCTTATGCAGTTCATGGTCTTCAATTTTCCTTAACTGAAAATATATCTAGACATTCAATTTGCTTGTCTGTAGAACTACAATCTTGAGACATACTTCAGACGGTTTAGGATCACCAAATCTACCTTACCTCTTTACCATTTAGGCTCAGAACATTCAAGGCGGAGCTTCCCTCCAAAAATGTAACCCACATTTTATCTTCTACAAATCTTTAAGAGAAAGAAGAAAAAACAGTGAAGAAGAATATAATTAACTTCTCAGACATAGCTCAATTTCTAGCCACTGGTTACGAATGAACAGCTGGGGCCAAAAGAGAGCCTGGTGGCCACTGGGCTGCTTCTTAGAGGAGGCTGCTCTCTGCACACAGCACTTCTGTCCTGCTTCCTTTACTGTGTGAGAAACACAGGCAGGAGAAACCAACGCAGGGTTTCACCCCTTCAGGGTGACGCAACGCAGTCAGGAACTATGTATTTCCAGTGTTTCAGTGACTTTCCTGAAGGTCATTTCCTCTGATTAAGAAAGATAATAGATATTTTAATAGATTATGTTAACGAGAAGGAATCCCCAAATAACCCAGCTAGCTGGTCTCAAGGAGCTGCAGGTTAGGGGGTTTGTCTGCACAGACATTTCTTCCTGAGTCTTTGCTATGATTCCAAGTTTATACTCTGGAAACAAGATACAGGCTCCCCCCCCCCAAAGCCCTCCCCCCCTTAAAAAGGGAAAAAAAGGAAACAAAGGACATATTTTGAAGTCACTGATTATATAATGAAGTTTATAACAAAAAAAATATCAAACAATGTTATCCATCTGATATACAGAAGCAATTTTGCAAACTGAATTTTCCCAACTATATGGAGCAAACCTTTCTTATGCTCACAGTCTAAAAGATTATGGGTTTAAGGGTTAAAAAAAGATGCAAATAAAAGTGTGCCAAACTACTTTCCTCTACTGAAATCAGGTGCACATGGAATACAGCTTACAATCCGATATTCCCGAGACAACTGACTCAGCTTCTCTGGCAGGAAGCTAGTAAGTTACAGGAATGTTGGCATTCGAAATACACAGGGATGGTATTCTTACTTAAGTACTACCCTGTGGCTGCCATGGAGGACACCCCTCTTTAAGACTGTTGTTAGCTGCAACCCTGTTCTTTGGTTACTGCGCCATGACCATAGCTGTACACCACACACCCACCTTCTTTCCTGTATCTGCTTTTGTTTATCACCTTGGTACCATTGGTGTGACAGAGTACCCTGTCTTGACACCTATGGCTTTCTATCCCAGCAACAGATAATTTTCTTATCAATGTTCTCTCTAATGTTGACAATATTCTGAGGAAAGCTTTTAGCTTCAATCTGAATTAGGAAGACCCCCAGTGAGTTAAAAACCCACAAGTCTCTTCTCCTTTACCCGTCTCTTTCCCTTATACAGTTTAGAGTCTTCTAGCTCAATGCTGTAGTTTACATTTGTTCATGAAGCTATCTGCTGCCCACTCACACTTCACAGATGCTTCTGGTGCTCTGACATTTCTATGCTTGGCAAGGCTTACTGTTATCTGTAAATGTGGGAGATTTTAAAGTGTACTTTCTAAAGCCTTAAGTTCTTAAGTCTTTTAGAAACAAATGAATTCATTATTGCCAGGGCATGCATGTGGAGATCAGAGGACAACTCTGTGGAGTCGGCTCTCTCCTTCCTCCTTGACATGGGTCCCAAGTGTGGAACTGAGACAGTACCTTTGTGCACTGAGCCATCTCTCAGGCTCAGGTTTTATAAGATTTTGAAGATTTAAAATAGAATGCTCTCAAAGATTGGAGGATGGGTAAGAAAAATCAAAGGACCTATCAAAAAAAAATGCCAATTTTTGGGCTGGTGAGATGGCTCAGCGGTTAAGAGCACTGACTGCTCTTCTAGAGGTCATGAGTTCAAATCCCAGCAACCACATGGTGGCTCACAACCATCTGCAATGAGATCTGATGCCCTCATATGGGTGTCTGAAGATAGCGACAGTGTACTTACATATAATAAATAAATAAATCTTTAAAAAAAATGCCAATTTTTGTTTTTCATTTGTTCCTCTGCTCCCTGAAAAGACCTGATGTGTCTCAGGTGAATTCCACCCTACAGAAACTATCCCATCGTCACTCTATGGATCTGGAGAAGAAGCCACTACAGTGACTTCTCCAAATAGATTATAAGCAGAGCCATGCCTTGAAGTTCTCTGCTCTTCTACAGTACCGTATCATATAGAGGTTTGCCTACCGAATACAAATAAAATATCCTCAAAGAAGCAAATGAACAACATACAGAGGAATTAAAAGACACACATGAAATCCAACTTCCCAAAACAGTTGAACATGTGAAAGAAAACCCTGCTAAGACAAGAGGCCTGCAGCCCTGCAGAAAGCAGGTGGGGAAGTCAGCCCAGGGACCGAGACTGCAACAGATGGCTCCTACCCATCACATCTCAGCTGGCTGGAAACGGAACATTTATCATTTATAATGATATTTATAATATAAACATCTCATTTCTTAAGCTTAGGGAATAAAAAAAATCCCTCTAGGCCATTTACTTATTAAAGAAGTTATTTATTTATATACTCTCTATGTAGATTATACTGGCCTTGAAGTGATTGTCCTTCTGCCTTTTGAATCCTAGAGGACTGGTGTGCACCATTCAAGCCTTTACTTTTCTCTCCTTAAAACACTAAACTGACCAAGCATAGCTTTCCTCTCACACAGAGCTTGCTACAGTGCTCCACTGTAGAGGAACCATGTAGAGGTCATTCCTAAACGCAAACATAGCTTTGTCTCCAATAGTTCGTGTAAGTTTCATTATTCATTTTAAGTTTTCTAAGTAGAGAAACTACTTCAAAACCCAGGATCTCTTGAATAACATCCCAAGTATAGCTCTTTAGTCTGGAAATATCAGATTTATGAAGGAGTCAGTCACTAGATCAGGCTTTCCAATGTACCACTTATTTACATGCACTCTGGGTCACAAACCCCTCACTCACCTTATGAGTATAACTTCACCAAAGTGTGCAAACTGCTGCAGAAGCTCATCAATCAAAGCATCATCAAAAAAGGTATTTTCTTGTGCAGAGCTTTTGATTGAGACCATCACTGTACCATCTGGTGGGCCCTGGACTGCAATAACCTCTTTATAAATTTTTTGCCTCTCTTCAGCTTCAACTTCAAATATATCTATATCAATCAGGGCAACAACGGGCCTTAAGGCACAGAGGAAGGCAGATGTGTTAGAAATGTTTCTAAAGGGATTTATTTCAAACAAACTTCAAGCATCATTAGAAAAACTGAGGTGGTTTAAACCTGTGGTCAGAAGTCTTCAGCTCGGCTCTCCCATAGTGCAGCAAGGTGCCAGGAGTCCATGTATAAAGGATTTTACTTTCGTCTTGGAAACTAGCATTCAGAAGATCTAAATCTTCAGCTGCATTAGAACAAAAGACAACTTAAGAGAAGCAACATGAGAAGGACAGGCAGGCCATGTGACACCTGTAAGTGCCTACTTCCGTCTAGAACCTTCAGCAGTCTGAGGCTAGAATGCCAGAAGCAGCCAGTATTACACTCTTTCACCAAGAAATATATTTGGTCAAGTTATTTTAGTCTTTACTTGAGAAGAATTAAGATGCTGTTTACTTCTAAAATTACTTAAAGGCCTGGGACTAAACAATGTTTCATAAAAGTTCATAATGACCAAAAGGTCATTCAAAAACCACAATTTCAGGGCTGCAATCAGGAATTTTACAAAATAAATGTTTCTTTACTTTACAAGAAATCATGTCACTGAAAAAAATGGGCATAAAATGTTTTCAAAATGTTTGTTTTATACTAGATAGCATATGCATAAAAAAGCTTTTTGTTGCTTAATATTTATAGCTCCTTTCTTCCTTCTCACAATATTCAGATTAATTTTTTACCTAAATAAAAACTCCACTCCTAACCTGATCTGTCAAAAGGCCACTTCCTCCTTCTCCAAAGGACACGGTCTGTCCAAGCAGGGGTACGGCACTTCTCACTGGTGTCATAGTCTTCGGAAAACAAGTCATATTTATAGGTTGGAGCAAATGTTACTTTTCCCTCTAAAAATCCTCTAAAGATCTAAAATAAACATACACAAAGTTTTTTTTTCAAAACACATAAACGTTTATGCTTTTATTTAAATTTTAAACATTTTTCTTGGTCTTTGAGAATCCATGTATGCAATGAAACATGATCATGTATGACCTCTATTGCCCTCTTCAACTCTCCCCCGTCCCTCTCAGCAGCATGTCTTCCTTTTTGACAACTCATGATATCCACTGGGTGCTGTACTAGTGCATGGGTGTGGGGACATCCACTGTCACAGTGGCCCTTACCCTCCCTAACACTGTGACCCTTTAGCACAGCTCCTCCTGTGCTGACCTCCAGCCTTAGCATTATTTTCGTTGCTACCTCACAACTGTAATTTTGCTACTGTTATGAATCCTAATGAAACTATCTGGTACGTGACTCCCAAAGAGTGGTGACCTAGAGGTGGAGAATCAGTGTACTAGAGCACGGAAAACCTACCCAAGGCCAGATCTTAAAAAAAAAAAAAAAAAGGTTCTCCCTCCTGCAGTAACTCTCAGTTGCCAATGGCTCCTCCATAAGGGACGGGCCTGGAGTCATCCAGCCTCTCCATACTGCAACTCTGGCTGGCTTGGTCCTATGTAGGCTCTATGCAGGCAACTTACTTCAGCTGCTAAGTTCATGACTGCCGGAGCTGTGCTGTGTCTCGGCACCCCTCATCCTGTTACCTACACACTCTTTCTGCCTCATCTACTTAATCTGAGAGTCCACATTATTACCATCCCTACAATTATAAGACTTCTGCTTGACAGTGCATCTTACAAACACATTAATGTATTTTCTTCCTAGGAAGAATTATAAACTTTTAAAAAAATATTCTCTTCCCTTTCTTTTCTTCTTTTCTTTCATTCTTTCAAGAAAAAAATAATTCAATGTTTAGCTACAGATGTATAAACAACTCCCAACAAATATAGAAATGAAATAAAATATGTTTAACTGTTAAAATTTATACCCTCCTTTTACAACTTTTCTTTATCGTGTGTATATTTATAATTTTATATGTGAGTGTGTTGAGTGAAGAGGGCATATACATGCCACAAGACACATGTGGAGGTCAAAGGACAACTTTTGGTAGTTGGTTCTCCCCTTCTATCTCAATGAGGCAGGATTTATCTTGATTCTACAGTTTTACTCCAAGCTGGCTGGTAAAAGCCTTCTGGCAATTGACTGGTTCTCGTGTCTGCTTCCTAGCTGCCTAAGGATGGCAGGTGCATGCCACTGCACCAAGCTTTTACCTGGGGCTTTCTGTGTAGGTGCTGAAGATCAAACTTCAGCATTGAATGGTAGGTGCTTTAACCCCATTCTTATCTCCTCGGTCCCCAAATATTCATATTCTCTCTCTTTCTCTGTCTCTCTCTGGAAAAGAAAACTTATATTCCTTTTTATTTCTGTGTATCTTTTTATATGCCTACTTGTCTACTGTGTATCATGTAATGTGCAGGAGGCCAGAAGGAGAATCCTCTGGACCTGGAGTTACGGTGGTTGTGAGCTGCCCAACGTGTGGCTGCTGGGAACTGAACCTGGGTTTTTTGCAAGAGCAGTGAGTGCACTTAATTGCTGACCCATGTCCCTAGCCCTCCAAAAGTCCCTTTTGTAAGACAATTATCTTCTCAGTATGTACTTACCTGTCCTGCATTTTTCTGATTGATGAGTTGATCTCCAGCTATAAGAGAATCCCAGTTTTGCTGTCTTATGAGTTCTTTAACTTCTTCATTAGGAAGATCAATTCGATAGTTGAAATCACCACACCAAAATACATAGTCATGAGAGAAGAGCATTCTTCCCTGGAAACAGGAGACAGCACCTGAAGTTCTAAACAACCCGTGTGTCCCACTGTCTCTCTGCTTCATGGGGGTTGCACTATCAACATTACACCTTGAGCCCAATAGTACAAGACAGCAGACATGAAGTAGACGAACATTGTTGGTGTCTCTAAGGACTGCTTTAAATCTTCAAAACTGCTGACAGAAAATGTAGGATAAACTGAAATACAATGCAAAGGTTTGTCATAAAGAATAAACAGCAGAAGCTTACCATGGGAAAACTCAGTTTTCGTGCTATTTCTACAAAATCTTCATTTCTCTCTTTGACTTGGGACTGCCCTGCAGCAAAGTGGCTGCAGACGAAGCAAAGGCTGGTGGTGTGGAAGAGCATCCGAATTGCAACAGCACCCTTATTTCCAGTTGCACCTCCCATCCCAGTTTTCACAGTATCAACTGCAACATCTCTACAAAACAAAAATTATGAATGCAAGAGATGACATCACACTTGTTAGGACCTTTCTTGTCATGTAGTGAGAAGAGAGAACGGTGTCTGTCACTGACCTGATAAAGGGAGCATGCTGTGGTCTGATAAAGACAAACAGGCAGACACCCACCAACTGCTCTGAAGCCAGCAGAACATACTTGTTGTCTCTAGAGATGGTCTTCTGCAGTTCCACTGCCCACAGCTTCTGGTTTGTTGTGCTACCAAAGCATTACAGAGGGAAACGTTAAGGAACGTTTATATGTACTTTTATACATCTGATTTCTTAAAGAATTTTCATGCAAGCTGCGTTTTGTTTCTGTTAAAAATGTGCAGCTTAACCAAAATAATACAGTGTTTCAAAATTTATGACTCATCCATGAGGAGATATGGGTTTAGTGAGATGGCACACCATGTAAAGGTACCATGGCCAAGCCTGACAACCTGAGTTCAATCCCCATGACTCTTGGGGAAGGAGAGAACTGACCCTGAGGTTATCCTCTGACCTCTGCATGTACACCACTGCATATGTGTGTCTTCATACACACATGCACCCAAACAAATAATGCTAAAATAAAAACCACCAAGAAACAAAACAACAAAAGAGATGTAAATGAGTTAAAAAGAGATGTGAGGTGAGTGACTCAAACTTTACACTTTAATGTAATTATGCTAATGAGAAACATGTACTTCTACACATCACTTTGTCTCACCCCCCACTTATCTTATTTCATGAATTTAAATTTTATTTATTTAAAAACTACTTGGTGTGTGTGTGTGTGTGTGTGTGTGTATGTGATGTATGTATGTCATGCATGTATAGGTGCCTAAGGAGGCCAGAGACAGGCATTAAAAGTCTTGGAGACAGAGTTATAAGTTGTTGTGAGCCACCTGATATGGATGCTGGGAACTGAACTTTGGTTCACTGGAAGAGCAGCAAGAGATCTTAACTGCTGAGTTACCTCTCCAGTCCCCTAAACTAATTTTATTTTTAATTTAAGAAAAATTTTAAAAATAATTATGGAAAAATTTAAACGCCTACAAGTGGTTAACTGTAAAGTTAACCATATACCAATATTTAGCTCCAAAATCTCTCTCCTTCCCTCCTTCTTATAGACCTGAGGTATTTTAGGCCAAATCTAAGACATATACCATTTCACTCATAATTACTTTTATGTCTTTAATACAATGGAGATTTTCATCTTTATAAAAACTACAATACCATCTTCACACAGTAAACCTTAATATCACCTAAAATTGAGAAACAAGGTCAGCTTTACTTCTTTTGGCAAAATGGGGCTAATACATTCTTTATAGAGTTGCTCATGGCTGTTCTTCAGGGCACAATATCAATCAACATCATCTACTGATGATCAGTGTACACACCTATTACTTCACTAAGAGCTATAAAATATTCAGGCTATTATAATTAAGCTTCAGAAAGAACTGATATCAACTATTCAACTAAACTGTAAAAATATCCAAAGGTTTAACAGGCTGGCTTGGCTCTAGGGAAGTGGTGAATATTACTGGTCTCACTCAAGTCCACCTGTGAGCTGCCTCTTCAGGTTCTGAGTTCTCTAATCACTGAGTGGAAGCCCCTGCCGTTCTGGGCTGTGAGCTCCCTGCTACCTCTCATAGCATACATTCCTTGAAAGAACTACTCAGGGTGTGATCACTTGGGCTGACACTATCGGGAGTCATTTCTTCAGCCTGTCCTATTTGTTATAAGGAAAACAAGTGATAGTATTAACATCTAAGAACACAATCTGAAGACCAGGGGACATAGCTCAGTCAGCATAGAGTTTGTCTAGCATGCACAGAGCCCTGGGCTCAATCCCATCTGTGGATAAAGTGGGGTTGCATTCTCACCTGGAACTCAGCACTTGGGAGACAGAGGCAGAAGAATCAGAAATTTAAGACCAGCCCCAACTACATGGCTAGTTTGTGGCCAGACTGGGTCCTTGTCTGAAAAAGACAACTCTAGAGTAAAAACAAAACAAAACAAAACCACCCAACCCCCCCCCCCAAAAAAACAACACAAACAACAACAACAAAAAGCCTTGAAATTTTCTTCTATATTTTTAAGTTATTTTTTACATTGGTGTAGTGTACCAATGTGTGTGGGGGGCGGGGGGAGGGGAACAAATCAGAAGACAACTTGTAGGAATTGGCTTTTCACTTTTACCATGTGGATTCTAGTGGTCCAACTAGGTCATCAGGCTTGGTGGCAAATATCCTTATCTGCTGACCTAGCTTGCTGGCCCAAAAGTTGTATTTTCAAGCAAAAGTGAGAATTTTTATAAAACTTATATTAGCTACTATAATCTTTACTGCTACCTAATAGTTGAAGATTTTGATGAAATATCCATTGATGATACCAACCAAAACAGTACACTCACACTGAAGATGTGTCAAAATTAGGAATATCTACATACACAGTGAACTTTTCTAAATGACCAACACACAGTGTTCTAGACCACTCCATGGAAGAGAAAGAGATTTTAGTACAACAAAAGCACAGAAAGCTCACTAATCGTGTTGAGGTGCTCAGCAGTTACAAGCACATTCAGTCCCCAGCACTCACATACATGATGGCTCCTAGCCATCTCTAACTCCAGTCTCAGGAGCATCTGATGGCCTCTTCTGACCTCTGCAGGCAGCGCCTGTATGTGGCTCACATACACAAAGGAAAAACACTAATATACATACAAACAAACAAATCTGTTTTTTCAAAGTTCACTAACAAGGTTTTAGATTCTGTTTTCAACTAACCTTTAAGAGGTACTACAATTTATTCAGTTTTTATACAGTACCTAACAAAGCAGACATTTTCTAGAAAGGTTATCAAAGTATTTTTCCAACTGTATTTTATCTGATTTTTCTTCATGTAACTCACTCATAACAATATTGCAGCACAATATGGAAGTACACAGAGCATATGTAAGAATCCAGGTTTCTCAATGTAGACATTAAGTGATCTGTAAAACCTGTAAAACAATGCCATGCTTCCTAGTAAACTTCTGATTTAGACATGTTAAGAAAGGAGAGGGGGAAATGTATGTTAACTGTCACAGGCTCTCTATCGTTGCTGTATGGTATGTGCATGCATGGCCATGTGCACTACAGTGCACACCTGGAGGGCAGCAGTCAACTCTGCAGAGCTGCTTTCTCCCTCTCCTTTTTATAGTGGTTCCAGAATCAAACTCAGGTCAGCAGGTTTGGAGAAAAGCCATCTTGCCAGTTCCTGTTATTTTAATATAATTATTTATATTTTCAGTCTTAATTTCTAATATAATATCAGTATTTTAAGTTTAGAAAAAGACTCATACCAAAAATATTGAAAACTGCTATTTACAGTTTAAAAAGTACCTTTCCACATATTTTCTCAGTTCCATCATTGTAACAACTCATTTACTTGTCTTTCCAGTGCTGTTACCAAGCTAGCTCACCTTGCATTCACAATGTTCCCAGCATTCAGCTCCACCATTTCTTCAAAGCCAATTGCAAAAATATCAGTTGGCTTACTTCTCTTATCTATAATTAAGCATCCAAAAACACCTTTAAATATAACATAGGTCAAATGGCAACCTCATCCAACAGAGTACAGTCCTAGATCACATAAAAATTTTTGAATTTAACCAAATTCATATTGAAGGTAAAAATTTATCAGTGAGCCACACTGTTGTAAATTTAAGTCTGTTTAAGAATATTTTGAAGATCCTTAAGAACTAAATAAAATCATTTAAAAATAACTGTTAAAATTTGTGCCACAAACAACAGAGAAACAGTCACTTCTTAAAGGTGAAAGTGAATCAACTCTGCAGAATTAAAGGAATTATTCTGAGAAGATGATTGAGAACCAGAAGATATTTAGTGGCGGGGACGGTGGGCAATGGTCACGCCTGCGTCTGCTCATCAGAACACAACACCTGATGAAGCAGTTCTTGCTTTTGTTAGCAGACAGGAGGCTGAAGCTTGAAGGAATTAAGGAGGGAACTTCCCTATACACCTGACACACACAGCACTGGGACCATGATGCAGCTCAGACCCTGCCTTCGCCACACTGGCTGCGGGCCCCTGTCTGTGTTTTAGGCTCTTCATCAATGAAACTGGAGTAACAGCCTCAATGTAATGAGTTTGCTATGAGAATTAAACATGTGGGAAAAAAAATCTATGATACCGTTTTTACTGTTATTATTAATCATTCTATTATTATCTCTTTTCCAACTAGGATACTGTAACTGAAAACGGCCAGATTTTAATAAAATGTTTGAAAGAAATTCCAAAAGCTAAGATATGATTGATTAAAAAGGACTAAAAAAAGGAAAATTTCTACCTCGCACAATTTCCTACACACAGCACCTTCATGTATTAATATTGGTAGCAACAGGCTATTTTTAAAGGAAGTTTAAGTGCATTCTTAAGTTCCTAACACTAATTACTATCATGTTAGAAAGTTCTATGAATAGCTTCAGGGCAGAGTATCCACAATGGACAACTAAGTTTTGTGTTTTTGTTGTTGTTGTTGTTGTTGTTTTGCGTATGTGTGTATGCCACATCTGTGAAACCTCAGAGTTTTAAAAGAACAGAAGGCCCTTTTCTCTCTGAGCCATCTCTCTAGGCCTCTATAAGACTGCTCATGATCCTCCCTGGAAAACGGAACATTCTGGGCTTAAATCATAAAGAATGAACGATCAACTACAAAATAAACTTGGGTCATGTCTATTTAAATCAAAACAGAAGTAGTTTCTCTTATATGTGTGGCTGCCTTCAAAGATGTCCCTATCCCAATCTCCTGAGAAACAACTAGCCAAAAAATTTTTTTTAAATTTTCTGTTTGTTTTGTTTTATGAATCAAAGTTTTACTGTGTAGTCCAGGCTTGGCTAGAAATTAGAGCAATCCTCTTGCCTCAATCTCGGGAGTGCTGGGATTACAGATGTAAACCACCATACCCAGCTCCACTATTGTTTTTTTTACTAAATAACAAATTGTCTACAAATAAAAAGTGAGGTAAGATTTTATCAGACTTAACCTGAGAAATATTGGCTTTCAAACTAATTTAAAAGGCTGAGTTTCTGTTCTGAATTAGTTAAGTGTCACACTGAAGTCAAGACTTTAGTTAAACCCCTGATATAAAAATCCAACCTTGAAACTCCTGGATGCCAGCTAACTTGGGAGCATCCAGAAGCCAGTCAGTGAGCGTCTGGTTCTTGAATGCTATGCTGCGGAACTGCTTCCCACCATTCACATTCCAGGTTCCAACGCACACGCGGATTTTCTTGGGCTTTGAATATTTGTAGAAGTTCTCACACATGTTCTTTAAGACTTTGGAGGATGCTAACAAAAAACAAGATGCAAGAAAACATTAGCTGCAGAAAACCACTCGTAAAGGTGTTTTTCATTAACAGACGGTATCTAGAAAATACAACTATTGTCACAAGCACAAATAAAACGCATGCACAGGTGCAAGGAAGAGATCAGCCTTGAATGGCAAGCCCAGCCAGAGGTAGTAACCAGACTGAGTCAATGAAATTAAAGATTGGACGTAAGAACTATTACAGAATGACTGTAGAAACATAAAGCATGCAGGAGGAACAATTCTGATTCAGTGGTATGCTGGTTTATAATACATAAAACTTACAAGCTTTCCTTCCTTCCTTCCTTCCTTCCTTCCTTCCTTCCTTCCTTCCTTCCTTCCTTCCTTCCTTCCTTCCTTTCTTCCTTAGCAACACAGCAACTAACTTAAATTGTTATTAACAGGCTGGTAAAAATACAAATTTTATTTCTCCTTAAACAAAAACACTTAGAAAACACCTAGAGTTAAAATTCCAATTACTGACAGGCAGCTTGATGAACAATGGCTCTCTCACAAAAATGAGCATTAGGGAAGGAGATGAGATGCTGAGATGAAATCACTACTGAATGCTTCCCTGTCAGAGAGGAGTTCAAGTGCTCAATAGAGACCTGCAGGGTCTGGCTTCTGCCTTCAGCTTCAGCCCTCTCTGTCCACTCAGCACTCAGCCACAGGCCAGATCAGGCTTGCTCCTATTACAAAGCTTTAGCCTACAGTACCCACCGCCTGCAATACTCATCCCTTCTTCCTTCTGCTCTTTACTTTCAACAAGGCTTCTTTGCTCAGCTGGTTAAAACTGTACTATGCCTTTCAGGTCCCACTGTCCTCCCTTTCTTAGTTTCATATCTTTCATATTTTGCCAAATAATCTCACCTTACTATGTTATTATTTTATGATATTGAGAACTAGCAGTGTCCTGAGAACTGGGATTGGGAAAGGTCAGTACCACATTAGTCTCATGACAGTAGTTTTGACTTCTAAGCCACTGGGAACTGAAGTAATTTGGATAACCATATCTCCATTCTCTTAAGAGCAGATTTGTACATTTCTCAACCTCTTCCTGTTTGATTTGATTATCTATAGTAGTGACTGGGTGCAAACAAAAGCAAATTATTTGCTCTGTCCTCAGTACCACTAACTAAAGCTGACAACATCCAGCAAAAGGCCATTCTCTATTATTATGGACATTATGGACTTTAAAGTCATCCCTATCCACTCAGTATCAAAATGTCAATTCTGAGATTGTAAAGCTTAAAGAATTGAGCAAAACAGCAATGCCATGTGAACAAAACCGGGCTGTCATGTTGTTTGAATTAATAAAGTCAAATCACTTTACGAATAAAATAAGGTAAAGTATAATCCTAGTTTCTTCTCAACATGCTGGCACCTTAAAGTGCTTAAAGAAATGAGTCTGTTAAGACCACAGATGTTTAAGCACTATATCCTTACAGTAATGGTGCTCATTACATAACCCAATGCACAACCAAGTGTTCCCTCCTCACTTTCATTTAAAATAAAACACTAACAGTTTGTCAGAAGAGTCACAACGGTGATTAGGCAGAATGTCCTAGTAAGGGAAGAGAAGGTGTTGATTTGCAGCTAAATTTCTGGCAAGACTTTTGCTTTGTCCTGTTTGCTACAGATTCACCTTAAAAGACAAGATCATAATCCACAGAGAATGAAGAGATGAAATTCCTATGAATACATAGGCAAAGAAAAGAGGAGCCAAATTAAGTACTACCCATGCACCTGCTCTGACTTGGTGAGCAACATGATGCTGTTTAAAGTGAGGAGGTTTCAGATCTTGTTTTAGTGCAGGCCTGTAGTTCTAGAGAACAAGTCATCAGCAACGTAAGGGAATTAGCCAGCAGCCTCTGTGCAAGGCAGTGCTGAGTGGATCTAACCAGCATGCACAGGATCTGGACCAATGCAAACAGCCATATCCAGACCTTTTCCTGCAGTCTGTGAAGAGTAAGATCTAACAGTGACAATGTTCAAGGAAATATAAAATGAAACTTAATCTAGCTGAATTATCTTCCATTGGAATATGCCTGTGATGCAGGAAGAGAAAGAATCTTGTATATTTCTTCCTGAATAAAGTACTTATTTTCTGCAAACTTAAAATTTTTAGAGTAATAATATTAATTTATTCTGTAATATGATAAAATTACACCTGTGTGTGTTCAACATCAGCTTTACAAAAATAAAGGAAAGGTTTCTTTTAGTTATATATTGATTTTTCTATACTGTACCTGACTGTAATGTCTGTTCAGAAACTATGGATGCATCAAGAAGAAAACAAAGAATCATTAGTAAAACAACAAGTTACATTTAAAACTTATTGTGTCACCTTAAAATCATCCTGAGATGGCATTATTTCTTTCAAGTTGACAACTTGAATTTGTTTTTTGAAGCTATAACACCAAAGACAATAAATAATAACTGATACAAACCCGTGTGTCTGAAGATATCCTGTACTGACTCAGTGATGTCCACTGCTTCACAATGTGAAGGTTCTCCTCTTCCAGAAGCTCATGTGCATGTGTGCGTGCACATTGCATATGTGTGTGTATGTGTGTGTACGTGAGTGTGTGACAGAAAGAGAGAGTATGAATATAAAAATCTAAGAGGCTGAAGGACACCAAAGACATAGAAAGATATGTCTTAACACATAACTTTTAATATTCTTTTCTGGGACTCATCAATTGGTAACTGCTATCAGTTCAGTTATAACAAGACAAGTGCATTCTAAAACCATCAACTATGCTATGTAAAACTATGCAAATTCTTGTGGCTGCAAAGGTTTATAGGAAAAATGCGGTTGGTTATCACATACAAAAACTTCAAAAATGACACACCAAAGAAGACAGGAACCCAATTTAAAAAACAGCATAGTACTATGTATGTTAAATGGTTATGGAATGAATGATTATACAATAGTAAGGTACCACATCTAAAAAAAAAAAAAAAAAAAAGAAGAAGGTGGCTTGTAGAAATGGGATCCAGAAGGGCATAGCAACTGTGAAAATTAGCAAAAGGGCTATAAGAGATGGATGGGAAATTGACATCAAATGTGGGTGGGTATGGCTCGAAAGACACGTTGAACTGCAGAAGGGAAGATGTTTAAGGTATGTGCATATGGCTATGCACGTTTTGTATGTCTGCACCCATATTGGTTCTGCTGGGCAGTTTTCTGCATTTGCCTAATGTTGCTTGCCAGCAAAATCACGCAAAAGCTCATGCAAAACTGGCATCATGTTCACATTACCTAATGTATCAACCACTGGAACAAGCTGTCTCTCAGTGTCAGAAGAGGCATGGCAGTGGAGCTGACCACGTCTGAGAGGTATGGGACACATGGTGCGATGTGCAGGGAACTAGACACCGCTGCTCAGCTTGGGGAGCTCCTGAGCGGCTTGCTTCTCCTCCCCTCACACACTTACTTTCCATGGTTGTTTATTAATGCCTCCACATCAGAGTAGGCACGGGTGCAAAGAAGTGACAAAACAGAAATCAGCCAGTCTCCACTGGAAGCCAGGAAGAAGTCTGAAGTTCAAAGATGTAGTAAGTATCAGACTTTTTTTTAAAAAAAAGAATTTGAGTGGGTCCCATCCCCCAAGACTACTTATATATTCCTGAGAGGCTGCTTGTAATGAACAAACTTCATAGCATCAGGAGAAGTCTGACATTCTATAATCACCTGTATGGTCAGTCTCAAGAGGGTATTATTACTAGACACAGGAAATGTCCTGTGTGGAGAGTGTGTGCGGGAAGGTTTGGGGCTAACAGAAAAAGAAGTCCACAGTGCTCTAAAGTTCTAACGGGAAAAAGTGGAACTAAAGGAATCTAAGTGAGCTTGTCAATTATACCTCAATAAAGTGGAGAGAGGCAGGAAATCTAATGTATTACAGGTACAAACGAATGCTCTTTAGTTTCCTCATAATATTGCTTTTATGTATTAACATGGAAAGTTAATTTTTTGACATTTAGTAAAAGACATACAAAAAGGTAAAAAGCTATGTTGGAGAAAAACTTACTTTGAAGGCTATATATTTATGTCAAATATTAAAATGGATTGTAGGGATTAGTGGCCAACAATCAACACTACTTTCAATCATTACTATGATTTAAGCTGATTCAAACAATAACAACCAAAGTTAGGATGTGGTTATAAAAACATTTGTGGTGTTGATAAAAAATGAACCAATACAGATACAAGGTTTTCTCACTGAAGCACTGCCTGTATAGCTGGATTACTGACTGTTTTAAAGTGCGACCCTAAACTCTGTGGAATCTTCCCTTGCATCAGGTTAGCAGCACTTAGACTACATAGTCCCCAAGGCATAATCTATAGAAGAAAGTACACAGAGTGTTCAGAATAAAACAGCCAGTTTGTGGCTGTTTTAAGGATCACAGTATTAACATTTGACAAGTGAGAAACTTCATTGGAGAATCCTATTTCATAAAAACTACTTGTATAAAAATTCCTTCCAAAATTACTTAAATCAACTATAGCCTAGGAACTATTCACGTAAATAAGTTTAAATATACTTTTTGGGGAGACTTTTAAACAATATAAATAAGTGAAGTAAATAAAATATAAACTATGCATACCACGCAAACTCCCAGTAGTTAGAAGTGCTCGGGCTTTGTCAGCCAAATCGCTGTTTAGAGTATTTCCCAGAAGTAAAATGTCAATGGCCTCTTGCTTGGAGCTGTCGAAGAAGTTATTCTGGATGGTTCTGGTGACAGATCGTGCACCATCTTTTAACTTTCCAGCCTGTTGTGGGAGAAAGGAGCATGGGCTCTGGTTTGAAATACTGTTGATTTTGCTCAATGGGTATTTTGCAATTTTAAATTATTTTTTAAAAAGTTCTAGTATTAAAAGGGTTCTAATAATTACCCTTTAAATGTATAAAAACATTGAAAGGCTTTAAAATGTAACTGTTCCCTTCCCGTCTGTACAAAGAAAATGACAAACCAAATGCCACAACTTCATCTAGTAATATACTGAACAGTCAATAATTCACATTGTGTTTTTTTGAATTAAGAAAATGCCTTTCTACATCATAACTTTTAAATGTAAGGATGGCTAGGTAGGAAAAGGTAGCGAGGACAAAGGATGACACATTGGACTTGCAGCTCCTAGAAATGCTTCTAAGTGCTCTGATGGTACAAAAGTGAGGTTGTACCCCAGTAATTTAATGGTAGTTAATGACAGAACTGAATCTAAAGCTAAAGGTCTTGTTAAAAAAACAAATTTGTAATTACATCTCAAATATGATACATAAATTTTAGTTTGCCTATTAGAGATATTTTGTTGCCTATACAAACATAATTCACAAAAATAAATACCTATTCCAATAGTGAGAGAGTTGATTACAACTATAATGAACAGATATGTCACTTATCCATATTATAAGATAATATTTATTTTGATCCTATAGAGTTTTGACTGTCAAAAATAACTTTTGTTTGGAATGTGTAATTTTCATCCCTTTGAAAAATAACAGTAGCTATAGGCTTCTTTTTAAAATAAAGAGCCATTTTTATATGCCACTAAATGTAATAAAGCAATAATGTAATCATTATTTTTTGTCATAAAATAAATAAAATGATGTTATTGAAAAAAGGACACTCACCATTCACATTATCAGGCAATTAATCAAAAGGAGCCGAGAGAAAGGAAAAGAAAGCAGTTCGGATGTTAGATTTTAGCTCAATTCAGACTAGTATATTTAATATTAATATATAAAGATTTCATATCTATATATTATGTTAAAGATAAGCATACTGAACATATATGTAACTTATGTACATATATTGTCTTAGTCACAGCAGAAACCAAAGGCAGAAGAATATAAAAGAATATTTTAAAGCAAAAGTTGGACAGTTGGAGTTTAATAACAAGAATTATGCTATTTTAAAAGGAGTAAAGGAAAGTCAAGCAATTTCATGTTTTCTACAGAGAGCAGTGCTTAGGGACTGCGACTTCTACAGAGCACTCCTGAGGGACAAGAGGCACCCTGCTGTGAGGCCAGTCTGCAGCAGAAGAGGCAGACTGAACACAAAGACTCAGACTCCAGATGCCCAGTAATCCTCAAGGGAAGGAACCCTGGCTGCTCGGTTGCAGCTCCTGAGACCATTAAGATAGTAACACTTTCTCCTTTTGTTGACTGATGTTTTTGTTTTGTTTTTTAAACTGGGACTTTTCAGACTCAGTACTCTCCATATACCCTACATTGGTCTCGAACCTGTCACAATCCTCCTGTCTCAACTTCTCCAATGCTGAGATTATAGGTATGAACCTCCATACCTAGCTAGATGTTCTCACTTTTATCCAGAAATAATTTGAGGAATTAAGAGATTTAGGAAAAATTAAAGTAATTTTAATTTAATTCCTTAAACTAAATAGTTAAACAAGATTTAAGTACATAGAATCATAAAACATATTCCAAATACAGCCCCAAATCCCACAACAAAGACCAAGTACAAAAGAGAAAAGTAAGCCGGGCAGTGGTGGCGCCTTTAAGTCCTAGCACTTGGGAGGCAGAGGCAGGCGGATTTCTGAGTTCGAGAGTTCGAGGCTAGCCTGGTCTACAGAGTGAGTTCCAGGACAGCCAGGGCTACATAGAGAAACCCTGTCTCGAAAAAAAAAAAAAAAAAAAAAAAAAAAAAAAAAAAAAAAGAGAGAGAAAAGTAACCTGAAAGTAATACAAGTAGCTACAAGTCCTGACGAGATTCAGAATCGTAACTACATCCACACAGCACCCTTACTACATAGAGAGAGCTTCCTTTTAGAAGCAGAAGAAGCAGAAAGTAAAAAGTTACTGATTGAGCCCAACTAATCCTGGGTTCTTTGCACTGCTTGTATAAATTGGTGACAGATAGTATGTCCACCCACTGTTTGTGACATGCATGCTTCCTAAATAGAGGACCTGGGTCAAGTGACACACACAAAGACAAATAAGACAGGGTACTCTATTAGGACCATGTTGTTGTTGTTGTCTTTAAATCTTATTTAAAAACAATATAAACAATTCAAAAAGTAAGAGAGGTAGACTATTTTAAACCATATAAAATAATATAAGTTCATACATAGTGGAATATCTTTAAAAGTATATTGACCCCTTAAGCCTAAAGAATTTTCTGTTTCACTAATGATCACAATCTATGACATGTATCAGACAGGATATGAAAGTATAGGGAAACAACCCTAAAAGATACCTGTTAACATAAAAAACTATTAGTTACAAAGTCATTTCAGAACTTTCTACAGAGAGGAGAAAGATGAAAATCAGTGACAGATCTGGCTCTACCTTGGCCTTCCCTTCAAGGGCTCCAGTGCCTGCATAGATTTTACTGATGGAATCGCCATTCACAGACCACATGGACCGGAAAACTTCTTGAAAGCGAGTCACCAACTGAGGCTTTTCAGCCAAGCCCAGAGCTTCCAGCTGTTTAGCTAGCATCTGAAAGAGCAAACAAGGATTTTTAAGGTAAATATAGCAATATATTCATTGCAATGTGACTTTTTACGACTATTAGAATTAAAGTTAAAATTTATAAATATACAACTCTGAAAGTATTAACACTTTATTGGGCTATGTTTGCTACCATCTCAATTTTTTAAGGTAAAACTTGTAGTTTTTTTTTTTTAAGGTAAAATGGTATTTCAGGAGATTCAAAAGAGAACATGAATTTGGAAATAAAAGATGTAATTTTCCCTTCAATTAATCTTATAGCCATCTATCCCAGTTTACCTTGCTCACTAAAGAAACTAGCTAAGCCACAACTAATCTATAAAGGAGAGCAAAAATATGTACCAAGTTTACCTAAATATAAATACATTTTCATTTTGGACTTTCTTCTTGAAGCTTGGGTAATTAAGGTCACATGAACAAGAGAAGTGGCAAGCTGCTCCTAAGTGTCATAAGGAGGTCCTGAAAACATCACGGCAGCCTTTTATATATGCAGTCTATAGACTGATGGCATGTTTAAAAGAACTATGGGTACCAAGTGAACATTTCAAGGGCCTTTGGGCGACAGACCCTCCATAGTGGATGGCAATATAAGCATTGTACAGCTACTGATCTTGGACTCCAGCAGTCCAGACGCAATGTCTGTTCCTTTTACTAACTTCATCAGTTAGCTCTCCCTGCTGTTTTGCTAAGCTCCTTACATTTTCTTTTCTGTTAGGTGTGGTAACTATCTATAATTACAAAAGGTTAAAAAATATATTAAGGCCCCTCAATGGGCTCATTTTATTACTGAGGCTTATGTTAGAGTTATTCTGTGTTTACATGGGACATAAAATAGCCTAAGGGTCTCCTTTATTGGTTAAATCTTTCAATCTTTAAGAAGTGGGAAAAGCAAACTTCACTTTAGTGTTTGTTGGTATAACTCTAATTTGGCAATAAGTTTTGTAACTGCCTAACCAAATGTGACTGACAGAGGGGCACATTCTCACATCACACTTTTAATAGCAAAGGTCAACTGAGACAGACTGGCAATGAACACTTGGTAAGTTAAGTATAAGAACTCCAATAAGTGTGGGCAGATCTTGTAAACATAGCCAGCCACCAAAAGCCAGGGCCTCAATCAAATCTGAGCCATGTGAATTTATCTAATTACCACTTGACTTCTTTCACATCTCATATGTCATAAAAAAAATGTCAATGATAGGTTTCAAAAAAATCAAAACAGTAAAAGTTATTTACTTACATAAAAATATATGTCTGCCATTGAGAACTTTATACAACTGGATTTTCATTTTTGAGACAGAAGCACAGCTTCTGTAATTAATTAACTAATTCACTGGCCATATTTAAGATCATTAACTAGAGAAAAAGAAATCAGTTACTTTCTATTTGGGCCTTTATAGTTCTTGAAAACTATGTCCTTCCTAATACAAAGAGAATGCACCACCACGTTATGGCCCTGACTTACTGGACAGGGAAGAGCTGGCCAGCTCAGTGCTGCTCCAGTTTACTGACTGTCTGAGACTCTGCCTGCACTAGACGCATGGTGAGTCAACACTAACATAAACATAAATAATGCCACTTGGATTGAGTTTCAAACTATCAAAAATATAACTTTATAGAAATATACAGGTAAAGATAGATTTTAAAATTAAAATCTCAAAATCTTCAGCATTAAGTTAAAATCCATGCACACTGTTTCAAGAAACAGGCAAAATGATGATGATGATGATGATGATGATGATGATGATGAGCACCTCAGTCTCCACGCAGGCATCTGTCTAAAAAGCATGTTAAGGAACAGCAGAAGGAAATAGTTGACAGCTCTCTGAGCAGATGAAGGGAACACTTAAATCACACGGGGTTTGAGACCAGAGGTGGGGTGGGGAGAAAGGCAAGAAATAAAAACAAAGGTCTGTAACAAGGCTCTGTTTCATTACTTTATACGACTGAGAAACACGGGCTTTGCAAGAGCACTCGGGATGCACATGGCACAGGTAGTGATCTTTACCTCTAAGCCAAGGAATGCCTGCACACTATTTGTTCTATCCAGACAGTCCAAGCAGTTTGTTCGAACTGTACCACTCTGGCACCTGTAACAATTTCGATACAGTTACATGGCTGGTTTACAACAATGAATAAACATAAAGGAACTGGCAGCCACAGAAAGGGCTAAAATTGGATGCCCTTCTACCTCCCGTTTTATACCATCACCATTTTCAGGCACAGTTAGCATCTACACATACCTAGCATCTACACGTCAATGTTTTATCACATGGTTTTCATTACATATCTACCACACATTTATTTTAACTAAGCCTGTATACAGGAGATAAATATACATTCAGGTTTATAATCCTACTGCTCTTTCCCAAAAAAAAAAAATAACAAATATTTTGGGAATTTTTTAAACAAACAAACAAGAACTCTTCTACTAACTTCTCTATAAAGCTGCTATAACATAAAAACACAAATTGAAAAAAGCCAATAACTTTGATCTTTGTAAGTTTACTTCAGTGTAAAATCTGATCTTCAAAACCTTTCAACCTTTTTCTTATTTCATGTGCAAACAATGTAGACCAAAAGTAACAGTTTCCCTTTATTTGCATGTAGTGGTCGTTACTAGAATCAAGAATTATTGGAACTTAAGCTTCTCTAATAGCATGAAGTCGGAAGCCAGGGGAACTCTGCTCTACTGCTTCCCAGTCATGTGACCTGGAGCAGCTCAAGCCCATGCCTCCGTTTCCTCAGATGCAGAAGGCACGACCATAGATACTGTTTGTTACAATGAAGACACACACACTGCTGACCCACATTATACTCTAGATGATGAAACTTATTAGTATTATTTATTGAAATATGGAAAAAAACCTAAACTTAACATAAAGTATTAAAAATATTAAAATTATAAACTGCAACATAAAGAAGAAAAATTAAAAGTTCAATGTTAAGAATAATTTATAGCAAAGTTCCAATTTAAAGAGAAGAATAGAACCATCAAACCTTTGAACTTCACTGCCATCGAAATAAAAAAATCCATAATCTAGAAACTTCTGGACTTGTGGTTTGAGAACACTGTGTAATTTTTCTGCCTTTCCTCCTTTAACCATTTGATGATAGTCAAAGGACACCATGTGGATATCAGAAGCGTGTTCAGAGGCTTTCAAATGACTCTGAAAGTAAAACAGCAAATGGTCACATAAATGTCAGTGTGGTCTATTGCTGCAGCCACCACACACAACGTTCCAAGCTGTGGCACAGATAGTTCTCTGAAAATTTGCTAACCCCTCCCCCAAAACTTTCACTGACACTGGCAGCAAAAGGAACACTTTTTGATGCCTAATGGCATTTATTGTCTAAAACCCATACACTATCCCAGAAAGACTGAGTGGCAAAATTAATTCGTGTGACCTAATTAATACTTTTGGTTGGTTTAGAAAATGAAATAGTTTCTAATAACCAGTATTTCATTGTTTGTTTTTTATAAAGATTTATTGTATTTATTTTTATGTATATGAATACACCATTGCTCTCTTCAGACACACCAGGGCATCAGACCTCATTACATATGGTTGTGAGCCACCATGTGGTTGCTGGGAATTGAACTCAGGATCTCTGGAAGAGCAGTTGGTGCTCTTAACCACTGACCCATCTCTCCAGCCCTAGTTTTTTATTGTTATGAACAAATTTAGTAAGTACTTTTACCTTCTAAGAATCTAAACTAAGTACCTTAGTTTTTAACACCAACTCTAACAGAGATTAACAGATTCATCTTTTATGCCCTCATTCAATACTATCTATACTGTTTAAGTTTACCTTTAAAGTATGACTCTCAAAAGCACAATGTTTAATTAATAATATTTTCCTCATAATCTTAAAAAATAGCTAATTCGGTTACTTTTCCACTTAACCTTAGAAAATGTCTTCTGGCTATTCTATGCACCTTATATAACATAATTGACATCGATCCAAAACTGATTATTTTGTCTATACTGATTTCTAACAGCCTCTGAGAGTTAAAGCATCATCACCAGGACCTAACTTTTGCCTAGGAGGTACTCTTCTTGCACTTTACTTTGTTTTTTGTTCCCATTCTAGGTGGGCAGAAGAGAAGATAAGGTGGTCATACTCACCTGGAAAGCCTTGCTCAGCATATGCTCACCTTCCTTAGATCCAAGCAGATTTACTACTATTTGTTTACCATATAAGTCCTTAAGTGTTCGGAAATGCCTATTGACAAAAGACAGGAAACAGCATAAAGCCTTCCCCAGTAAACGAGAAACTTAGAAAATTTGCTAACTTGGCTACAAATCTATCCTACATGTTCTCAAACACTTGCATTTATAAAGTTCAGTAAGTTCAATTTTCTTTCTGACTTATGGATGCCTTACTCTCACGGCCCGGAGCTCTGGAATCGTCCAGCCTCTAGCTTACTTTCCATTGTGAAGCTAACAACAGACAAGGCAGGTCATAGCACATCCGGCCCTTCTGATGACCACATGCTTCAGGAATAGTCACAAGGGTCTCCTGACTGGCTCTAGCCCTTGAAGGCTCCCTTAGCTGTGGCTTTTCTTCCCATAGTTTCTGTTACCTGAGGTCAAACAGGGTCTAAAAATGCTAACACCTGTTCTGACTCTTTCCAGAGAGATGTTACATTGTATATTCATTTTAGTTCAGTATTATTATAGTTCTCCCATTTTTAATTTTTTATTGAGAATTTCATACATGCATATAATACAATTAGTTATTAATAAGAGTTAATCTCTCACTGTGTCTATAAATGAAACTTTAATATATTTATATATGCTCAAGAGAAACTTCAGTGCAAAGTGGTGTGATTAATGTACACCGGTATTCATGAGGTACCACTGGAAAAAAAAAGCAATTATAAAGCAAAGAAAAGGTAATAATAGTTTCTGCTATATATAGCAATGCCACACAAAGCAAATACAACATGAACCTCATCTATAGTGTTACACAAAAATAACCAGTTCTACCTGTCAAAGGCAGGCGCATTGGCTTCAAAACCCCTTGACATACGAACACGATGGGATCCCACCTTAGGAAAGAAAAATGACTTAATCATTACCCAAAGCACAATCAGGACAAAAGAAACATCACCACTTGCAATCCAACTAATTCATTTAGTGAACACAGTAAATGAAAAGCCTGATCCTCACACGTGGTAATTTGTTTAGAGTTCAAGGGATCCCCTAATCCTAGTCGCAAGAAGCAGTCTCATATAAAAAGAATGATGGCCAGGTATGCTGGCACACAGCTCTAATGCCAGCACTCATTTTTACACTGACTGAAACAACAACAAACAGCCCAATTTGTACAAACTTAGATTTAAAAAGTAACATCAGAGCTTGGCTTAGTATTATTTGTTGTGTGAACCATCTAAACTTAGTACATAACAGAGAAGGGTTTCTATGTTTTATATCTTATAAGGCCTAACAAAGATAGAAAGAAAAATATATAAAGTGGAACAGCCAACATGCAAAATTCCCTTTTTTGAAAAAAAAATTTATATACATACATGTATGAATATATATATATATGTATGTATGTATGTATGTATGTATGTATGTATGTATATATGTATATGTATATATATATGACTGAGTCCTCTGACTTCAGACACACCAATAGAGGGCATTAGATCCCATTACAGATGGTTGTGAGCCACCATGTGGTTGCTGGGAATTGAACTCAGGATCTCTGGAAGAGCAGCCAGTGCTCTCATCCACTGAGCCAAGTCTTCAGCCCCATCCATAACATAGAAAGACTAGGAAGCTGGGCATGGTGGTACACTTTTAATTCCAGCACTTGGGACTCACAGCTAGGAAGAATGCCTCAAATTCAAGACTAAACTGGTCTACATGGATCCAGGCCAGGGCTACACAGTGTGACCCTGTTTAAAAAAACAAAATCAACAACACACATGTCTTAGATCCTCATAGTGGTCATGTATGCTGTAAATGACAAGAGGAAATAGAAAAGAAAAAAGAACAAGTTACACCCACTAGGAAATACTCATTAATAGTGACTTTTTGATGGAAGAGATTTTTGAGTGCTTTCATACATACTACTTACCTTATTTCAAACTTAAATATATATTCTGTTTAAGTTCTGTGTAACTAATTTTTTAAAAAAGGTTCAGATAAGAGATTTACATTCATAACCAAAATTTCTATTTTCCTAAGGAGCCTATTACTAACAATGTTCATGTGTCTTTTTCTCTATAATGGTAAAGACTCTAGTTATCTCAGCTCAGTAAAACACCAAAGATCTCAAAGGCATAAGAAAAGTTAGGCTGGGCTGGCATCCTTTTCTGAGAGAGTCAGGAAGCTGCTCTATGTTTAAAACAGAGTCTACACCTGGCTGGATGCGGTGACACACATCTTTAAAACCAGGACTCAGGAGGCAGAGGTAGGTGGATCTCTTTGTGTTCAAGGCCAACTTGGTCTACATACAGAGGCTCCAGGCCAGCAAACTACAGTGAGACCCTGCCTCAAAATGAAGAAAACAACAAAACAAAATAAAAACCCACCACTTTCCAAATAAAACAAAACAAAACCACCAAAAACCCTCACACCAGTCAGACTAGTCTTGACAATAACTAAGAATTTTAGCAAAACAGAACAAGGATTCATTGTGTTGTAGTCCTAGGCATACTGTAAGTAAACTAACACTGGAAAAATTCAGAGGCCTCCAGTTTCCACAGGGGAAGCAAGGCTTTGTTTTCAGTATCATTCTCAGTCCTAACTAAGACTCAGTCTGCTAGATCACACACACCAGAGGCCTACATTGAACACGGCTCTTTAAAGCACTGAGCACTTCTCAATACAATTCATGTAAGAATATACTTTTGGAAATAATTTAATACCATAATCTTATATTTTAAAAACATTTTGTAAAGATGAAGTAATTATGTTTTTAAAAATGAACTTAAAGATCATCAGGAATATCCTGAAAATGATGAGACATCACAGGTTACAAAGCAAAGGTCAGGTCACACATGTCACTAAATAGCAATGCCTAACCCTGACGAGCTGCTGTGTGCCAGGTACGGCTTTACGTGGTTTTAATTCAGTCTACATAGCAACCCCAGATTTACAGATGAGGAGACTGAGACAGACAGAGGAATTCAATCACTTGTGCAAGATCACCTAGCTAGCAATGGTAGATAAAGGGGTGTAAATAAGTCCAGTTTTTCAGCTACCAAATTCTCCTGCTTTAAAAGAGTAACTCATTCTATACTAAAATAATGAGAAAATAATGAAATTTTAAAAATTGAACAGGCTCCTGAGTTGCTACAGTTATGTCATGTGGTTTGAGAGTGGTCTGTCCCTTAAGGCTTTCATGCTTGGGAGGTTTGGTACCCAGGGCAGCAGTGTTGGTGATGGTGTGGAACTGTTGAAAGTAGGGCCTTCCTGAGAAAAGTTAGAGAGAGAAAGAGAAAGATGAGTGCTGGTACAAGAATTGGTTTTCAACCTTTCCAGGGTTGTCAACCCTACCTCCTCTCATCTTGGGACCATTATTTGGGTTCTTTTTGCTTATTTCTTCTGGTCCCTGGGCCTCAAATAGGCTGACTAACTCTGTGAAACAACAGATAAATAATTTTGTAGCAAAACCTATTCAGATACATTATCATAAGTTAGCTATGGAGGACCACGAGACTCAAGATGAGGTTGTTACTTTACCCAGGGTGTTCTCAAAACCCATCTCCACCCAACCTAAAAAAGGGGACTTCCACCCCTAGACCAAGCAGAGAGAGGCCACCCAGAACCCCCTCTGACAGGCGACCTGAATTCTTGCTTAGGCTGCGAGGCTAAGCACTGCAAGGGAATATCAATAAAAGTTAAAAATATCTCTCTGGGTTCCCTGAGGGACAAGCCTGACTGCATAGGGGTTGATGTCAAAAGTATCCCCTCTCCAGGAAAAAGACATCAGGATAGGTATGGCCCTCATGCCTCACTGGACAACAACAGGGGGACCGGAGCCATTACAAGGTCCCCTTCAATTACTGGAGGTCAGGCCTCTATCTCCGCCTTCGCAAGATTAGATTCACCACAGCCCGTCTTTACTTAGAGAAGGGAGGAGATGTCAGGGGCAGCCCTGCTTACACACTGAAGGCCTAAAATCATCCATAGGACTAAAATCAGCAATAGGCCTGTCATACATGTATACTAACACCAAGTTTTGGGTCTCTGTGGATAAACACTGAAACAGATGGCTATAAGCTATTATAAACAGGCAGTTTTTGTGACAATTTACCAGCCTGAGTAGTCATAGACCTTGTAAATAGGTAGCCTTGGCAGATATTACCAACTTAGATAAGGATAAGTGAATCATAGGCAGAGTCATAGTGACATATCCCCTGAACCCTCACCTAGCTGATACCATGTTCTTAAGATATCTGTATTCCCCTGAACACCCACGCTCCAGTGTCATCCCCTTCCCCATATCCTGCCTTTTTGTGTTTATAACCCCTGTGTGAATGAGTATAAATTATAATTTGAAAAAAAATAAATTATATATACATATATATATAAAAAAGAAAGAAAGTAGGGCCTTGTGGGAGTCTTTAGACTACTGGGAGAGATGCCCTGGGAGGGAATGCTGGCTTCCTGTGGTGCCTGAACTGAATATTCGACTCTTTCTTTGGCTTCCTGTTAAAGACATTTCCATATATACCCAGTGGTAATGCCGTCAAGGGTCACACCGATTTCCCAGTTGCCAAACCAATGGGCCTATCCGGTCATGACTTCTGATCTCTAAAATTATGAGCCAAAATAAAAATAAGACTTTTTTTTTGTTTGTTTTTGTTTTTCGAGACAGAGTTTCTCTGTGTAGTTCTGGCTGTCCTGGAACTCACTCTGTAGACCAGGCTGGCCTCGAACTCAGAAATACCCTGTCTCTGCCTCCCAAGTGCTGGGATTACAGGCATGCACCACCACCACCTGGCGACTTTTTTCTTTATAAAATTGGCCTATCTACAATAAATCACTGCAGTAATATAAAAGCAGCTAATACAGAACTGAAAGGAAGAATGTCTAAGAGAAGATGCTCTGCAGAGCCTCACTTGTGAGTATTACACACACAGAATGATCAGTAAAACTGAAGAACTAAGTTGAAAATGGACAATATGGAAATTTTCAAAAGAAAACAACAATAATAACAAACGCCTGGCTGTCAGGCACATACTTGCAAGCCTGGTTGCTCCCAGAACAATGGAACAGATCCTCGGATTTGTATGAAGGAAGAAACACAGTCATCTAAGTATATAACCTACAAAAAAAATTCCAAAGAAAAAACTGTTGTTTCTGTTTTAGGAAAGCAGCTACTAAAGTCTCTGCACTTGATGACCGCTTATATGTAAACTGTCCTCATCAAAGCAACCAAAAACAGGATACTAAGATTTTCAGTTAATAATAATATTGAACAAGAAAACAATAAAATATAAAATTCACATTTTAAAAAGAAAGTCTTTTTAATCTCACTGATATATATATATATATATACACACACATATCCTTATATTTCTTTTAATTTGTTCCTTAGCTTTTTTATATTTTCCAAAATCTAATTTAAAGATCTGAGTTGGGCTGAGTTATAGCTTGAAACTTTACAATTACATAGTTCCACAGCCAAATGTTATAATTTTAAAATTTTATGTAGTACATATCTGTAAGAATTGAACTTATTTTCACATAAAATATTTTTATTAAGCCATCTTGCTCTATAATTGAAGATTTTATGATTCACTGTCAAATGTAGAGCACTGACTATGTAAGAATACTTAATTAGTATTATAAACCTGTGTAAGTTTGTTCTAGGAAAGCCTTTCTTAAGGCCAATAAATAATCAAGAACATCAACACTATACGTGCCAAAATGTATTTGGAATGTATTACCTAGTACTTCCTGTGTTCCTCACAAGTCCATTACCCTAGTACTTCCTGAGTCTCTTTTACAACATAGTAAGAAATATAAAGCATTATGTTACCTGCTCTGTTTCTACAAAGTTGGCAACATGACCATCATCATTTGTTCCTCGGACGTTGAACCTTGTCCCAGCTCGTTCACAGCTTAGCCTTGAAATGAGGCAAGCTTTTGCCTGTTTATGGGCAGCATAGATTGTCCTAATCTCTACTCCTCCACACATGAGCCGCAATAACCAGTCATCACAGTTTACACCATAATGCTTGAGATGCAAATGCAAAGACTGATTCCTAAGGGAAGAAGTAACTGGATTAGGCTACTAAAGTACAAAATAACACAGAATAAATTTTATAACATTAGTGTATTATTACTATTACAAATAAAGAATATATTTACATTTGCTATGCTAAAAGCAAGGTTATAAAATGAAATGCAGATGCCTAATCAGGTGAGCTAGTGAACTAAAAACCTGTGGTTTTAGTATTGGTAAAACATTTCTAGTGGATAAACTACAGCATGCACAGAACTTAACTTGTCAAAAGGGGTTTTGCAAACACAGCCTACTTTAAAGAGACGTATATATAAGACTTATATATAAAGAGACATATATAAGGCTATTTTTAATTAACTTTAAATAGCCAGCATAGTTAGTAGCTTTCATCACACAATGTAAGGCACAGTGTTTTCTATGTCTCAAAAAATTTTTTTTGTTTTAGTTTTGGTCATGGAATCCAGGACCTCACTCACACTATAGTAAATGCTTTATTACTGAGTACACCCACAGACCCGTCTAAACACTGTAGTACTGCAGGTATCAGATAAGGCCTAGTTTACAAGTTTGAAGAGAAAAATGTTTTATTCAAGTAAAGACACAGCCCAGTGGTCAAAAACAAAAGATAAAAATATTTAGTGTTGCAATGACTAAATCATGAATGGAGGAGTAAGCCCTACCAAGTTAGTCTTTTCCTGTTGCACAGTACTCTTCAGAAGTCTGCCTCTATTGGAACTTTAGTCTTCCACAGTACACATATGGAAGACTCTGGAATATTCTAGGGAACCCACTAAAGAAGACACCTTTCAGCAAATAACTCCATCAGTTCAAAAGTTACTTTTCTATATTATTGTAAGCTCAGAGTTTTAAGATGTTGACCCTTTTTAAATGGACTTTAAGTGTTTTACAATGCCCTGGTATCTTACAAAAAGAGAACAGAAATATAACCGTGCCTTCTTGAACACAATAACAAGGAACAAAGCTGCCTTTCAGTTAACAGTAGGTGGAGGCCATGCACACTTTTTATAGATCAGCTACCATCCTAAACCTTCCTGCTAGCTCCAAAGCAAGCTGGAAGGCAGCTGAGGGATATGACCATTACCAGGATCATGTGAAGCCTGACAGCCATTACTTATTTAGCTAATACCATGACTTATGCTCTTATTGTATTAGTTACACTGATCTGAGGCAAACCTCAACCAATTATGACCCAATATGTCCAAGATCAAGCAAGGGTTATGTCATGGTGCAGACAAGTGATGTAGTTGTCCTCATTTAAATGGAGCTTGGATCTGAGGCACTGAGAGCAGGTAGTTTTTCTTTACTCTGTTGTCAATTTACATTTTCCCTTACTGTCAATGCATTGCTGTATTATTCTATTTACATTTATGACAAGTCTTGAGTAGTAGCAGCTTAAACTCTCTAATGAAATATAACTATAACTATAGTTTTTGAAAGAGGTGTTTGGCAGTCTAGCTGCAAAGCTTACTATATATCTTTCAAAAGAAAAAAATACAAAGCTACAATGATGTGAATTCTAAAACTTCCATTTTTTTCTGGACAAAAATTAAACTCAAGTATTTCAATCTTTAGCAAAACACAAGTTCAATCTATTGACCCACTGGATGACCGCCACCCAGGCTAAGATCTAAACATGTTCTGATCCCAACCTTTAATTAACAAAAAGAAAAGAAAAAAAGAATTATTTCTACTAATTAAACTTTGCAAATGCAATTGCACCTGCTTGGATTTCTACCGTGATGAGAAAGTTTTTCTCTGTCCATCGGAGATGGGGATAAGAGTAAGTGAGGACAGAAAGGCATGGCCAGCTGCCCCACCTGGCCTACGACTATTTACTTCAAGGGCTTCAGGGTTTCCCACTAGAAAAAACCATAGGATTGATAAAGGCTTCGCTCTGGAAAGCCTATTTGTGCATGCTTGACAAAAGTATATTCCATCTGGTCTTCCTCTCCTCTGCCAAGCCTGAGTCCCTGACAGGCGTGCTCTACAGTCTTTGTTTATTCTGCCCTCTCTGCTCTGCCCTCTCTCTCCTTTGAGTCAAGACTCTTCCACGTAAGCTATGAGGTATGTCTTTTCTCCTCAAGCTGTCCTTAACTTGGAGCCCTCTGACAGTGGGCAAATGTGTCAGACCAGAACAAACAACCCAAGAACCACACATGATGCTGAGAGTGAGAGGAAGGATAGCCTCAGAAGCAAATGCCTGAAATCTGAAGACAAAGACAGGTTAAGAGCACTGTCCTGGGGGTTTTAGCCTTACAATGTGTGTTAATGTGGTAATATAATTTCTATATGCATTAAAGAGAAGTCACCACTGATGCTGGCCACAGACAACAGGAGAAGCACCCTAACTAGAAGCACTGAAATCCAGTCTGCTACAATAAAGCCACACAACTTTCAGTCTGATGTGCTCTGCTCACCATTTGTGCTTGCCTATAGCCTGGCACATTAGTAATGTCATGTAACATACCCTGCATCCCCAAGTGTTAGTTACTGCTGTGCTAGACTGTGTCCCAATGCAGTATTTCCTCAGCCTGCTGCTCTCACACCAAGATCATCTCCTCAGGCTAGATGTGCTCAGCTGCCTACTGTGCACAAAGTATGTTCAATTTCCAGCACCAAAAAAGAAAGAGGATCAGCTACTTACAGTCTTAACATGGAAAATAAGGAAATGCTGCTTAGAATGTCGATCTTGTAAGAGATGAAACCTCAGAACTGACTGACACCCACACTACAAATGCCACAGATGAGTAGCTCTAAGATGTAAGCACGGTTCAGTACAGATCAGCAAGAGCCACTAATTGCTTCATCCCACATGACAGCTCCGTCAAGGTGCCACCATGCTCTGCTGCAGGCGCAGGGCAGGAAAGAGTACACACTCATCAACCCTTCCAACCTTTGTGCTCCCCAGAAACAGCTACTGTGGAGCACATCATGCCCCAAATCTCTGAGCTATCACATAGTAAATAATCACAAAGGAAGAAAGACAATACAGACTCACCAGAAAAATCTATTGTCAGTTGTGTGCTCTTGCATGCTTCGATGTGCATTCAGACTCAGATCTAAGCTGACTCCAGATGCAGACCATGCAAAATAAAAGTTTCCTGAGTTCAAAACTTTCCGTACTTCTGAAATGCGGTCCTCATCTGAAACATCAACTCGAAGTGATATAAACTCAGTGGAAGTAACTCGGAAAACTTCAGATTCTTGAATTTTCCCAACAGACATGCATCCAGTGACTAGGACCAGATAATGCAACATGGTATCACCTGAAAAAAGCAAAGATTTTACTGGATAAAACACCAATGTTTTCAAGCTTATAGCTTCAAGTTACATAGTTTCTTCTGACTTCTTCTTGTGTTTCTATCTTTGAAATCTTTTATTGTAATTTTTTTGTTTCTTTTTTTGAGACAGTCTTTCTATACTGCATAAACTGTCTTAGAACTCCTAATCCTCTGGCTTCAGCCTACCACACACAGGGATGAGAGGTGAGTACCACCATGCCTGGTCATTCTGATTATTCGTCAATATGTCTAAATTTTTTTTAAAGGGGAAAAATTCTTGTTTAAATACATTCAGTATATGAAGCACTAAAACATTAATGAGATGGTGTCACATTTACAAAGTCATTTCTATATTTAATCTAAGGCTATAAAATTTATAAAAAAAAAAGTTGCTTTCACTACCTTACTGATAGACAGGAAGTTCAGATAAGATAGTGAATGTTCAAGTTGCTTGTAAATGGTTATGTTTAAAAATGGCATGTAAGTCAGTGAGCTGAAGACAACAGAACATAGGAACAAGGCCTTGGTGACAATTTATTAAGCAATATGGTTCATAAAAACTTTCAGACTTTGTGTGGTTTTGTTTTCTTTCTGTTTTTTGTGCAAAAGGGATGATACTGGGGTTCATTCTGTGGCCCTAACTCCTGAATACCAGAATTTTTAAATTTTTCATGTAATGGCAACAAAAGTCTTATGAAATTAAGAGTTAGCAACAAAGGCACTGGCACAGGCAGAAATAGCTCTAAATCATGGCTCTTTACTTACCATCCAGACTAAATTGAGTGTGCTAGCACGACCAACCTGTAATATAATCCCCTATGAAATAGGACTAAAACATTTATTTCATGATTACTTGAGAACAGTACACAATCCAGCACAGTCTTTTGCATATGACAGATTAGTAACAAGGGTAAATTTCCACTCGATAGGCCAATGCTGCTCAAAGCAGAGTCCATCAACTCTTGGCAGCACACAATAAGTACCTGAGTCATAATGAAAACCTACTGTATAACTAAATCCACACTTTATTTACTTTACAAAAGTATTCATAGTTAGACTTCATCAAAGAAGAAAACCACATGTTGCAAATGCATGATAACGCAAGCTTATTGTCCCACACAGGCCATTAAAACCATGGACGAGGGCCAGTCTCCAAACTACACTTCAAGTCATACAAACTGCTAATCATGAAAGTTACCCTGAAGACCATTAAATCTTAATGGCAACATTAAGTCAGGGCTGAAGAGATTGCTCAGTGGTTAAGAGTCCTGCTCTTCCAGAGGACCCAAGTTCAATTCCCATCACCCACATGGTGGCTTTCAACTAACTGTCTGAACTCTAGTCCTGGGGGATCTGACACTCTGTTCTTAGTTCAGTAGGCTATCTGTGCATCTTTTACAGACATGGATGCTGTGCATCAAACACTCATACATATAAAAATAAATGATTTTAAGTTTAAAAAGAACATTAAATAGCAGACATTTCTGAATCTAAAATAGATGTCTTCCCCACAATATACTAGGGGACTCCAGTGTGTTTCCACACAGACACATATTCCTTACTATATTGAAAAGAAGAAAGATAATGCTTTCATTTTCTGCTGATGTATTTCAGCTGAACACTGTCTTGGGATCCTAAAACTGTTGCAAATCTATATAGAAAAGAAACATATAAGATTAGCCTAATTATTTTTATTGTCTGTGTAGGAGCATTTTCTCTGGTTGTATCTATGTGCACCACATGTAACCCTGAAGTTATATATGGTTGTGAGCTACTATATGGGTTCTGGGAAGCAAACCTGGGTCCTTTGCAAGTGGACCAAGTGCTCTTAACCACTTAGTCAGAGAGCTGCCAGGAAAGGCAGTCTGTTTTCTTTAATGGTGTGATCTCTGATGTACTGATCACACACCAGGAATAGACCCCACAGCCAAGAGTGGTTGACCAATGAATAGGCTTGAGAGAGGAATGGGGGAGGGAGGGACAGAGAGAGAGAGATAGAGATAGATAGATAGATAGATAGATAGATAGATAGAGAGTTAGTTAGTTAGTTTGTTGGATAAGAATGGAGGGATAGATCTGGAAGGAGTTGGTGGGTTGAATATGATCAAAATACACTCCCTGAAATTCTTAGTTAATAAAAATATTTAAAAAGATTATCTTAATGAATGTTTAAAAGGTAGCCTTTCTCATCTTCAGAACTATAAAAAAAGAAAAAGTAGATGAACCACACTGATTAAAAGACTTACCAAGATTTAATCGTAAAACTCCCAAAAGTCCATATGCATCCAGTACTTTGGCATATGTGCCTTTAATAGCCTCCTTTTCTGCAGATGCTGTTAAAAATAATAATTGAAAACATTAGAATCTATTTAGTTATAAAGCCAGATTTGAGACAAAATTTCAAAATGTGATACTTTCCCCCATCTATCTATCTATCTATCTATCTATCTATCTATCTATCTATCAATCTATCATCTATCTATCTATCTATCTATCTATCTATCTATCTATCTATCTATTTTCTCTTCTCTCTCTCTCTGTTTTTAGACCAGCAATACTTGTTTTTTTCCCTATGTCCCTGGGCTATCTAGTCTTTGGTTCTTGACCACTCAAGCTGTGTCAGGTCTGGGCTCACCTCGTGAAGTGAGCCTCGAGTCAAATCAGTCGTTTGTGGGTTACTCCTGCAAGCTTTGTGCCACCATTACCCTAGCATATCTTACAGGCTGGACACCACTGTGGACAAAGGTTTTGTGGCTGGCTTTGTGTTTACATCACTCTTGATAATGTGCAGAATGCCTTTCTGTATCAAGGATGCTGTAACATAGGGATGAAGGCTCTCTGGGGCACCATTCAGTATCTCCATGTTTGATAGAGGTGTTCTCTCCTAACACTAGTGTATTACATTAGGTATTTTGTTCACCTAGTAGAAGAACTTTCTTACTGGAGTTACATAATTCCAACCATCTAATGAGTCTGTCTTCTTGTTGATAGCCTGCTTTACTCACCTTTTATCCTTGACATTTAGAATAGTGCCTGAACACAGAAGCTGACTAAACGGGTAAATGCTGTAAGTCACTGCTTCACCACAAAGTTTAGCATGGTGGTGGGGCAGTGTTTTCTGACTTTCTCTCACTTCCTTTGCTCTAAGCTGAGGCAAACTTGCTAATGAACTCAAGTCAGACAATGATTTCCCTAGAGCAGGCTACTATGGTTAGTCTACTGGTGAAATAAAAGACAACAAAAATATCCTGGAGGTTTAAAGGAAAAACCTTCCTAGCACTTAGTAGATACACATTTAAGATATAACAAAGAATCAAAGAAAAATAAAGCACGTCTAGTATTCCAAAGAATTTCAAATAACACATTCTGAAGTGTGAAATTCAAACTTAACCCACTGCCCTTGTTTCCTGTCCTTGGCTCACAGTAGGTAGACTGGTAGGTCATGTGTTTCCCTGTCCTCATCACACTTAGCCTCTTCCCTCTCCTCTGTCCACACCACAAACACAGAACCCTTGGCAGAGCTCCTGTATGCTGCTCTAGGAAAGCAAGTAAGCAGATTGCTCTGACCTCTCATTTCCTGTCTATCTTCTCTGCTGACACAGGCTCTTCTCAACCTACATCTTACCCAAGATTCCTTGCCAATTCCTTGCATTCCAGACTCTTATTTTAAAGCTCTTCCCCAAAGTTCCACAAAGTAGTTCACTTCCCTATCTGCCTCTCACCATGCTATCTACTCAAACTTCTTTCCTGTAATCTCACTCTGGCCAGCCGGTGACTTGTGCTCAGCTACCTGGCAGCACGAAGGCTAAATGACTCAATTAACAACATCACATTCTCTAATATGCTCATTATTAAGTGTGGGCCTTCCTGTAACCAGTATGAAACTGAAGTGGGGAAGAATTGTAGCATGATGGGGGAATCGTGTCTTACTCTACATGCCTAGCTGTCCTAGCATTATAATGTTCCATGTGTTTACAGAACTTACATCTAATGGTCAATTCAAATATAAAATTTTACAACAAAATCTGAATTCTATTTTCTAAAGGAACCAGAGCTGCCTTCCTTAAACACTACACTTCCTCATTCAGAGTACCATGGGTGGGGCTGGGGGTTGATCTCAAAGGCAGAGCACTTACCTAACCCTAGCAAGGAGAGGATTTTTTTTTTAAGTTTTTATACTACATACACAAAAGCAGATGGTAAAAACAATTGTTCAATTTCCTATGGCAGAAAATGTGGTTTCCAGGTCAGACTGCCCTACAGAGTCCCACAGGCTACATGCTATGTGAATTTAAAATACTATTGCTGACATAGGAATGCAGGAATTACTGATGTATTAGTGTCAGCAGCAATCATCATTAGGTTCAATGACCACAGCCAGCAAGAGTTAACAAGAAATGTAATTTAATATTAAGTCATTCTCTTCCCTTATGAATATAGTCTCTGTAACCTAAATTATCATGAAATAAATATTCTCTCCTAATAACTATTTTCTTCTCAATTGTATAACAAATAAATACAGGCCCAATGATCATCCTTCTATTGCTGTCATCTAGCTTAAACATGTAAGTATATGCCAAGCCGCTTAATTATTTGTATTTCAGAGTTATCTTCTGAGTGCGTTCTCTCTCTCTCTCTCTCTCTCTCTAAAGTAGATTACATTTTTCCTGCCATGAGTTTTTGTTTTCCTCTTAAACTATTACCAGCAACTTAAAAATGGTATTGAAAAAAAATGGTATTGCAGCTAAAGTACTTGTTTATTATCTCTGAGATTATTATGGCACTAACACTAGGCCAGGTGTTTACGTGCATTATTCAATCTTCATAGTACCCCAAGGACAAAGCTAAATTTCCATTTGACACGAGGAAATTGACTTAAATCAGTTACTAACTAAGTCTAAGGAGCCAGCATTAGAGAAAAGAGAGCTTTTTTCCCTATTGTTACATGTTCAATGGTACTGAAAAATATAGAAAAAAAGTATCTTATTTTATGAGACCTTGTAAAATATACCAAAAGAGATTATATAAGGGTTAACCATGACCACTGTTCTACTTCCCAGACAATCTCATTTTAGAAAATAATATAAGACTCTTCAACTATGAAGAGATTATCTGAAATAAGACCACTTATAGCATATCAAGATTATATGTATGACCTTTAGATAAAACAGGAAAAAAAGCCCTTGACAATACCTAGCACAATCCTTCCCGTCTTCCTTTCCTTCTCAGTACCTCTTGGCACACCAGGCTTCAGCCAGAATTAGTCATCTGCTGTCTACTTGTCCTGCACGCTCTTCTCTTCCTCTGTGCACAGTGTCCTCTCCATCTGGAATAGCCACTAGTCATCCCCCTATTGTCAAATATTACCCATCCTTCAATCTCCTAGCAAAATGCCACCTCCTGGAGTTTTGCCCATATCACTCAATTAGAAGTAAATCTTTCTTTTTATTCTGTATTTCAGTCATTTGTATACCAATAGCAACTGAAGCCAGGTGTCATTGTTTCATACCTCAGGGTGATACCAACCTAACAGACACTGAGCATCCCAGCTGCACTAGATACTCATGTCTCAGGAAAAACAAACCAAGAGCTTACGGAACAAAAGGACATGTTTTGCTAACTTTAAAACAACACATTTTACAAAGAGCTTTCCCTTCCCAGGAAAGAATCCCAACATCCTCATTGTGGAAGTTCCCATTCGACAATCCTCTCAAGTGTGTGAGTGGGGGATAGGAAGGTGGATGTGGAGAACACAGGACTGTTAAATAACTGCCAACCAGGGTGGAAACAGTGGAGTTCATTAAGCAGCAGAGGGAGAGAAGGAGTGGAAATCAAGGTTGCAGAGGTAGGTGATACAGAAGCACAGCTCACTTTCCTGCCCCAGCATCCACTGTGGTTTCCTGAGAGGAATAAATTGTCTTTTGTACAGAAGGTTGTCTGTTTTCTTTTCTATTGATGGTGGTTATTAAACAAACAAAGCACTAGGAAAAGTGAACCGTTGTACAAGTTGCTGATTTTTAACCACAAGTGGGTATGATTTCCCAAGGAGCCCATCAAGATTCAGTAGTTCAGCTAAGGTAATGGGGCTGTGACTTTACAGTTTACATATTTAAAACACTTAAGCAAAAGCAAATCTTGGCTTCTAACCTATGACTGCCACCACATACTAGGGATAAACAGTAACTCAATCACACAAGAGTTTATTTAAGGGAATAACTCTTCTCCCCATGCCACAATTAGCCGGTCACTCATTTGGATATGAACACTTTCCTATGCTTCAAGCATGGGGTCTCTAAGCACACAGACCAATCTCATGCACAGATCTAGCTCCCCTGTGCTTACTGCTTTTACATCTGCATTTTAAGTGTATCTTCACATCACTAACATTAACATCTGAAGGCTTTCAAATTCCCACTGCTAAACAACATACCTATCAATAAGGTCATAGAACAGAATTTTAAGCAAGATAAGTGCAATAAACATTTATTTATTCTCATGAAAATATCTTTGAGGCACCAGGACACAATCTGAAAGCTAATTATATTTCAGTATTTTTAGAATCACTGTTAAATTTTCAGATGTCTTTGATGATGACATAATTAGGTTTAATAAATGAACAGAGAATGTCTCATGGTGCACTCCTGCACCCCCAGCCTTAAGAGACTAAGCCATGAGGCTCTTAGAGAGTTCAAGACAAGTTAAGACTTTACATCAGAAAAGCTACTAATAGCAGACACTCAGCCCAGATCTTTTAAAAACACATGCTGAAATATTTATGATGCATAAAATTCACATCTTCATCGTAACTCTATCATATAAATAGCAAACAACAAAGCTGGTACATTATCCTAGACCAAAACATTCAGTTACTTGTATCAAATTCAAAGGTATTTGAAGGACTAAATTAAATGTGAACTCTCTAACTTTCAGTGAATTATGATAATTCAAACTAGATAATAAAGCTATTTAAGAAGGCCCTGCTATCCAATGAAAACATTCTTGTGGCTCAAACCTTCCATTCTGGGATTAGATTTTACTTCTTCAATTGAAGCAGAAGACCAAGCAAAAATCTGTGGGTCAATAAAGCACAGAACATGGGATCAAAATGCCTGTAATTCTGGTATTTCTGAAGTCTGAGATAGGGGGATTTTGAGTTTGAGGCCAACAGAGGTAAATAGAAAGTTCCATGCTACATACCACATACGAGGCTTTGGATCAAGATTCAGTCTCAAAAAGACAGGAGGTGGGGGTTGCAAATTAGAACCTTGCTCCTAGAATCACAATTTGCCTGCGGTTGCACGGATGGCAATTTGTGGTCAGCCTATTTGCATGCAAATAGCACGTTGGTACAGAAGCTCCAGAGAGTGCTAGAGATCATGTAGTCCAAGCTTCTAATTTTCAGAAGAAAAAGACTAGCAATTATCTGATTCATCCAAGAGCATATGACTAGCTAGCAGTAAAGCCCGTTTCCATTTCATCACACATAAAACAAAAAATTTAGAAGATAAAGCTTTTTTTGGTAGAATTAAAATAAATCAAAACTACACATGAAAGACAGGAAACAAATTACTGTTCTATATAACCTATACATCCAAATATTAGAAGCACTTTTGAAAAAAATAACTTTTATTCACTCAAAGTGTCTGTCTGCTAGGTACTAGGGCCTGGTAAGATTCTAGGTTCCTGATAGTAATTAAAGAAGACCAGTATTATATAACCAAACAAATGCTAAATCCTAACAAACTGCTAGGCATGGACACGATGTCTGTCAATCCAGTTTCTTCAGCAGCGGAGTATCACAGAAGGATCAAAAGTTCAAGGCAGGTGTGGACAATTTAGTAAGAAACTGTTTCAAGATAAAAATGTAAAAGGGCTAAGGTTGTACACCTCAGTGGAGATTGATATGGCTCTGGTCTCAGTCTGCACCACAACAAACTAGTCCTAATACAGTTCTAAACCACGTGCTAATTAACATGCTGGATTCCAACGGTGTCATTCTCCACAACCCAGCTCTGTATCAATCCCATGCAACTTCCAGCATCTGTGAATCTAACAAGCATGCCTTCGACCACATTTTCCAAGACAGTCATTAAATAAGATAGGTCAAAGACACATTTTCAGTGTTGACCAGAGACAAACAACTAACAAGCACTCATGAACAAGCAGCCAGAAAGCCACTTCATTATAAGATTCAACCTGTCTATTCACATGTGGTCCATAGGAAACTAAGAGACTGTTAGTCTATATTTCAGTAAAGCAATTCAAAAGACAACAGCAATACTATGGCTACTAGAGAACATGGTAACACACAAACTGAAATATACTCTTATCACTAAGAACTAGTTTCTATAAGGAACACATTTTATATTATATTTTAAGTTATATAGGAAGACTATAGATAGGGAATATTAAAGAATATAACATTTAATATAATGGAATGCTAATAGAGAATAACAATAGGAAATATATTTGTATTTCTTTCCAGTTGCCTATCTCAATTTTAGCCAGCAAAAAATAAAACACAAGCCAGATATGGGAGCTCATGCTATAACTGCAGCACTCAGGAAGCTGAGGCAGGAGAATTACCATAATTCAGCTCAATGAATTACAGGACCAGACCAGCCTGGATTACGGTTTGTGAGACAGCACATCTCAGACAAACCAATATACACACACACAAAGATAAAACACAAATTCTTATTAATAACCGTTACAAATTCAAATAACCAAGTCAAAATATAACATGCAATTTGTCAAGCCATACTTCTTTTCAGTACTCTAGATACATGGCTATCCTATTGTGACAGTCCATTACACCTCAGTGTCTCTCTCACTCCTTGTGTTTCTTTCAAAACGGCACTGCTTCAGACCTCACTTCAACAAACCATCAGAAAGCAAAAGCAACTCCATTTCTCTGCTGCCCTCCACACTGAGCTCAAAGCTTCCAGCGTTTGAATGTATGGGGAAAGCCTCTTTTTCTTCAGTGGTTCCAGAGAGCCCCACCCAAGTGGGTCATTTGGTTGTTTCCCCTTTCAGTACATGGTGTTTCTTTGTTCTCTCCCTAGGAGTGCTTCTAAGGAAAAGCCCAAGATCACTCTTGCTACTCTTCTGTATACATAGGTTCCCTTTCTTCTGAGTTGCTTTAAAGATTTTCCTCTGTATCTGACCTGATTTAATAGCTTTTAATTTTGTATCACAGTGTAATTTTCTTCATGTTTCTTCCACCTGGAGTTCATTTAACTTTTTGAATGCACAGATTGACAGTTTCCACCAAACCTTGGGAAATTGTCAGATGCCATTTCTTCAAACATTTTCTTAACTCTTCTTTCCAAATACACATATATGTTAGGCAGTTGTTCCATAACTCACCCATAAACTTACTTATACTGGCCTTTTTTCCTTCTGTATATTTCACTTTGGATAATTTCTATCATTAGGTCTTTAACATTACTAACTACTCTTTCTGTAGTATTAAATACAAGGTTCCTATCAGTGTATAATGTCATTAGATATTGTTATTTTCAGTTTGAATAACTGATTTGAGTCATGTTTTTCATGTTGTTAACACGCACAAACTTCTTGAACATATGGAATATATTTATATCAAAGCTGTTTTAAAGCCCTTACTAACATTAACATCTGTTTCTTCAGATTGACTTTTCTCCTCATTAAGAATTATATTTTTCTGCTTCTTTGCATATATACTAGCTTTCAATGTGAATATGGGTTGAATGATATACATGTATCATGTAAACCTAACTTTTGGGGTGTGTGTATATGTGTGTGTGTATCCATACAAATAAATAAACCCACACATACTTGTTTTTCTTAAACTTCTTAGATATCATTATTTAAAACTTAAATTCCTGGAAAACAGTAATTTGGTACCAAAAGCAGATCCTTTTCGGGTCTTTGTTAGGTAGGACCAAAGAATTTAGTTGAGAGCTACTTTGCTCCTTTAATGAAGTAGCATCCTCATAAGTATGTAACCTGTCTTATTTTTCAATATCTGAGAATCATTTTGTGCACTTCCTTTAGTTTGCTGCTATTATTGTCATATAGCAGGGAAAATCCAGGTCCTACTATTTTCACATGGGAGAAAGAAAATCCAGGTCCTACTACTCCAACACAGTAAGAAGCTTAAGTCTTGTGTGTACTTCTGGACTATTTGTTCTAGGCTAAGAAACAACACTGGACAGACCCAGGACCATGTGACAACATGCCACCTACGGGGCTCTGCTGCTCAGAGAAGCTCTAGCTCTCCTTTTGTTTGTCCACAGAAGAGTCAGGAAGAAAAGACAGTACATGGGAACTGCTGACCTGGTCCTACCATTCCTATTCCTGCTCCTCATTCAGACTGGAGGACCTGGGCTATTTCATTTTAAGCTGGTATTAAAGCTACTGTTTATTTTTATATTAAATATGTACATTCCAGATTTTTTATGAAAAGAAAAAAACTTCAGAATCATAACATAAGCAGTATTAACAAGTCTAAAATTCATTTAATGCTTTAAAAGTCAACTCTAAAGTCACTTCTTCACTCACTTAGGTTTTTTCAAAAAACAAAAAGGATTCTGTAACTTATCTAAAGGACAACCATGTTGACTGACAGCATTTGACAATTAAAAAAATGCACCACCTGTTATTGCTTGGCATCCAAAATTCTACAGGGTAACGTTCAAATTGGCCCAGTAAAACAGTTGTGTTCTTAATGGATGTAGGTAAAATCTAACCATACTTCTATATACTAACAGTAATAGCTTATAGCACAAATATAAATTTTTCAATTCCCTCACTAGAAAATACTGCCAACTTCACTTTTGACTGAGAACATTTCAATGGGTTTATCTTTCCTTTTTTTTTTTTTTTTTTTGAGAAAGGACATTTGCAATTTTTAACTTTTATTTGTATGTGTTTGATATCTGTGCCCTGTGTGCATGTCTGGTGCCTGTGGAGAACAGAAGAGGGTGTCAGATCCCCTGTAACTATAGTTACACATGGTTGTAAGCTGTTACACATGTTAGGTGCTGGAAACTGGGGCCAGGTCCTCTGGAAGAACGGCCAGTGCTCTTAACCCCAGAGCCCCTTGCCTCTCTCTAACCTCTTGCCTGTCTCCAGCCCCTTGCCTGTCTTTTTGCTCCTCATTTCCTATTCAGAAACTAAGAGCCATCAGCCTTCAACAGCAGAAACAACCACAGTGAAAAACATCAGATGGAAGGGCTGTCGCTGGAAGATTTAATCTTTTAAAGTTGCACTTTCCACATTTGGAAAACATGGACAAAGCATAACTAAGAGAACTGAAAGGAATAAATCATGTTGACTGCCACATCTCCTGAATTGCAAGAAGAGGTGCCTCAGGGCACTGTAGCCAACTGGGAGGTGCAAGGATATTTTAAATTGAAGAAAACACCTAGGGTTTCAACATATACTGGATACCAGGTAAACTATTAGCCTGAGGTGATTCAGAGCTCATGACTGCAGTGTATCCATTCTATGATCCCTGCCTATGTGAAGCTAGGTGTCTAGTGGTGTCTGTGGTAAACAGCAACTCCTAATCAAAATCAGCAGAGAACTGGAGATGAGGATGGCAGCACTCCAGCTGCTTCCAAGGTGTGAAAGCTGTCTAGAACTCACTAAGCAAGAATAGACCATTAATAAACAACTGTGATTATTTATGAAGAAGATAAATTAGTCTCTACTTGTTTGTATTACAAACCATAGCTAAAGTTATTGGGATTTAAATATTTAAGGTTTAGCTGTAATCTTGGCAATTAGGGCTGAGGCAGGAGGACAATTGTGAGCTTGATACAGTAAATTCCAAGTTAGCTGGGGCTAGAGTGAGACCCTTTTGCTAAAACAAAGTCACACTGCTTGAGTCTACTGAAGACTTAGCAGATATTATTATGGCCTACAGGTTTTCTAAAACACAATGAAACCTGACGGCATCATGGAAAAATTCAAGTTTACAAATCTCTTGCTTAGTATTCTGATGGCGGAATAAGCTTCTAGTAAATGAATTATTTTTCTGCACTATAATTTTTCCTCAGATTGTACAGTTTCATAGAGGCAGGAGGGCGACATTCTGTGAAGACATCCAGAATCTACTGCTGGCTTGAAGTGTACGACTCACATTCCTATAATATGAATTCCTATAATATGAAGAATAAAACTCAGGTGCATATATTGGGAGTAAAGCCAAGTCCAAAATTCAGTGCTATGATTTTGCTATCTACTTACATGTATCTAAGTATATGACTTGAGCCTGAAAATGACCCAAATTATGCTATTTTAAAAGGCTGAAAATAATTTAATTTTACCTTTATACTAGCATGTGATATCAAATGGAGCAAAGGCTTCAATTTTAAAAGTTAGCATTACCATCTTAAGAGTTTATAGCACTATCTTGCAATCCTATCCTTTGGATTTTGTTTGCTCGCTTTATTTTTGGTGTTTGTTTTTACAATGTTGGGAACTGAATTGAAATTTTCACACACATCAGGTAAATGCCCTAATCACTGAGCAACACCCCCATATCTCAGCCCTGCCTGTTAATTAACAACTCTTTTCAGAGTCATTCTCCAACTCTGATATGTGACTTCACTCCTCCCTATTTTATTTAAGCTACAGTTCTGAAGAGGATTATTTATTCACTGAAACATTTTATGGACTGTAACTTACAAGGCTGTAAATGTAAGACATGTCCATGTGAGAGCTTATCCTCCAATGAAGGTCTGTTTTGGTGCAACTATACCTAGTACAATTCTCTAAAATACAGAAAATATATCCCTTACAAAAACAACAACAGGTATTCTGTGGTATGTGTATGCATACACGATGGATGCTATTTACCATGGAAAGGTGCTGTTATCTTTACAGCATAGAAAGGCCTGGAGAACACAATCTGAAGTGAATAGGCAAGAACGCTTGACAAACTTTGGATGATACAATCTCACTCATCTGTGGAATCTAAGAAAAGCCAGAGTCACAGAAGTACAGACTAGGATTATAATTGGGAGTGACACAGCACTTAGAGAGAATTCATCTCTGGATAGAAAGTCAATTCTTAGGAGGAATGAGTTCTGGTGCTCTATTTACACACCAAGTTAACTATAGCCAATAATAACGCATATTTCAAAATGACTATGTGAAGATTTTGACTGGCTCAAAACAACAATAAAAGTTTGAGGTCATGAATATGCTTAACTACTTGATCTGATCATAACCCCCATATGCGTATAATAGAAATACTACATTGTAGCCCATAAAACTATACAAGTCATTATATGTCAATTAAAAATTAAAGTGGGAGCCAGGCAGTGGTGGTGCAAGTCTTTAATCTCAGCACTTGGGAGGCAGAGGCAGGTGGATTTCTGAGTTCAAGGCCAGCCTGGTCTACAGAGTGAGTTCCAGGACAGCCAGGGCTACACAGAGAAACCCTGTCTCGGAAAACAAAACAAAGAAACAAAAAATTAAAGTGGGCAAGGAATGTAGCTCAGTTCAGTAACAGAGTACTTGCCTACATGTTGAATGAAACCTAGGTTCAATCCCCATCAATGCCAAAAATACTAATACAAAACACACGTGTGTGTGTGTGTGTGTGTGTGTGTGTGTGTGTGTGTGTAATGCCTCTGTATGTGGTCAGAGGTAGGTTGGTTGCTTGGCTCTGGTCTTTTCCTCTACACTCGCCACCTTATTTTTGAAATAGCATCTCTTAGCGCAGAGCTGGCTGTTTGAGCTGGCCGACTGACCAGTCAGTTCCTGGGAATCTGCCTCTCTCCACCTCAGACCCAGTCTGAATTTTAGGTGGGTGCTAGAATCCAAACTTAAGTCCTCGTGGTTGCTCAGCAAACACATTATCCTCTGAGTCATCTCTTCAGCCCCAAATACCGTATTGTGAAACAGACAACAACTTTGAGTGTCAACTTTCTAATGTAGGTTAGTCTTTCCCACTTAATAACTATGTGTCCCTTAGTCATGAGTAAAATATGTGCCAAGCATTAGAGATAGAAACCTTAAGAAGCATGTATATAGTTTCATGTGATATGAAAATACTGTACTGAAAGTGTTATGGGGAATTATCTTTTGGTTCAGCCTGAGGATTTCAAGAAAATGATTAGCCCCATAATATACCATCACTGTATTAAAATTCTGAAAACATGGCTATTTTAGATAAAATCTATAGGTCAAAAAAAAAAGTAATCTGGTAAATCACTACTAGCAAGGCACATGTATGGTTTGCTCAGAAATCATCATTTTGATGTAACTATAGGAACCCAGGTGTCTGTATTTGTTAAGTCTTCCCAGACGGTTATGTTGTACAGCCTGGGCATAGAAAACTACTGGCTTGGACTAGGACACAATGGCTTAGCACTGAGGAAGATCAGGTGGTTAAGGTCATCTTCAGCTATATAGCGAGTTTGAGACTAGCCTAAGGTATGAGAAACACTGTGAGAAAACAAAAACACCTAAAACAAACAAACAACTCCAAACATTAATTAAGTCATTATAAGTCTAATAAGAACATAATGAGGAATGATCAGTTCCTAACACTTTGGGAGAATACTGAAGGCACCAATCTCTTGGAAGGAGATCACCACTGAACAGAAAGAGTAGAGTAGATTAAGGAAGACCTTGAAAAACAGGCTGAGGAGTTTGAATTCTGTCTTAAGAAAACAAGGCCACACTTTGACGGAATGTAAAAATGAATATAAAAATGACTTCATAGAATGTTTCTTGCAGATTGATAGGCAGTGTGCCCTGAGGCTTCTCAGCCTGAGAATGGTGAAGGTGAAGAGGATACAACCAGATCTCCCAGACAGTCCCAAGTGCAGTGGGCATTGGAAATTCTGCGGGTTATTTTATTATGCAGGACAACATCTATCTTGCTATCACTCCAAACTAAATGCCAAGTTAGTTTTATGTGTGTGTGACAGGATATTGCTATGTAGCCCAGGATAGCCTCAAATACAAGATCTTTCTGTTTCTGCCTTGAGTGTGCTGGGATGACAGATATGCAACACAACACTAGAACCTAACTAATTTTTTTTGAACCTAACTAATTTTATAAGTCAATTTATCTAACACTGTTCTGTATATTTTATGAAAACTAGAATAAAGAGTTTTGCATGTTTTCACCATAAATTGCAAATGTCTAACACCATTTCAACATTACATAATGTATAAATGTATTGAAACATCATGGGTTGTAGCTACATGTGTAATTTTTATGTATTGATTAAAAAGTCAAATCAAAATATATTTAAGTGTTGCTGTAGAGTTTATAGGAAAGATAATATGTAATGTGTATCCATTTACGTTAGTTTTACAGAGAAAAGCAGTATTCAAACTTTTGTGCTGTCTGAGAATTACTCAAGTAGCTTAAATCCAATGAAGACAAAATTAAGAAACAATTAAGCTATGAATATAGCTTGGTGGTAGAGGGCTTAACACACAGTACCTAGGTTCAATTCCCCGCACTGAAAATAAATATATATTGCTAAGATAATATTTTAGTGTTATTCCACTTCATAATTAATGAACCAAATAGATGTTTTTGAGCTTTTTAAGAACCATTATTTGGCATAAAAATTACTGGGGTTTTAAAAGTATGATTATTTCTAGTTTTTTTTTCTTAACACACAGCAATAATTCTGAAAACAACAGGTAAAGTCATAATTTGTAAGCTCCATAGTGACTTCTCATTTGTAACTATGAGTGACCACAATTTTAAAATATACTTGAATCTAGACAACATTAATAAATCAGGTAATGTCAATGAAAACACAGCAGCTGGAAACCATTTTACATTACTAGCCAAGGCCCTCTGGCCTCATGTTTCAGTATCCAATCGTATAGGCACATCTACAGTATGAGAACATGTATGGAGATTAACACTGGGGCAGAGCAAGGGTTTATAGAAAAGATAATATGTATCCATTTATGTTAGTTTTACAGACAGAATGTCATGTTTTAATAAAACATGACATAAAAACCAATTTGGAACACTGACGATCATATTGAATATTACTCAAACTTTTTCTTGGGCTGTATCTAGCCCCTTGTCTCTCCCTTTAAATCATATTACTGGAAACACCATATACTAATCTTTGCTTAGTTGTTCACTATGTCACTATCACTTTCCCTACCAAGATAAAATTTTACTAATTCAGTCAGGCTACACCTGAACCAACATAAAAATCATATATGCATAGGTCTGGGTCTTATGCTCTTATTGCGTCTAAATAGCAATATTTAAAATATTTAAGGTTTATGTTAGTAAATGCGTCTTTTTAACATGATTGTGTATACGCGGTGCGTGCGTGCGTGTGTGCATGTGGTGTGCGAGTGTGTGTGGGCTTGTGTGCGTGTGCATGCATGGAGGCCAGAGGTTGATAAAGCACCTTCCCTTACTGCTCTCCATATATTATTTTGAAATGGAGTCTTATGCCAGACCTGGGACTTAAAAACATGACTACAGCAGCTGAGCAGAGAGCCCCAGAGACCTCCCTGTCCCTGCTTCCCCAGTGCTGCGATTATAAGCATGGAATGCCCTGCCAGGCTTCCATGAAGGTGCTGGGGATCAAACTCAGATCCTCGGGCTTACACGGCAAGCATTTACCAACCCCCACCATCTCCTAAGTCCAAACAGCATGTTCAATAAACAATCTGAACAACATCTAACAGAGGGCTGGGGATGTGGCTCAGTTGTCAGACTGCTTGCCTAGCATGCATGAGGCCCTGAGGTCAATCCCCAGCACTGCATAAACTGGCACAGTAGTGCACAACTGCATTCCTCACACTCAGGAGATGGAGGCAGGGGGATCTGGAATTCAATGGCACTGGCTATATTATGAAGGCCCCGGCTATAACAGACTATTAGAATAATTATGATAAAAATAGTAATGATGATGATGACAATAATAATAATAAAGAACAAGTATTTATCATTAGAAAATCTGTTTAAAAAAATGTCTGAGACAATCCCAAACTGGGGTTGTCTGCCCCAGTCTTATATTAAGAATGAAGCATGGGCTACATTCAGTGTCTCAGCAGGGAAAAAGCTTTTGCCACCAAGCCTGAAGACCTGAGCTCAATCCCTGGTACCTATATAGCAGGAGGAGCTCCCACAAGCTGTCTGTCTCCGACCTCCATTTTTCCCCCGTCTACACACAAATACATGACTAAATGTTAATCAGGCTTTTTATTTTCATCTATCTCCTACAAATTTACCCAACATTATTCTTGTGGCACAATAAGTAGTCCTTTTCTTTAAAATAAAGGTCATTTTTCAATAATATGAAATCAATCACATATACTACATGCAATTTTTAGGAGCTGTTTGCAATTCTTATTAAAGATATAGAAGCTTAGGCTGGAGAAGCAGATATTACAGCCCCTGCCTACTATGACAGAGGCCCTGAATCTGACCCACCAATCTCACACATGAGCATACAGAACACATAAATAAATAAATAAATAAATAAATAAATAAATAAATAAATAAAGGTTTGACATAAGAGGCACAGAAACCTATAATAGATCATACCATTACTAGTAAATCTGACCTGCAAAATTCTGTGCATTACAGGAGATGCAAGCTGTCTTATTGAGTTAATGTGATAAGACAAAATTGCAACATCATTTTACAAAAAGATAAACTCCTAGAAGCAGAACAGAAGGAAAACAAACTCCTAGCAGCAAAATCTGCACCGCCCTGCACCACCATCACCCCAATAAAAACCTAAGTCTGAGTTTACAGAAAATAAGGTTTCATTCAAATTAAGTCAAAGCATAAATTTATTAGATAAAATTCAGTAAGGTTTTCAAGAATCTTTTTTTTTTCCTTAATAAACTGTTGAACTTTGGTTGTTTCGAGTTACAACCGAAACAGAGATCACACCCAGCCAGGTTAAAACACGTGACTTACAGAGCACAGCCACAGCCCCAGACTCGAACATGAGACATTCTTCCTTATGCCTAGTTTCCACTATGAGGCTGAACGGTGGGGGATCCAATTTGTGGTAGATTCGAAATCCTTTGCTGAACGCCATTCTCCTTTCTTCAGAGGCAGCCCTATGAAAACCAAGCCAATGCACCTGAGGTTTTCTTTCTGCTGCAAGGACTGCTAGGTGTCCTGAGGTCCCTCACTGACAAGTTTGATGGGGGTTGGGGTAAAGAAAAAGAGAGCTCAGGGGTGAATGATTTATTTCAAAAGATAAGGCGTCACCGAATTTCTACCAAAAGGCAAAAAAGGAAATGCTTCCAATTCTCAAGATATGACAAGTAAGGCAAGCCAGGGTTCTTGCACCGTTGGTCCTGGTTTGGATAAGGTGAATTTCCCATTTAATTTATGTTTCCCCAAAAGAAAAATCTGAAGCGTATTTTCAGTTGGGGTTGTTTATCAGCTTCCTGCTTCATGATTTGTCACTAATGGAAGGGAACTGATAGGGAAACTTAAAGCTGATCCTTAGGCGGAAAAGGCCAGGGGATGGGGAGGGAAGGTTAATCAGGCTAATTCATAGCTCCTGAGGGGGTCGGAGAGGGAAGGGATTATCACACCGCGGACTCTCCAGGGCAGCGGCGAAGGGCAGAGAAAGCCACACAGGTGACCGCCGCCTCGTTCTCAGTCAGGAAGCTCACGGTGACGAAAGGATCTACCGCCACTCAAGGAGTTCCCGGGTAGCCGAGGGAACGGAGGCACCCGGCAGTCCAGCGCCTCCATTACGCACCTCAAGAGATGCCCCGGAGCCTGTGCTGACTGGGTTCTTTCCCGCCCGCTGGGTGACAGCCACTGTCAGGGCAGCCACCCGCCGCCCCGGGGTCTCCTCTCAACCCTCTGCCCTCGGCCGTCTGCCGCCTCTCACCGCTTGCGACCGGGCTGCGACGGCTGCCACCGCTCAGGAAGCGTCCACCCGCCCGGCCGGCTGCCGCTGGGTCTAGCCCCGGCCGCTCCCCGCCCCCCCGGCCGCTGCCTCACCTCTTCCTCCGGCTCCTCCTCCTCCTTCTCCCGCAGCCGCCGCCGCTACAGCCGCCCGAAGCGTCACTTCCGCTCCAGCAGGTCCAGCTCTTCCGCATTGCGCCGCTGCCGGGGCGGAAGGCCCGCCCCTTGGGGGTGAAGGGGCGGAGCCGTTTCCGCCCACGCGGGACCGTGCTGCGGAGCAGGGCGCTTGCTGGCCACCCAGTTCCTGCGGCCGCTACGGCCGGGGTCCGTGAATCCTCAGTCACCCCGGCAGTGGACGGGAGGCACGGCCAGGGGAGCCGGCAGAGGGAGGCGGGCCCGGCCTCCTCGCGTGGAGCCCTCTAGCTCAGCCCTCCCCGCGGGTGACAGGGAGGGACTGCTGCAGGAAAGAGCTGTGGGGAGCCCGTGTTGATTCGTGCTTGAGTCGGGCATCAGGACCACCCCCTGCCGCCTCCGCGGACCCGCTGGACGAGTGAAAGGCGGGGGACGGTCTGCACCCCGCGCGGGCTGGGTGGCGCCCGAAGAGCTGTCCATGGTGTCTGTCGTCAGGGAGGCAGCAGGAGACTGTTTCCTGACTGTTCAGTGTGTTCTCTGAGCTCAAGGGGCTATGGATGAGTGCTCAACTGAACAGTGGAGAGTGATGGAAATCAGCAACCAGGAACTCCAGACAGTTAAAGAAAAACATGGCTGTCACTGCTGTACCGACTTGCCAACCGTAGAATTTTATAACTAAGGGCATCACACCGTTTCATACTATCTTTTTAAATGAGACGTTCTGCCTATAATCTGTGTCCAGAATTATTCTGCTTATACTTAAGAGACAAAAATGGGAGGAAATTGTAGTCAATAGAGCTTTAGAAAGGAATTGAAAATCCGAAGAACACAGCAGTCATGTTTTCATTTGCCTTTGCTTTCCCTCAGCCTCTTCCCCTTTTTACTTTCTTCCCAAAAGCACAATTTAAATATGACGTATTGCACAAAACCATTTCCTCTAACATGCTGTCATGTGACTCAATGTTTCTCTATTTTAGAGACGATAAATCCACCCTGGTTTTAAAATATTAAGCTTTAATCCCAGCACTTGGGAGGCAGAGGCAGGCGGATTTCTGAGTTCGAGGCCAGCCAGGGCTACACAGAGAAACCCTGTCTCGAAAAACCAAAAAAATAAATAAATAAAATAAAATATTAAAAGCAAACTAAACATGAGAAAAGCCACCTCCAACCAAGGAGAAACACACTTGGATTCAGTTCTGAGATCTTTTCACTTAGTCTCCTTAGAAAAACTTTTGCTTTTGTTGTGGTTATAGTAACCACAAGCTTACAATAAAAATTGCTTGCTGTGAATTGTGGTTAGTCATTTTCCTCCCAAGAAGTGTCCATTTCAGATGGGGACAGTTCTTTGTAAAAAAAAAAAAATTGGAAATGTTTGACAGGGATTTTTCTTGTGTGATGATTGTATAGGACATGAACCAACAAAAAAGGGTTCAGGAGAGTTGACCACCAAATTGTAGTACCTTGGAGGTAATTTTTGTTTTTAGGGACAAAGTATCAGAGCCTCGCTGGTGTGCCAACCATACTTGGTTTATGTGGTGACAGAGACTGAACCCAAAGCTTCATGCGTACCAGGCAGGCATTCTACAAGCTGAGGGCACCCCAGCCTTGAGGGTGTACCTTTTTATGACAACTGAGATCACCTCAAGTGGGTTGTAATCAAACTTGCTTATCCCCTCACTCATTTCACACCAAGAATCCCCGTGAGACTACACCATAAACTCTCAAGGTGGGAATCATGGCACTAGGCGCTTTCTAAATAAAGCAAGCCTTCTGCCTAGTCTTGGTTTTTTGAACTAAGAAAGTGGAGGTCCAAGCTTCTGTGTTACAACGTCTTTCTTCAAATTAAACTAAAGCATCAGTGTTAGGTCTTAGCTTTCCCAAGTCCATTCAAAATACATTTTTAATTATAAAATAACCCAAGACAATGTGACCTTTGAACATTCCTTATTGTCCCTTTCCTATTTGTTATTGTTACAGCATATCAAAACAGCTGCACATTTTAGCGAGCCAGTGTCTATAGTAGACTAACTCAAAATACTTGAGTGGTATAGACATAGCCTAAAGCTTTGCTGAGAAGCCAATGCCGTGCTGACTGAAACTGAGCAATGGTGAGGCTGTCGGAATGCTCATACCCTGATACTTGTAGCTAGCAAATGGCAAGATGACTGGGTGAAGGAGTCTAACAAAGTTTTGGATATCTGGTGGACTGTTATGGTTATGCAAGAGACCTAGACAAAATCACAGGTACCCTTACAAAGGAGGCAGAGGGCAATCAGGTAACTCTTGTAGTGGCATGAAGACAAATGGCAGGCTAGAGAATTATGACAAACCCAGGTGCACCAGAAGCCACTAGAATCTGTAAATTGAACTGAGAACCCTTATAAGACACATGATTCTGGTGACAGTTATTTCCAATTTCTGGCCTTAAGCACTCAAGAGAGTACCTGTTCTAAGACACTTAACTAGTATGTAACAGTGTTGCTGCAATTGTGAATTCCATTTGTAGTGCTCTTTACTCATTTAGCAGTGACAACCTGGTTGAGACATAAAGAGCACTTTTTATATGCATTTCTAGCCTCCATTCACCTTGCATCAGACTCCTAGGATAGTGTTAAAGCCTGTTCCTAAAAGCTAGCACAGGCAGTCAGAGCTTATCTGAAGAATTACTAAAGCCAGATATAGGAAGAGTGATTTTAAACTGATGGACTTGGAAACACAGTTTAAGGACCAAATACATATTTGTGTTTGTTTTAATTCATGAGAATGAGTTCTCTGAAGTTTAATTCCATTTAGGAGCCATCAAAGATTAATAACAAAAAAAACCCCTCTCATCCAGAATGAACATGTAAAGATAAGATATGCTCATGCAATACATACAAAATTGATGGGGAAAGGAGAGCATGACACTGTCCTATCCAAGTACACACCGGCCTGTTAACAGCCTCACCATATGAACCACTGTATGTATGCTCTGAACTTAGCCACCAGCAAAATACAACAAAGGACATATTTAAAAATTGATTTAATGCTTAACTAAAGCTTAATTACATATATATTTATCAAACGATAGTCCTGAATTTCCAAAAAGTTCCTCTTCTGAAAATCACAGAATCAGAAAGCATTAACCTTAAACAAGTTTCTCTGAGTATTCACAGTGTGGTATAAACATTACAGAATACCGGACAGTAAATTGCCTGGGCATGTCTAATCAGCAAGGCATGTTCTTTATTGCATATATATCTCACATATGTGGGATTCAAAACAGGATAGACAACAGAAACTCATGTATCTATAGGCTGGGCAGGGAAGAAAATAATGAAAAAGGACAGTCAGCCTATACCATGCAGTTAGTTTGTGGGTTTCTTGTCAAAAACTAAACTGACATCCTACCCCAAACTATTGCATATATTGCCTAGAGCTCATATTAAACCCACAGTTGCTTCCAAGGCTGACACACAGAAGTTCCACACTCACTCAACAACAAAGTCTTCTTTCAGTTTTTGTTTTAAGGCAGCACAGCTACAGTGACAGTAACACTAACCAAAGTGGGAGTGAAGTCCATCACCTGCCAGTCCTTCTGCTACAGCAGTGCAGTATTTCCCTAAGACAATTGCTATTGGGTAATTTCCTGGTGTTAAAAAGCTTCCTCTGTAGAAAAACATCGCAAATTTCTAGCATGAAAATCCATGGTGGTATAAATATACACACGCGTGCGCACACACACACACATATATATGCAAAATTACACAATTTACACTAAACACACATCATTTGTAGAGGACACTTAAATGAAATTAATTTAATGACCATATAAAATACTTTCATAAACAAAATATGACAGGCAGTAAGGAAAACATCCATAGACTCCTAGAAATAATCTGAATTCCTTTCATTCTAAAGAAATCACATTTAAGGACATGGTATTAATATAATGTTTTTGTATTAAAACAAGAATCAGTATATTACAGTTTAAGAAACTTTACATATATACAAAATGTACACACTGGGAATGGCAGCAAAGCAAACACTTTTGGTCTCAGCCCTATTTCCCTTCAATCAGAGACTTGACTTCTTTCACATTGTGATCACTTGCAACAGATACTGCATGATCCAAAGCCCGGACACTTGCAAGAAGTTTTACTATCTGCTTTATATTTTCCCTGAAAGAGATAACAAAATTTGCAATATTATATCGAGATAAAATTTGTTCTTGATTTTACGACTAACTTAGAGAATTCACAAAACAACCCTTCCAAGCTTACATTTGGAGAAAAAGACATGAAAGCTACACCATGTTTTCAAACATCTGCAGGGCTGACAAGATGGCTCATTTGTAAAGATGATTGACCAAACCTAATGCAGAGTCACTCTCCAGATCCCACAAAGTGGAAGAAGAGAACAAACCCTGGAAGCTGTCCTGACTGCCATACAGGCATTATGACAGGTGTGTATGTCACTCTCAAAACAGAACAAAATGTATGAGAAAATTTTTCATCTGTTATTTATCCATATAAAAAAAAAACCTTCGTGTTTAAGCGACTGGTCTAGGGACACGAAATTCATTTATACTCAGAAACAAAACAACTTCATTTAAATAAATGATTTTGATCAATATCTACAAAGAAATCCAGTATGACTCCAAGCTCCTTTGAAGCTGTGTTCCTATTTCCTTCCCAGCCATGTAGTCTCAGTTCTTTTGGAGCACAACTTAACAAAAACTCTATTTTACTTCATCATCAACCTATGAAGAGGCAGACTTCAACTCCTTTAACTCATCCAATAACGAGTATTTCTGCTTTCTTTCTCGGCCCTGCCATAAGCACTTTACCTTACTTTGAAGAAACCCTGGGATATGAACATCAGAATTCTTGAAAGGATGAGTAAGTACTTATCTCTGAATTTCATTCCAGGATTACTGACTAAGGGGGCAGCAGGAGCCCCACACCAGAATTATACAGTACAGGAAAAACAGAAGGCACGTCGAACAGGCTCCATTTGTCCTGCTGCTGTGTGAACCAAGGCCTACAAAGCACTCAGGCTGGCCCTAAGCTTATGTGTGTAAACCAAGGCTTATAGGGCACTCAGGCTGGCCCTGAGCACATTTGGAAGCCCAGGCAGGCCTTGAACTTTTGAGGGTCCTGACTCAGCCTCCTAATGAGCTGTGGCCATCTCCTTCCTAGAAAATGTTCACGAAAACGAGACATAAGTTGTTCCCAAAACCATCATGAAATGGCTTTTAGTCCATAGTATGGATCAAGGTATAGAGTGAAGGCTCCATTAAAATAGAGCCTCAGGGCTGGAGAGACAGCTCAGCGGTTAAGAGCACTGATTGCTCTTCCAGAGGTCCTGAGTTCAATTCCCAGCAACCACTTGGTGGCTAAAAACTATCTGTAATGGGATCTGATGCCCTCTTCTGGCGTGTCTGAAGACAGCTACAGTGTACTCACATACATAAAATAAATAATAAATAAATAAATATTAAAAAACAAAAAAACAAAAACAAAACCCAGAGCCTCAACTTTAACACAAGACTGTATTTCAGTGGCCGTTCTTTCTAGGTTTACATCTGCATGATGACACCTCAAAGGCCAAGGATCACTGCATCCTAAACCTGTGAATCTACTCAATTCCTCAAGAGACAAAACTACTACTACTCACTGCTCTAAGACTTACTGTAAGTCTTTCTCTAAAAGCTTTCAAATTTAATGTATGGAGATGGGGGATACAAATAATGTATTTTGGCAGGTTTGTAACACTAAATAAATGTACAATGAAAGAGAATATGATTACTGTATACCTTACATATACAAATATAATGAAACTGTTTAACAATAAAGAAACAAACAAGTTAAAATGACTCCACTTAATTACTTAATATCTCTGACAACTAAAGAAACTCTAGATTATCATTTCATTAATTACAATAAAGAAGCAAATTACCTTGCATTTCTTTTTTCCACATCAGAGCACCCGATACTGTTCCTGTAAATTGTATCTGCTAAATGTACAAGATATCGGCAAAAATTTTCTAACTGAGAAATAGTTCTTTCTCCTTTCAGATTCACAAACCACTGTTTAGGGAAACAGTTGATTACCTATGTAGAAGATACAAATAAAATATTTACAACATCATAACGAAAATGTCAAAAGCTAAAGCTCTATGATGTCATGACTTAATACTACATGAGGTATCTTTTGAAAAACCTAACTTCTTATATTAACTATACCAGTAAGTTTGATTTTTTACAATGGATCACACACTCAAAACAAGTTAATTTGCCAAGTATTTAAATAGACATAAAATTGATAACTGGGTGCCTATTTTTTTTTTCAGTTATCCAATGTGACTTAAGCAAACTAAGTTTGCCTTGCAAAAATATCTGTATGAATATGGTACTATAGTCTCTTCCTTCCCGAATACTTTAGTGACTGGTATCACCCATGTTGACTTGTAAAAACCCAGTTAGCCCAAAATAAGAGTAAGAATATCTATACAAGAGATCCAGCACACACCAAGAGCCTTAACCCAGCCAACAGGGGATTGTAACCTTCTGGCCTTAGTGTCAAGGCTTGAGGAGTATGGGACTGGTTCTCTTCAAGAGAAGACCGTCTACTTTGGTCAGTCATTATCCAAACAGGTAAAAAAGGTTCACCATTAAAAGAACAAGGGGTTGCTAAAGGAGTGGCTTATCCCAGGGACACAGCAGGTATAAATGAGCCAAAATCTCTCGTTCAAGAAAGAGAGCACTTACTTAAAGAGGGGACATATAAAGCTCTAAAAGTCTAAGGGATAAAACCACACAGGAAAATAGAACAATCTCACTCAAAGATGCAGAACTTGAATCTAGTGGACAGATCTTAGACAAATTCACACCAAGAGGACATTATGAAATAACTGGCCTGTCCCCTTCAAGGGTGTCGGTTGTAAAAGAAAGAATGAAGCACTCTTCTAGATTAAAGGAGACTAAAGAGACTTGTTAATTAAATAAGCTGGTGTGTTTCTTCGAGGGAAGAATATTTTATATGACTGACAATGCACACTGGGATGGATCACTAAGGATTAGGGAAGAGTACATTATCAATGTGAGTGCCCAGATACTAATGGTTCTGGTCTGGTCCAGAGGAGTAATTTTCAGGTTTGTAGGAAATATACACAAATATATTTGAGGTAGTGAGGTTACGTATCAGAGATTTAGTCTGATGAGGCTCTAAAGTTAAAAATAAAAAATTAAAATTAAAATTGTGCTAGGTGAGGTGACTAGCACCTTCAATTCCAGAACTTGGGGAGGCAAAGGCAGTCCGATCTCTGAGTTTAAGGCCAGCCTAGTCTACACTGTGAGTTTCAGGACAGCCAGGAATACAAAGTGAAACCCTGTCTCTGAAAAACCAAAACCCTAACAAACAAAAAAACTCACAACAAAACCCAAACAAACAAAACCCTGCTATTAGCAGACTTAATTTAGTAATTATTATGACTATTAATGATTACTAAAAATATATATTTAAAACTATCAAACTGTATAACTCATGACTATAAGTAGAACACCCAACAATATTAAAATCATTTATTTTTGTTTTTCAAAACAGGGCTGTCCTGGAACTTTATATGGACTAGGCTGGCCTTGAACTCAGAGATCCACCTGCCTCTAACTTCTGAGTGCTGGGATTAAAGGCATGAGGCACCCTCCACTTACTCCATTAAAATTATTCAAGTGAGAGAAAAAAATAGCTACTCTGAACTGCTCAAAACAATCAACTATGAAGAAAACTACTCCTAAAATAAAAATTTCATTGATATCTAGCAAAACACCTGAAGAACCACAAATATAGACAGATACACTTTCATGTATTGTTTCTTGGTCTCTTGGTTAAGATCAAATGTCTATTTCTTGGGTTAAAAAAATGTAATGTTTAGGACAACCTGGGCAGTTTAATAAGTACAGCAGGTCCAACTGTCAAAGGAGTTTTATAAAACTCCCCTAGTTTTCAGACAAAGAAGCTGAACTTGCCCTGTATGTGTGCTTTAAATTACAGTACGTGTTACCCAACTCACATTTTGGGCTTTTCTGATGCTGTCATCTCCGTATTCTGAGTTCTGAAAAGCCATGAGGATGTATCTGTTTAACAAGCCATCTATTGATAACTCTTGAAGAGTTTTGTTTGAGAAAATGCCATACCACTGAAGAAAGTTCCCCAATAGCTAAAGAGAAAAAAAATATATTGACAAGAAATATCAAGCAATTATTATTAAGTACAAAGTACAATAGTTACATAGTAAAACACCAAATGAAGTACGATGGATGGATGCCTTGTATTAACAAACACTTTTGAACTATCTGAATATTTCCTACAACAAAAGCTACTCACGCTCAACGTGTATAAAATGAAAGATGCTGTCGTGAGATAAAGCCTCATGCCACCCAACCATAACAATGTCTAGTTTTCCACTCATTTCTCAATGTAGTAAATGGCAGCACTCTGTAGCCAACTACTTGGGCCAGAAGCACAGAGAGGTGCTTCTTGATCTTTGTCAAGTACTCTGACTCCATCTGCACCCAACCTGTGCTTTTTGCCACTCCACAGTTCCTGCACTGACTGTCAGAAGTGTACTGCAGTTAGTGCCTTTTCGAGAGATGAGTTCCAAACAGAAACAAGCCTAGATATGATTTCAGTATCTCCACTTAATTTTCTTAAGAACAACACAGAGCTAGTCCCCTTTAAAAGAAACATCATTACACACATAGAGGCTTGAGGGTATGTAGAATTAATTTTCTTGACGAACTCTGTTAAGAAGAGCTATTCAAAGGCAGACTGGCCTTAACTAAATTCTCATCTTGAGTTACCAATGGAATGACACTGCATGTCAGACTGTGCCTCCTTGACCTATACAAACAACAACAATGATAGAGCCTATTTGACAGAGTCATTCTGAGGTTTCAATATGAAAGGTGTGGCACAATAGAGAGATAGCAAAAAAAGTTCCAGTTTTCATTATCACCATCCTCAACCTACTTCAATCCATTAGTTCTATACTGCACACAGAATCACGTTCAAAGTGGCAATTTATTTATGTCCTTCCTATGCTAAAAAAAAAAAAAAATCACCCATGACTCTCATATCTATACTCAAGTAACTTTCAATTAGGATAAAACAATTCAATGCAGAAAGGATTGTCTTCATAACAAATATTGCTGGAACAAAGAGGGATTTTTATTAAATAAAATAAAACCTTATTTTTATTTAATTTCATTTCGTGTATATGGATATTCTGCCTGCATGTATGTCTGTGCACCGTGTGTGTGGTGCCCGAGGAGGTCAGATTAGATTCCCTGGAACAGGATTTACAGGCAGCTATGACTCTCCATGTGGATGCCAAGGTCCTCAGTGCTCTTAAACCTCAGAGCCATCTCTTTAGCCCCTAAAGTTAAAACGTAAACAGATGACACAGCTAAATGTAAAACCTAAAACTATGAAACTAGGTACAGGAGAAAAACGTCATGGTTCTCTTTTAGGAAAGCATTTCTAAGTGTGACTTCTAAAGCACAAAGAACCCTGGGCAGGAGAAGGGGAGATGAGCAGTGCTGAGAACTCCGCTCAGGTGCAGTCAGCTGGTCCAATGTCCAGTGTGCAGCATCATCACCAGTGCTGCAGCTTCAACTCCAGCACCGAGGAGGGAACTGCACAGGAGTTCAAGACCATCCTGGGCTGCACAGCAAGTGTGAAATGGGCCTGGGCTTTGTGAGACCTCAGTTCAGCAACAACAACAGCAAGAACAACAACAAACAAAAACAGCCAGCCTCCCCTGGTTTCACTCAGTGGGTTGAAATAAGAACACAGACTGAGGAGATCCTCACAGCATCTCTCTCCTCATTATTCCAACTGAAAACCATTTCAAGTCCTCATAATTAGGAAATGAGTTGAACAAAGGAAAGCTGAACTCTTACACCTCCCTCAGCAGTAAAAAGCAACAAATCACTACTAACATGAAATGCAAGTGAAGGGCAAACACTTCCAAGGAGAAGAGCCAGCCTCAAATAGCTCCCTACTGTGTAACTCCACTAATAAAACCGTGGAACACAAACAGGTTGAGAGGTCGTCACGAGTGGGCTAAACGACCAAGGGGACAAATGTACTTTATAAAATGCACAGAACTGGAGAGAATGTGTGCAAATTACTGCAGGAGAGACACACAGACAGAACCTCATAGCTTCCTATAACCTTTAGGGTAAAGACAAGCTGTCCCCATGACTCTCTTGCTCCCCTAATCCTGGCCATCTGCACTTGTCTCCATCCTCATCCAAGCCACTCTCCTTTACCTGGAGTCTACTTGTGTTACACTCTCAGGATCACTTCCCGGGGAGTGAGAGGGTCTCCTTCTGCAGTGCTAGAGCGGCAGACTGGAACTCCCAGGCCCTGTATCACCTGTGTGTTCTCTACCTGCAGACTGTGCTGTACATCTCGTACAAGGCTGTGTCTCAGCCATGCTGCACTGCCTCAGGAGAAGCTGGTGCTCTAGCTGCTCAATATACTATGTTCTGTCTCAGTAAGCTGTGACCTAGAGTTGAACAGTTTGTGAGACTGCATGGACCTTACTTTCAAACTTTCCTGTGAAATTATCAAACTGAAATAAACCTTTGAAATAATATTTGGTTGTAAGATGAAGGCGTGTGTATGTCTTAGAGATATAAGCCTGAGAGTTAATAAAAAACAAAAATTGTCTCAATATATAATACATGAAGTCCAAACAATTACATATTTTTAGATGGTCTATGATTACATACCTTGACAGAAGACCAAAACTGTCGTTGAAAAAATAAGTAAGGCCCAGAATTTTTATTTTCTAAGACACTAAAAGAGAAATAAAGCATAATCAAATATTTTATAAGTAAATGCTGCTTCATTCTTATCAACAAGAATGTCTATAAGTAAAGAGGATCAGAAAAAGAACTCAGTAGTGTACAGCTAGGGTGAGGCGCTGGGCAGAATGCTAGCTTAGCATTCACCTCAGAAGCAACAAGCAGGTGAGAATATAGACAGAGAGAGTAAGGGTCAGGGGAAAATGGAGAGATAAAGAAGGGGAGAGGGGTAGAAGGAGAGGAGAAGTCAGAGAGAAGAAAGGAAAGAGGGAGATGCAAAAAGGGAAGAGAGAAAGAGAGGAAGCAAGCGAGTCTGAAGCCCTGTGAAAGCAAATATACCAAAGGAACCAACAACAAACTCAATTTTGAGATAATAAAGAAGAACAAAGAACATCGTTTGCTGTATTCTGTTCAAAACAATTCCTCCATCTCTGGGTAATTTTACAGTACACAGTTTATATGTCAAGCCACTTTTATTTTTCTAGTTTAGACCCTGAAAGCAAATATAGACTGTTACACTTACTGCCCAAATGGCTTACTTACTTTTTGGGATATAGGGGCATGAATACATCATCATCTAAAGTTCTTCTCATCCTCAATAAAAGGGCTTTAAGGTATACCTAGAGAGTTAGAAGAATTACATTTGAAGTTGTTAAACATTTTAAATACAATTCTACCAGATAATCTTTCAATGATTAGTAATTAATATAGTCATTTACCAATTTTAAAATTTCAAATCTACTATATGAAGATTTAAAATCAACATACTTTATTTCAAAATAAGGTTAGCTGAAATCCAACAATGATAAAAGACTTTCCCAATAATCTCAATGAAAGCAGTGATTTTACATTTGGGGTTAACTTTTAGAGTATCTGGTCATTTTAAAATATGCTTTATCAATTATGAACTAATCTAGTGGTTTTAATTTCTATTCTCCCCCAAAGTAGTTTTTACTAGAATATTTGGTGGAACCAGAAGTGGCCTGTGCTACTAATGGCATCTTTCTTCCATAGAAACTTGTACACCTGAAAACTAACAGTTTAACTGTATACACTTCAAGTTTTTACAGCCCAGATCACCTAACTAGCCTGGTTGATTCAGAATAAGCCTTCATTCTCTTAAACTAGGGCTCATTTTCAAAAGAAGAAAAAAAAAAAAAAAAAACCTAGCCAAGTATATAAAGTACCTGTGTGTTTTTATTTTCTGCATTGACTACTGAAGGATAGCCATTTATTAATTTCAGTGTGATTCCAACCATCCTTGAAGTCTGTGTTGTAGAAAAGGGATCCCACATGTTTTCAGCTATCACTATTAAGAAACAAAAGATGTTAAAATGTAGAAAAATGGCAGCTTACATTTTTTTAAAAGATTGATTTATTTTATTATGTATATAGCATTCTGCCTGCATGTACACCTGCAGGCTATAAGAGGGCACCACATCTCATTATGGATGGTTGTAAGCCTCCATGTGGTGGGAACTGAACTCATGTCCTCTGGATGAGCAGCCAGTGGTCTTAACCTCTGAGCCATCTCCACAGCTTACTTACAATGTTAGATAGTTAGTTCTTTGGTTATAAATACCAGTATTTATTTTGTGCTTTATAACATAAACTTCAGAATTTGTCCATTATAAAAAGTCCAGGGTTTAGTGAAGCCCTAACGGCCTTCAGTCAGCATCAGTGCTCGAACTGTGGCACATCCACCAGCTGCTGGCCTTACAGAAGGGCCATACTGTGGTGGGCAGCACTGTGTCTGACCATCCTTTGTCCAGGTAATTAAGGATTCTGAGGGAGAAATGTGGAGAGACAGCAAGACATTCTTACTCATGTTACTCAGTGAAAACAGAGATGGGGAGCAGGTTCCCCTTCATCCCAGATCTTGTTTTGACAACCAAAATTTCTATTTAAATTTCATTTTTACCTTTTTAGTTAAAAATAGGTTCCTGTATCAGTAAATTCTAATCTTTCAAGAAAATGAACAAAAGAGATGTGTATGACTCCCCCAAAATATCTATTCGGTTTAGCATCGAGCAATCTTGAATCTCTGAAACCAACCTATCAATCAATCATTGCTCCCAAGCGTAGGTTCCTGCAACGTGGCCTTCAAGCCTCAAGCTAATTGTTTTCTATCCTCTAACATCCTTGGACCAGGTGATACCTAACATTGGTTATATAATGTCTGCAATAAAATGGTCACTGGTCTAAGAACACTAGACACATCTGAGACTCAGTATGCTGAGGGCCCCCATAGATACCTGTCAGCTTGGGAAGAATGACCTTCTCCACAATGGTGGGCAGCAGAGCAACATCAACATCATCCTTCTCTTGTTCTCGTTCTTCACAACCATAAAACAGCAGAGATTCAAACCATAGCATATTTTCAAAGTCCCGGCATTTTGCCTAAAATGTATCACAAATGTTACTCAAACATTTACAACTTTTGGAGGAGTGATTTTTAAAAAACTTTATTTAAAACAGATTAGTATCAGATACAGTTTATCTTAATTGATTATCAACTATACTGTATCTCCCTTTCTAGCTTTTAAGGCATGAAGTACTCAAATCCTAGGTTACATTGTTTTTGAACACTGGTAAGAACCACCCACCTCAAGAGGAGTCCAGGTGAGGAGCTGAAGTCTGATTAGAGGGTTGAACAGTTTTGGCAAACAAAGACCAATGTAAGCATCCTTATAGGACATGTAGTATTTGGAACGCCATGCTTCAAACTGTGCTTTAATGCAGTCAATTGAATAGAAACTCTCAAGGACATCTTCAAAAACTTTGCTAGACTCTTTCAAAATTCGATCTAGAAAAAATTTAAAACAAAGTTTAGAGCACCAGAACCCCAGCAGTAGACTACTACCATGTTCACAGGACACAGCAGTTCACTGTTTTTACTGGTGAAATGGTTCAGCTAAGAATGGTGCTCGCTCCCACGCCTAACTGCCTGAGAGCAATCCTCAGAACCCACATGCAGACAGAAGAACTGAACCGTCTTCTCAAGGGTAAACCATCTTTATGAGTGAAGTGTCACGATGTCTAGAGTGAAATACATGCACACCCAGACAAAGAAAAGCAGGAAATATCAGCATCTTCTTCAGTCTGGACAACAGGCCAATGCTGGGCATCATCATGCTTTCAAATTTCCCACAGGTCCAAAATGTTCAGCATAAAAAAAGTCGGAGGTTAGGTGCGGTGGAGCACACCTGTAAGCCAATCCCAGTATTTAGGAAGTGGAGTTCAAGAACATCCTTGAGTAGGTAACAAGCTGAAAGTCAGCTTGGACATAAAATGAGTTAAAGCTAGCCTGGGCTATGAGAACCTGTTTCAAAAAACCAGAAGTCAGAGAAATTGTGCCTGGCAACACAGGAAAGCTGAGACAAGAGGATCACAAGTTCAAGGCCAGTCTGGGTAATTTAGACAAATTGTCTTAAAATGTATTTTTAAAAGGCTGAAACTATAGCTCAGTGGAACTTAAATTTAATTCCTAGTACCTCAATGGGGCGGAATGGGGATGTGGGAAGTCATAGCTGAATAAAGTTCTCTAATAGTCTATTCTCAATATACTTCCAAATGAGCACAGCCAATGAGAGGAAGAGAACTTAGAGAACATTCTAGAAATGCCTAGCAGAGACTTGTACCAACTGCTACTCTTGGTTGAAATTACACACTACTCTCCAGGAGGCTCTTTCCAGGCTGAGAGCTAGTTTACTACAGCCTTAACTTTCAGACCAGACAGCCTCAGTAGAGTAGACCACAAGCTCCAATACATAGTTCTGTTCCTTTAAAATTCCAGTTCTGAAGACTAAAATCACTATACAAGTATTAATTAAATCTCCAAATAAAGTGTTAACTCTTTATTTTTGAGAACTGTAGCAGTTTAAAAAAAAAAAAAGAGCACCTCACTTATTGCAGAAGACATAAAACTTCTGAGCATTTTATGATTAAAGACCACAAGAACAACAAGGGCTCTTGCTGTGAGCCAACAGCCTGAACTCAATCCCTAGAGACTCCCCAGTGGGTGAAGGAGAGAACCAACTCTCTGAAATTACCCTGGCCTTCTCAAGCCCATGGTGGAATGCAGACACACCCACAAAGAAATAAATGTGTATTTAAAAAAAATTTTAGTAAAAACTAGAATTTTTTTAAAAGCAAACCCACGAAGAGAACAATTTGATGAGTCTCATTTCCAAATAAAAGCCTAACCTTTCTCCAGATTGAAATTAGTAATATCTGTAGACGTCTCTTCATCATCACTGGAAAGGCCTTCAAGGTGATCTGCCATCTGACCGGTTTGCTCTCTGGCTTGCCTACGTCGAGTCCTAGATAACAAAGAATGATTTGTTTATTTAGATAATGAATTCTAGCTTCCCTAATAAGACACAGCAAGTATTTTCAGAATCACCTCCTGGCTTCCCGCTCTGCAATCCGACGTTTTGCATGTTCTTGATAAAGTGCCCGATCACGTCCAAAGGAATCAAGATTTGGTGCCATCAAAGCTTTATCTGTAAAACAACAAATAGTTAAAATTAACAGTCTTCCTTCAACCATCATGAGGAAAGAATCTGCATAGAACAAGCCATTAATAGACTGCTTGCTAATCCCAACAGCAAGATTCTGCAATGACTGGTAAACTAGACAGGTTTTAGTATAGAACAAATCTTGGAATCATTGAATTTCCATGAGAAGAAGTAGAAGACTTAAAACAACGATTTCTAAGAGCACACAACTACTGCTGGGCTTACTGTCTGACTAAACAACAGGACTAGCTGATCCTTTTACAATCAACAAACAAGTGGAAAATCTACATTCCCCATGCAAAGGAAAGACAATGTTTTCATGAAGGAGGCTGAATGATGAATGAAGACAGCAGAGAAACATATGGAAAGACCTCACAGTTCTGAGGTCAAGGCTTTAATAATTTCGCTCTCCTAGCCTACAGAAGTTTCACCACTGTTAGGGCAGGCAACACTGTGGACACTCCGCAGAGGGAAACTTCATACCACATGACCCTTGCCACCTCTTAATTCTCTAATAACAGTCTAGCTCTCCTTCTGAAGACTCTGTGTTCATGTTCTACCTTTAGTTTCCAACTCCCTCCTGCTTAAATTTGTATTCCAGCATCACAGTTTTAAAGAAATGGTTCTTATTATTTCCTTCACAGCACCCCACCCTGGGCCCTACCTAGGCTAAGGATATACAGGTCAGCTGGCAGTGTTTGCCTGCATGTAGGAAGCCCTAGATTTAGTCTGCAGCACCACATCTAAGGGGTGTCGTGGCGGGGGTGGGGGAACCTCATAAACTATCCCCCTGAAGCTATAATGAGCTCTGAGGCCTCCCACTGCCACCAGTATCACTGTTCCTCCGTCTCCTTGACCTATTACTAGTATTGGCCTTTCTGGTGATTGTTAAGTGCTTGTTCACACAGAAGACGTAAGATTGGGGCAGGAGACGGCCCAACAGTTAAAATGCACACTACTCTTACAGGAGACCAAAGTTTGGGTCCCAGTACCCACATTGGGGTGCTCATAATAGCCTGTTAACTCCAGCTATGGGGTTCTACGTCTCTGACCTTCAAGGGTACCTGCACCCACACACAGACACAATCAAATCCACAGAATTTAAAAAACAGCAACAAAACTTTTTAAAGAAGAAAAGCAAATATAGAATCTCCCTACACATATGTGAGAACTAAGAGGTGTTTCCATTATTGTATCACTGATACAATGACAACTCTTTTAGAGACCCCGGATGTCAGCAGCTCTACAAACTTGCTTAGAGTATGGGGTGAAAGGAACACTTTCTTCTCAAGTCCCTCATTTCTACTTAGACATTCTGGAAAATACAGACTAGTTATTAAAAAGCAAAACAAAAAACCAAGGAACTGGTGGGTGGCATGCATGCACACAATGAATGGTGTCACTTAAAGCTCATGCAGATTTTTTTCTCACATAGATTTTTGCTACTAAAATGAGCAACAGGAAAACAAGCCCTAAATTCTGCTCTGCGTTGTCTCCAAACTGCTTTACAGCTCACCATTATTTATTTTCCCTTAAATAGCTGACATTAAGAGGTATAACTCTAGTGCTTACACATTAGATGAGAAATTAAAAACAAAAAAACAAAAACAAAAAACCATGGTTTACTTCATTCCTATTAAAACTATACAAAATAACTGCAAATAAGAGCTTACAATCTAAACAGATAAACCTGACACTGTTCTTTTAAAAAGGAACATTGAATTGATTCCTACGTGTCTCACATAATTTTCTTTAAATCTTTTGTCAACTATATCCCTCAAAAACAGTGGCCTTTTTTTCTACTTTCAATACTTTCCATTTTTCAGTCTAATTAACATGCATCATATAACTATCACTTCAAATCCCAGGTAACTACACAGCCTCATCCTATGAAGAATAAACTATAAACAGTGAGGACAGTGAATGTGCTGCAGAGCTCACACCACTAAACTTAAAAGGAAGTTATTTCCTTTAGATGTACAATGGTTACCTGTAATCTGCCCCCGAAATCTGGCTCTCTGGATCAAAAGTGATCTGGGAGGGATGCATTAGTCATTTAGGTGCCCAAGGTCAATGATGCAACTTAAAACTTTTACAGCAAAACCAGGCCAAAGTGGCTTACAGCTGAATCTGCAGGGCTCAGATCTGAGTGTCACAGTACTTTCTCTCTGTGCCCCTCTCACACCCCATCAGACAAACAGGAGGATGCTCCCCATGGATCCCATCGCTGACTGGGAAGATAGGCTATGTTCTGTTCTAAGACCAGCACAACGCTCCTTTATCACTCATTTGGAGCAGCTGTTTATCATGCAGATTTCTGAATAGGAAGGACCTAGGAAGACTCTCTGGGTATAGGACCGGAAGACCTGTATTTTAAATGAGCACATCAGATACATACGGAGCATGATACACATGGAGACTGCTAGCACAGCAACAAAGAAAGGACAAAGGAAACCAGGAGGAACCCGCACTAAGACAATTCCCATCAGACCACCCGAGAATACGGGATACAGTGAGGAAAATGGATTCAAGGGTTCCTAAAGCATCTAGCTAGAGAATCTCAACTACAGGGATTCAAAGAGCTTACAACTGGTTTTGGTTTTTTTTTTTTCATAATTCACGTCATAAGTAACAATGTACTCCAATTTCTACAATTTTCACAAAATTTCAAGAACTGTATATATATATAATATGTATTATACAGCAAACTAGAAAAAAAAGCACATTTAAAAAGAAATACAAAGCATTTGCTTTACCCAGGGGTGGCAACAACTGCTCTGGTTCTGAAGCTATCACGTGTCACACAACACAACCTCCTCCCTGCTCCTTTCCCCGGAACTCCCAAGTTCCTAAACTCAGTTTCTCTTGCTGTGATCAAAATAGTATTTGTATCAGTGTCATGAATAGAATGCAATGGGATGGGGGTAGGCTGTCAATTAGGGCCAAAGAGACAGTGGCTTTATGATAAATGCTGATCATATGTTCATACGCTGTAAAGGCTGACTGAAAAGCACACCCAGGGAAGAGTAGACTAATAGAAAGAGTATTAGTACAGTATTTGGCTCCTTGGTTAGGTATACTTTCTTAAACAAACCCAAGTACATGCGTTACAATTTTTAGATCTACCTAACTTATGAACAAGGAAAAAATTTTAAAAGAAAAAGGTCTGTAATTTTCAATTAGGCTGCACTAAGTAAACAAGGTTGTTTAATGAAAAATAAAAACCTTCAAGATGGACTGACTTGAATGGCTTGAAAACTCCGAAGATTCATCTTTAATATCATCTTGTCGTCTTTGGACAAGGCGGGAAGCTCGCTGTTTGTACAGCTGATGTATTGCTGATTCAAGTTCATTAATCAGTGGCACCTGTAAAAATACAACACACTCCGTAACACCAAACTCCTCAGTCGCGTACTCATCTGAGGGTTCCATGCTATTTCCGGTTATCTGAAAAAGTACTCTCTCTATGGACAAAATAAGCAGGAGTCCCCAACAAGAGCAGAACAGCAAGTCACTCTGTAAGTAAGGAAGCAATACTTCTTGAACCCATGTACAAAGCTAAACATCCAGTGCCTGGTTATCGGAGCCAAAGTTAACTTAACAAATGTAAGGTTTCTGTGTTAATAAGAAGACCAAGCAGAGATGTCAGGATCTTAGTGCTTTATCGTCAGAAAAAAATGCGAGTACTTATACGTTTATTTTTTAATTTTCCAGCAACATGATCCACATGGTAAAGTTTGTAGGTTTCTCTTTCTGTTTTGAGGAAGAAGTCTACATAGTTTCACCTGGTCTGAAACTCACTAAGCCCTAGCTGGCTTCCTGCCTCTTCCTCCTGAATGCTGCAATTCCAGGCACATACCACATGTAGCAAACTTCCTGGTTTACATGACAGCTGTGCTAGTGACTGTCCAATTTTAAGTTGTTCATCCACTCACTCATATACAGTACCCTACAATAATGGTACACTGTTCTGCAACATTATTGTACAGTTTACAATTAAACTAAAAAGGTAAATAAAATTTCTAGCTATTGCTAACCAGTCTGAAATCACACTCTGAAATTTCTCTCTTCCTAGCAAATGTTTGAGTCTTTCTTTATTTCATAATAAAATTGTCAAATAAATGATTGTCAAATAAAGTCAACAACTTAATACACCTATCTAGTTTACTTAGACAAAAAGAATACAAAGACTACCAAACATGGCATCTAAATTTTCAAAAACTAGAACATCTTTCTTTATAAATACTGTATTAAACAACCAAATGCTATGAAACTTTCACAAAACACAAAGGACCACTACAAATATCCAAAGAAACCATAAATTCTTGTTTCCTGGAGGTTAGTAAATGAGAAAAGACACTAACTGGAGTTTGAGAAAACTGGCAACAAGTGTTATAGCAGCTTCCTGAACTGGACAGACCGTAAATGGGAAAGAAAAAAGCCAGGGGGAACAACACATGGATGCCTGTAAGAGAGCGGCTTTACATTCTTGCAGGATTCCATTGCCAAAGGAGCAAAGGTATACAGAAAGGTCAGATTTACGGAGGCACTCTGTGCTTTAATATGCCATACATGGGCAAACATGTCCAAATCAGCAATGATTATTCTGTAGTCCAAAGTCACTATCTAATTTGAAATGTTTATTTCCCAATTACTGCTGTTATCACTGTGGCTTAGGCTGCTTGCTATTCTACATCTCTGTAATCTCCTTTTTAAAATTCTGCAAGAGTAAATTCAAAGGTAGTGAAGATGCATCTCTTTAGTTGTAGATAAAACATTCCCTACAGTGCTCAAGCCTGTGCTGGCATTGTAAAGAATTATCTGATTTAGGAACTTTCTTTAAAGCTCAGAAGACAACTCTGGGAACTAAAGCTTAAAGCTCAATTTTAGATCTCTCTCTCTTTTTTTTTTTTTTCAAGACAGGGTTTCTCTGCATAGCCCTGGCTGTCCTGAAACTCACTCTGTAGACCAGGCTGGCCTCGAACTCAGAAATCCGCCTACCTATGCCTCCCAAGTGCTGGGATTAAAGGCGTGCGCCACCACTGCCCGGCTTAGATCTCTTTCAAAGTTCACAACATTGACTTATCTAAAGAGTCTGCCATGACAGTTTAATAACCTCTCCAAACTAAAAACTATCACTATTAATTTATTCAGGAGCAAATGTAAAATGAAAAACACAAGATGACTGGAGGGGAAACTAAGTTGTGGAAGTTAAAATGATCAACAGACAATTTAAGTTTAAAAATCACTCTAACTTCACAAAGCAGAGAAAAAGGAATGTTTAACTTACTTTTAAAGAATATTTCAGCATAACTAAACATAACATTCATACCTATCCAATTATCTCTACTTTAAGTTTTATCTTCAAATATCATAAGGATGACAACGCATGACATTTTCATCAGAAGCACACACAACTGATTACATGCATGTGAAGATGTAGGCATGAAGTACACGTCTCTGAAATACAGGACTATCTGCTCCTTTTACTGAAAATATGTTCAATATGTCAGGGTTCAGATCTGGTATAGACATATCTAAGTGACTGTAGCCAACTAGACTACCTGAAGTAGACTTCTCCAGGAACACAGTATGCAGAAGAAGCAGCACAGTAATGAGTCAGCAACCAACACTGTATCCTAATTCTTCTTAATCCAGGGATGGCATAATCTAACTTTATATATTTAGCACTATATTTGAAATTCTGAGTGCTTACATTTGCAAGTTCTATAAAGCAAAAGCTAAGACACTTCCAGAAGCAGGTCCCAGAGACCATTCCCACACATACAGCATTGCCTCAGGAAACAACCTTATTCTGGCTGGCTCTGCCATGTAGGTCCTACTTCCAGTCTTACTCAAACAGATAAACTCATGCTTCCTTCCTGGCCCCAAGGAATATCACAGCTGCAGGTACATGGGGACACGGACAATACTTCAAACCATGCTAAGTGCTAGAGAGGCTCTGATGAATGGTACCGTACACGCCAGATCTGACCACACATGACTGCACTAAAACCCATCAGAAAGACAAGTCTAATTGAACTTTTCTTAACCTTTGGCTTTCTTGTACTGAAGCAAACAGTTAATGATAAAGAAAAATGTGCCTTCCTATCTAAGATTCTGAGGAAAAATATTTAAGGACCATAATTTTAATATTTTTTAAAGCTAAGATGAAGTACACCAATGCTTATAAACCAGCTCATTGAGCTAGACATTGACTTTCCTTTTCCTTCTATTTATGATCGTGTGTATCAAGCATGATATAAGTATGGGGTGCTCATGCCACAGCCTGTGTGTGGAGGTGAGAGGACACCTAGGTGGAAGGAGGGCCCGTCCACTCTCTCCTCCGTTTCACAGGGGTGCTTCAACAGCAAGCACCTTTACCTGTTCAGCCATCTTGCCGCTCTTTCTCCCACCTTTTAAATTTTAAATTATTACTGTACATGTCTGTGCATGACATGCATGGAGTATTATCTTAAAACAAACAAACAGGAAGTTACTTGAGAAGTTAGCACATGCAACTAATTTTTAAACATATTCAAAAGATTCTGTCAACTGTCATACTAAAGCAGTGAATTCAGAAATGAGAAATGTTCAATGAATAAAAACATGATAATGAATGGCTTCTGAAATGAATGAAGCGTTGGCTTAGATGAAAACTAACAGAAATATCACCATAAAAAGCAGAACTAACTAGCTAATAAAAACTTGTCATGTATTGCACTACTTATAAATGTTTACAATCACTGAAAAATATAATATAAAAATGAAATCAGACCTGAATCATAAAAACAAATACTATTAGGTGAATCTTCTTTATTCTATCAACTCAGTGCAAGCCAGTAAACTAACATGATACTGAGACAGGACTTGTCAGTCTGAAAACTTGTATGTTCTTTTTGTTTGTATGAAACCCTCAACTAATGATGTAAAGAAAATGAAACATGACTTCAGCACTTCTAAAGCTAAGTGTATTCTTTTCTGAGAATTACAAGATGCTCTATGAAAAGCCATCTAGGTCTCCCTATTTTTTGCCTTATTCAAAGAGATTATTATTTTTGCATTCTTACCTTTTCACTGAAACACTCAAGCAAGTCTTGGACATACCCTCGCATTTCTTGCAAAAATTTATACCGTTCACCAATACCCCCAGAAGACCCTTCTAATCTCTCAATAGCCCTGGTGGAGTCCACTCGGCTTTGCAGATGTTTTTCATGCTGCTGTCGATTGGTTTTGTGCAATTCTTTCATGGAGTCCAACCTTAAGAACACAAAAGGATAGATATAACACATTTATATCTAGAATTCAATGTTGTCAGGACTCTTGCAATATTATAATGCATTTTAGTTCCATTACTAGAACATGAAAATACTTGGAATGCATCTTTTTGTCTGTACTGATTTTCTTATAAAAAATAAAATAAAAAATAAATTTAAAAAGATAGTTTACAGATTTCCAATAGTTATTTGGTGGGCTAACCAAAATCTCCTGCTTTGTGTCTCCCCCCATCTCTTGACTACACTTTCAGAGTCCAAGAGGTGAAAACTCAGCACTGTCTTCGACAAGCTCATGAAGCAGAATTTTAATAACTTTGAGGCTTCCACAGAAGTAATCCAAGAAGGTAGCGAGCAAAGCATGAAGTCATCTTCTGTTTAGCTTTTGAAGGTGGACCAGTGAGTCTTCTTTGCCGGCATTCTGCATTTGCTACCCCAGACTACAGGTTGCCTGAGGGACCAGAAAGCTAGCAGACAGGTCTTTAAGAAGTTGATCTGCCCTACCTGTCTTTAAGCTGTTTCTTTACCAAATCAATAGTAACGGGAGCCATCTCATTACTGGGAGTTTTGAAAGGGACTGTATTATCTGTTTTTTGAGACTTGGCATCTGATGATCCATAGGCTGTATAACTATAAGGTATGCCATAGGATGCACCGTAAGGCATTGTCTGGTAAGTGTTCTGGTAGTACATATTCACTTCAGCGGGCTGACTTGCTTGAACCTGAAAAGTATAAGAAAACTAATTTTAAAAAATAAATAAATGCCTTTAGAGTTATGAACCAAAACAAACAACAGCAACAATTATACCCAGTTCCCAGACAGGAATTAAGATAGCAACTGCAATATTCTTTAAAATCAAATAAACATAGGGTTGTATAGACTCTTAGGCCCCGGTTTAAAAAAAAAACAAAAAAAAAAAAAACAAAAAAAACCACTGATTTTATTTCTAATGATTTCAGAAAAACAGTCTCTCAGAATTTAGAAATGGAAATAAATGTATGATCCAGGTAACATCAGGATAATAATATCAGGATAAATAATAATATCAGGATAAAAGACTTAGGTTACAACCAGGCCTCTTCCAGCTACTCCAAGGTTCCCACCAGTCTGATCCCAACAGTACCCAACACGATAAGTACACATGCTCACATTATGCAACTTTCTCCATGCTGCTACAACTACTTTGGCAGGTGTTTTTTTTTTTTTTAATCAATCTCATTTGTTTGCATACCTGGGAAAGCCATCTTCAAAATTAAAACAACTACAAAAACACAAACATTTAGTTTAAGGTAGAATTCTCAAGCTTCAGCGTGTGACATAATCACCTGGAAAACTTGCTAAGCGAGTACTGGGCCTAACCCCTACCTTCTGACCCAACTGTGCCTTTGTAATGGGCTTCTAGATCCTGCTGCTGAAGGACCAGTTGGAGAAACTGGACACTGGTCCACTATTCTGACTATAAAAAAGCAAACTTTGATGTAGTTTATTCTGCAGACCTGATGAATACACGACCACATGCCAATTGCAACTGTGACAGCTGCCTGAGTGGCAAGGCTCACTGTGGTCCACTTCCACTTTAACAACAAGAAGCCTGTCTACTTGTTTGCACTCTCACCGTCTGTCTTCTTACCTGAGGGATGTTGATTCCCTTTCTAATCTGCTCCTGCTCCCAGCGGCTGAGCTCTTCGTCTTGCTCTCCAGTTACTAAGGCGTCATCATCACTCCCCTCAATACCTGAGGCCAGAACAAGAGAAGTCAGCACCCAACAGCAGGGAGGAGAAGGCCTGAGCTCTTCTCAAGAACTGAGCACAAATCCTGATCGTGCTATAGCGTGTCCTCTTTGATCTGGTTGATTCTCCTGATTTTGCTAATGATGGCACCCTTCTTTAATGCTAAAACAGTATTTAATGTTTCACTTACAATCTTTGTTTTCTTAATTTCTTTTAAGCTTGACATCAACTCTACAAAGGGAAGCACAAAATGCATGGCAAATACTTAGTTGAAGTATGAGCTGTGGAACATCCTTGTACTGATGCAAGAACAGTGCTGGTACAGTGTGGGATCAGTTTAATGCAATGCAGAGCACTCGCTGTCAAGTTGGTCAAGTTACCTATCTCCTCAGCGATCTTTTGTCTTTGTGACTTTTCCTTCACAGAAAAAACGATCCGGCGTTTCTCATCATCATCCTCATCATCACTGGCATCATTCTCATCCTCTCGGACGAGGCGGCCTTTACCAGGTTCACTGTCATGAGGAGTGAAGTCTCCCAGTTCTCGGGCCAGTTGGCGCTTTTTTCTTGCAGCATGTATAAAAGCTGCATCTGGAATTTCTCCTGGAAACAAATGATCAGAATTATAAAAAATCCAAGTACCTGGGGTATGAACCTTATTTTCTTAAAAACAGGAAGAATCAGCGCTGACAAGATGGCTCAGCAATTAAGAGTATTGACTGTTCTTCCAGAGGTCCTGCGTTCAATTCTCAGCAACCACATGGTAGCTCACAACCATCTGTTATGTAATCTGATGCCCTCTTCTGGCTTGCAGGTATACATAGAGCACTCATATACATAAAACAAATAAATCTTAAAAAAAACAAAACAAAACCAGGAAGAATAGACTAATCCAAGATAGTCTTGTCAGCATGGTACTTAACTCCTGCTGCCTCTTCTTAAATTCTACATGCAATCCAACTGATGAACTGAATCATGATTTCTCCAGCCCAGCAGAGACATCTTTAATTGTTTATAAACATAGTGGTATTTATTCATAATTTAAATTTGGCCACTTAAAGCACTGACTTTAAAACTGATTAGCTAATATATAGATTTACAAACTATTTCCTACAGGAAATAAGAAAAGTTAAGTATGAAGATAAAAATAACAGCAATTAGTTGTGGTTTTTGTAGCAGATTTTATCTGGTAGAGGGGTTGTGGGAGATACAGCCTGAGACAGAGAAAACCTTAAGGACTATCTGCTGGTTCCCTGAAGCCCATTTGTTTCAATTAAAGAAGGCTGGAGAGACAGTTGCTCTTCAAAGACACTCAGTTCTGGTCCTGTCACCCACATCAGGTGGCTCACAACCACCTGTAGCTCCAGTTCCAGGGAAACCAACACAGCCTTCTGGCTCCTCAGAAGTTACATGAACACACTCATACAGAGATACACCATACACATAAAATCTTTAAAGTATTTTTTAAGTAATTAGAAACTTTGGAAAACTGAAAAACTTGGTTCTTTTATTTTCCACATTTGGGAATACAGAAACAACATGCCTTACAAAGATGTCCTAATTACAAGCACCACTGTCATAGTACCCTGAGGGTGGGGATCTAGGCAAGCCTTGTAAGCACTCACCTGGGCGGAGCACGTTCAGGGAAGACAGAGCATTGGAAAAGGCGCCCCCGGCCTTGGGCTTCTCTTCCTCCTTCTCACTTTCCATGTCCATTTCATCCTCACCATGCTCGCTAACAACAACTCCATCTTCTGGGTTTGTGTCCTTAGCATGACATGTTTTGTCCAGAGTCTGGTCACCTGCAGTTTTGAAAAGACCAATTAAAATATATTTAAAATACAAAGTCATAAACTATCAAGGCACTTTTTATTAAATCTTGAGCTTAATCCACTAATTATTTCTAGTACTTAAAAACCTCAAGCATAAATATGAAATAGCATAGTAGATAGGATTAAGTAAGGGTAATACAGGGAAAACAGGGATAAAATGACATTTTAGTTAACTTTGTAAAAAAAATTAAGTAAATTTATCAACATCTCACTAAGCAATTCTGTGCAGGTGTGCAGGACTACATGTGGATATGTGCACATGTGTACAGGTACTCTCAGAGGCCAGAGGCAATGAATCCCCCGGAGCTGACATTATAGGCTGTTTTAAGTCACCCCACGCAGATGCTAGAAATTGAACTCAGGTCTTCTGTAAGAACAGAAAGTGCTCTGAACTGGTGGTGAGCCACCTCTCCACTGCCTGCTCACAAAATTTTATTTCATTTTCCACTTTACATCAGCACTCCACATAACAATATATCCATTTAAGACATTTCCTGTTGAGAGCTAAACATTTGGTGGTTGAATGACTACAAATATGGCTTTTCACCTATCATCAGGGTAAAGAGACCCCAACAATTATATCTACACTGTACAAGCCTGACCCTGTCACACTCAACATTTAAGTATGTACCATGAAGCATAGAAAACCTGATAGATCTGTGAGCCCAGAAGTGAGACAGAGACAAATTATAGATTATAGGATACTAGAACTATTGACTAAGAGGAAGCTCTAGATGGCCACATTCTAACATGTAGACAGAATTCTCAATATCAGTTCCAGTCTGAGTTGAAGGCTGATTTAGGAATATATTTCCACTATGAGTGTTTATCATTGTGATAAACTGTCCTAGGTCTATAACACTTGTAATTAACTTAATCTCTGCTATTCTTGTTTTGATCTTGACCCACTGACCTTGAAAATGCTCATCCTGGGTGCAATGAGTACAACTGAAAGAGCAAAACTTGCTTCTAAAGGGAAAGTCATCTGTTTCTTCAGTGGGTCACTTTCCCACAATGTTAGCATGTCCTCCTCAGACATTGCCCTTCCAGCACACAGAAGCCCTGGGCTAGGGAAACTCAGACTATCCTCTTTCTGATTTGCCAGGGTGTTTGTTCTTTAAAGTGCAGCCTTACCTTAATAGTCACCAACTTCCCTGATAAGTACATGCTGAAGCCTCAGGCTTTAAAAATCAGTTCACATAGTTAGATGAAGTATCTTTTTATTTGAAAATTTTTTTCATATTTTTTATATGTGTGATCACATGGTCCCACACATACATGTAGAGGTCAAAGGACAACCTTCAGAAGTCAGTTCTCTCCTCGTGGATCTCTAGGAGCTGAACTAAGGTGGTCAGGCTTGGCAATGAGCACTTTTACCAACTGAACCAGCTTGCCAGCCCCACTCCACCTATTCCCTTCTCTAAGTCCACTGGCCTTTCAGACTGAAAACACATCTGATGCACTCAGAGGATGAATGATTCTATAGATATTTTAGTACTTTTGGGTTACCACTTACAGTTTATTACTGTGGTAAAATAAAATGAACTATACAGCATGAAGATGGCTCAGCATATTGGCCTGAGGTGTCCTGCAAGCCTGCTGGCCTGAGTTTCATGCCCACTACTCATATCATGGAAGGTGAGAAGCTGCTCTTGCAGGCTGTGCTCTGACCTCCCCTCATGCTATGCATACACACGCATACAGACACACACACACACACACACACACACACACACTCTTTTTTGAGTGTCTATTCAGTGTTAAACACATTCACATACTATGTGACCACCAGCACCGCTTGCCCCCATTGCTCCTCACATATACACTTTCATAAGCTATAAGTGTACACCTGTGAGGCAATAATAGCTTTGCCCACCCTCCTCCTGCTTCTGCCCAGGCCCTGGAAGCCCTCGTCCCAGCTGTGGTCTTTTGCCTATTTTGTCTTCTGTAACTGGAACCATACTTCACTGTTGACAACTAATTAGTTGCTTTGGTGTAATGTCCCCCAGATTTATTCGATTACAGCCTGTGTCAGACTCTCCTTCCCAAGCTTCAGTATGCAGTGCATGTATACACACTTCCTATCAAGCTACTCGTCTGCAGACAGACATGCTGCTCCATGTGCAAGCTGCGGTGAGTGCTAGGAATACGAGTACACACACCCCCTTCAAGACCTTGACTGTGTTTCTCTCCAAGCTTGTCTGTCACAAGCATCAGTCCTGAGTCTTCTGCTCTATTCACATACTCATCTCCACCTCTGCCCAGGTCCTCTTAGCAACTGTCCTAGCTATTCATTTTCACTGTTCTAAATATCAACTATCATCACATCAAATCATATAGCTGTTCACCTTCCTCACCAATAGTGCAGAAACATTCTAGTTTCTTTATATCGTCAACATTTGATATTTTTCTGAGGGAGTTTCTTTCCTTTTTTTTTTTTTTTAAAAAAAAGGGGCATCTTAATGGGTATATAAGAGTAAACAACCCCAGTACATTCTCATTTAAAAGTTATTATATATGCATTTTTTCTTTCAGTACTGCACCTCAAATGTATGCATGTTGAGTTCTACACAAATGTAGGCATATGCTGCGTTCTAGAAGCGTGTAGCTCTGTTATTATTTGAGTACATGAAGCCCTAGGTTTGATCCCCAGGAGCACATGACTGAGCATAGTGGCCCACAGCTGTAAGGAGGCAGAAGTAAGAGGACTAAACTCAAGGCTACCCTTGCCTGTGTGGGTTGAGGCCAGCAAGGCATATATAAGAGCCTGCCTTGACAAGGCTCCACCGAGCCCTTCAGTTTAATTTAGGAATACCACAAAGCTAGGGTTTCATCAATGCTACTTTCAAGTTAATTCATCTTTGCCTACCTACATATTTACAGGCAAAGACATTCTAGATGATGTGTTAACAGTGCTTCCAGGACTGCTGCTTCAAGAACAGCAAGGACAACCAATGGTACCTACCAACAGCAGTTCTACCTCTGGGGAGAACACTGAATTCCCTGATGAGTACAGAACCCAGTAAGGTAGGAGACAGGAAGATGACAAAAGATGGCCTTAAGAACTTCCTCCTGACTTCAATCTGAACCCCACAGTGAATGGTAAGCACACCTCCAGGCCTTTCTTAATTTCCACTCTGCAACGCTCTGAGGTTAGTTTTCAACAACTCAGGGAGTGGAGCAGTTCCCAAGATGCAGAAATAGTTCAGTTCTCTAAAACACTTGTCCTCCCACCCGTCTTCTCTATACCACAACTTAATGTATAGTTCTTCCCATTTACCCTGGCACAAAGCTGCAATTTGCCTGCTGCTTCTAACAGCAAAGCATACATGAAGTGTATCAACTTTTCCTAGGAATGGTTCTCAAATCAGCCAGTTTCTGCCAACCCACCCCTTCCCAAAAGTGTGTGTCTCTGTGTACCCTGGCTGTCCTGGAATTTGATCTATGGACTAGGTTGGCCTCAAACTCATGAGATCCACCTGCTTCTGCCTCCTGAGTGCTGGGGTTAAAGGCATGTGCCACCACTGCCTAGCAACAGCAATCACTTTTAACCCACCTACAATTTCCCAGGGCCAGGAAAAGTGTCAATCTTACTCAGCTTTCTAAGCCTATGGGTCAAAATCAGCCACTAAGTTTCAACTGTTTTAGAACTCCAATCTCTCCTTGTAGCAACTCAGGACACCTGTTAACACCAGGTTACAGTTTCAAAAGCTATTTATCCTGCCTGTCTCGGCAAGCCACTACATCCTGCAACTGCAAACTCTTACTACAGTTTATTCCCAACCTGTCAACAACTTGTCTTTCAGAGTCAAACACTGAGCTACTGACTTCACAAAGAGCTAGTCAAATGTACTTGCTCCTTGTGGTATTTCCACACTTCTTCCTATTTTGGGAATTCTAATCATCAACTATCCAGCTTCACATCCTACTTTTCTACAGAGTTGTCCCCCTTTTTCTGAAAACCTGTAGTTAACCTCTGACCTACACACTGGACTTTCTGCTAACACTTCTGTTGAATATTTACGTAACAGTCTCCATTGCTACATTGTAAATTTGAGATACAATAGCATTCTTATTCAAGTTATGCCTGTACCTGAGAACCTGGGAAATACTCTCTTTAGGCCTTTGAAATATAGATCTCTCTGAAACATCTGTCTGAGAGTAACTTAAATTACAATGAATGCAAACATTACCATGTAAAGTACCTGCTTGATACATTTTAAATCTTGAGTCTGGTTTATTGGTAGAATGTTTGCCTCCAACCAAAGAGAAAAAGTGAGGTGAGGGAAAGATTTAAACTTGAGTTTTGAGAGGACCAATGTCCCTGGCTCTTTAGTATCAAATAAGGCTGCTGAGTACTGATATTATCAACATTAACTTCCTACAAAATCTGTAAGACTTATTTCTAATATGGAAATACTACCAGAGGAACTCAAAAGTCTGACTCTGTGAAACAGCAGTACAAAATTTTTAAATAGAATAATCTGTCTCTATGGCTGAAACAGGAAATCTCTTTTCCTTCTGCATACAAGTCTCTATATTAGCAAGAATTTAGAAGCAACAATCCATTTTGTTTTTAAACGTGAGAAAAAATATACAGAACAGTATTATAACTTAATATGGCTATTGGTTAGCAGAATGAGTTCACAATATACACTGCAAAGCACTGTGTAGCTTCTATTTGTCTCTCATTTGAAAGAATTATCTAATACTTACTGTCAGCTGCTATGTTGAGCTCTGTCTTGATCTTCGATTTCTCAAGGTCTTCTTTATATTCTTTCTTAAGCAATTTAACGATCTTTTTGCTGTAACTTGATTTCTTTACTTTAAACACTTCTTCATTTTCTTAAGAGAAACGGAATGAAGTCTGTAAGACACAAACTCAGAAGATGCTCTCCCTTCCTCTTGCCTTCATGCTGTTTGACTTCTCCCGACACATTTTCACACACAAAAATCTTTACAAATTTGGAAGTTATTTCAATTATAGACTCAAAAACTGATATTGTGCCAGGCTTGGCAGCAAACGCCTGGGATCCCAGCACTAGGGAGGCAGAGGCAGGAAGATCTCTGAATTTGAGATCAGCCTGGTCTACAGAGTGAGTTCCAGAACAACCAGGGCTATAATATAGAGACCCTGTTTCAACAAAGCAAAATAAAAACAAAAATAAAAAATAGTATCAATTCCAGAAATTAAGTGAAAATTTTAATGAGTAACCAAGGAACTTCAAAATTGTTAATTTTTGGCTTATTTAATCTATCTCTGGATAAAAATATATTTAGAATGTTTCCTCAAAATATTAAGTCAAGACACCTAAAACAATATACCCCAAATTATAAGGTTCTGCTAAGTCTGAATAACTCTGGTCACAATAACAGTTATTTCAAAATTATGCCTAAAATAAATCATTTTGTAAAACTAAGTTTTGAGCGACTTATCCCTCATCTTTGAATTGAAAATCAAAGTCAAGAACAAAACATTTCAAACAACCCACGTATCAAAACCTGGTCTGTATCTCCTTCAAATAAAATATCAGCGAAACCAAAGATAAATCACCCAGCTTTCTAGAAACACGAAAGCATTTTGAAGTCATGATTCAAGACTTTCGAGACTCATTCAATTTTTCATAACATGATATTGGGGTACAAGTAAAATCTAAGTCCCCTGAAACCTGGTTCAAGCTGTTTCAAGAGCCAACAACGTTACAGCGGACATCTCCACCCATTTACTTCTACAGAGAAACCGAGAATGGACAACAGCAAGGGACTGACTGGATCAAGGTCACTAGGAACCAGGGCTACAGCTCCAGATTTGTTCCCAGCCCCGGTTTCGGTCCTCCTCTTTAACAATCCGGCCTTCTTAATCAAGGATGCCTAAACCGAGATGCCGACGAGCCGCAGGTACAGAGGCCTGAAGGCGACTACGAACTGGCAGTTAACCGAGAGACTCCGGCTGTCTGCAACTCGCAAGGTAGGAAACGGGTCCACGGAGCATCAGGGCTTCTCTTCCACTCAGGACGGCTCATCAGAGCTGACAGCCGGAGGAGGGACTGCACAGGCCGCAGACCTGGCTGGTGGCAGCGCGGGAACGCAACCCCAGGCAGAGCAGAAGGCCGGAGGTGGGGAAAGGGGCGCGGCGCTCGGGCGAGCACGGGCTCGGGGTCCGCGTGGGCCGGACGGGGGCTCACCTTCCTCCTCGTCCTGGAAGCTCAGCAGGCTGGCTCTGGGCACCTCTTTGTTCTCGCGAGGCCTCTTGCGCTGCTTCAGCCCGTTGCCGGGCTCCGCGCCGCCAGGGATGCCGCCCCCGGCCTCAGTGCTGAGGCCCGGGGTGTGCGCGGAGGGCGGCGGCCCCGGGCCTAGGAGCGACTCCCCCGCGGGGGCCCGGTCGCCGCCGCCAGGGCCCGGCTCTTCGCCTGAGGCCGGCGGTGGCAGCAACGGCGGCGGCTCCTGCTCCTCATCGCGCTCCCGCTCCTCCTCCTCCGAGTCATTCCGCTTGCGCACGTTCACCCGCCGGGCCTTTCGGAACATCCCAGCCGCCGTCACCGCGCTTTCACAGCCGCTCGCAGACTGAGAGGGTGCGAGGGAGCGCGGAGACCACCACCGCGCACGCGCAGTCGCGAGAGCTCAGCCGGGTTGTCGCGGCTCTAGCTAGCTACCGAGCAACAGCGAGCGCACATGCGCTCTCCTCGCGCTCCCTACTTGGGCGGAGTCACTTCGCACTGCCCTCTAGCGGCGCGGGGGACTGTTGGCACAGAACCCTCCGACTCCAGTGTTGTTCCAAAGGTCACAAAGAGGATCATCGAGATGAGAGGAAAGAGTGTAGTCTGTCGTCTCTGAGCATGTTGCTGCAATGCGTCTTCCGCGCTTACACGAAGCCGTTAAGTGTGGAAGCCTCCCACGCAGCGCCTGCAGGGTAAACAGAGGCGGGAGGCTGGGGAGAAGTGAAGGGAGGAGTCAGTTAACTTGGGCTTGAGAAGGGAAAGGGTAAGTGTCTCCACGGATAATATCCCTCCTAATGACGCGAGGTAGTGCTAGCAGATACAGTCTACAGATCAATATCTCTATTAATACTTGCTATTTCTACAGCTTTATCAACGCAAACACTCAAAGGCATAGGCTCTCTTCCACGAGAAAAAGCTGGCGTGAGGGCACACACCTCTAATCCCAGCAGCACTGGGGAGGTGGAGGCAAGCCGACCTCTGAGTTCGTGGCCAGCCTGATGTATATAAGGAATTCCAGGATGGCCAGGGCTACGTAGGGAATCCCTGTCTGGGAAAAACAAAACAAAAACAGAAATGATTACACCTCCTTGCTGCCGCAGCCATTTCCAGGAGGACAAAGTGTTTTCGAGTGGCTTGGTAAGAAAGCCAAGTTAGCTAGAAAATATTGTAACTGTTTTACGAAGCATGGTGAATTTCCGAAACAAATGGAAGGAAAATTTGTCTTATTTTTCAGACTATATCACAGAGGAAAAAAATCTGAACCTTGGAGGCCTTAAGGAGATTGCATGAGCTTGAGCTAACACAGGCCACCCAGTTCATAACCAAAGTTGAATCTTATCTTTCCCTCGAGCATATCAAGGTGCGTGGGTGGAAGTGTTTGTGAAATTATTTACATGTTTCAAAACCCGCCAAAAAAAAAAAAAAAAAAAAAACGGGATCGGAAGGAGAATGCAATTTAGAGCCAGGCTGGAGTCCCAGTACCCACACGCACAGGGCCCTCACAACTCCAGTTCCAGGGAATCTGGCGCCCTCTTCTGGTCTGCATGCATGTAGTGCCCAGCTGTACTTGTCCTGAATGAAGGCTAAAAGCACAAGTTGACAGACCTGTAAAAAGAAAGCCGGGTTTAAAATACACAGGGCCTGGAGAGATGGCACAGCAGTTAAGAGCATTTTGCTGCTCCTGCAGAGGACCTGGATTTGGTTCTCAGCACCCAACATGGCAGCTTACAACTATGACTAACTCCAGTTCTAGGAGATCCTAGACCCTCTCTGGCTCCCTTGTGTGCCAGGCACACACATAGTTCACGTACAAAGCATGTGGGCAAATATACATAAACAATAAAAGAAAATCATTAAAAATATAGTTAATTGAAATAATCCCTGCAATGGGAAGTGGAACAGGAAGGTCATCTATCCTCTGGTGGGAGACCAGCCTAAGCTACATGAGAACATGTCTTTTAAAAAAAAATCCCTAAACCTCAAACTATGGGGCACTGGGCTTGTTGAGTATTTTAAGGGAGAACTAAGCCTTCTTTGTAAAACATCACCTCACTTGACCCTCTCCATTAAAACCAAATGCAGAGAGAGGCTACCTCTGAGGCGGCTCCATTAGGCATGACGATAGAGTACCCTGTAGCCGCCTGTGGCCACAGATCAGCTGGAATCACCTGAAAGGGGGGCTAGGAATGAAAGGTGGACGGAGGGCAAGAAGAGATGAAGCCAAGACAAAGTTCTCTGATCAAGGCTCGAAGCTTTAATGTTCAGCTCTCAATTTAAAGGGAAAGACCCCACCAAAACCCTTTCTGGTTTAAGCTGGAGATAGGTGGGATAATCCATTCTTGGTCACAGCTGGAGATATCTCAAGGCAAGCCCAGGGACAGTTCTTCTAAGTTCCGTGCAGCCAAGGTGGGTAACTCCACATAGATCCTATCACTTGGTCTGTTGTGGTAAACAAGGTCTTTCAGGCCTGCTCAAGGCTGGGGGAAGGGCACAGTTTCCCAAAGGAAACACAATTGTATAAGATTCCCTCCACCTCCCCCAGGAATCTCATCAACTAGGGAGTGTTAACACCAGAGGAGAGGCGGACAGTAGGCCATGGCGGTCTGATCCCAGGCACCTACTCCAACATGACTTATGCTACCTAAAAGACATAACGCATTGAGAGATAGCATTCTTCACCATACCATTGCCCGCTTTACCCACCCACCCCAGTCACTGCCCATCTCCCAGAGCCTCAACTGTTTGTCTCTGTAGTCACGTGCCCTTACAGTTTCGTTTCCCCCTTTGAGCCTTGTACTGTATGGGACATTTGTGTATCTGTATGATAGCTTCCTTCCTATTAATCTGCCACTGTCAGGTTTATTTTACATAATTATTGAAACTCCTGAGAGTGGAAATTTCCCTCCTTATACTGTAATAATCAACACTACCCTGAAGAGCTTGAAAAATTGTCACATCTCTGAGGCTAGGTTGGAATTGCTGGGGCTCAAGGTAGCATTTTTTAGTTTTGTTAATCCTAGCTTGCACTGTGTGTTAGTATTCTGTCTAAACTCCACCTCCACTGTTACCTGGCAATAGCCAGGTAGACGTGCCCACTATAAAAGGCGCTGCTTGCCTCCTCCTCCCTCTCTTGCTCTCTTGCTCTCTTGCCCTCTTGCCTCTAGCTTCTCCTTGTCCCCTGCCCCTCCCCCCTCCCCCCTCTCTCCACGTGGTCATGATCAGCCTCTACTTCTCTTCTCCCTCTCTCTTCTTCCTCTCTCCTCTCTTCTTCCATCTTCTTCCTCTACTTCTCCCCCCACCCCCCAACCCGACCTTTGCCGTATCTCCTGAATACCCCCCAACCGTTTGGTCCAGTGTTGTCTGTCCTAAGCTGTGCGCAGACGTCTAACACTGTGAAACATTTAGAGTTTGTGATTGCACCTGCAAACATGACTGCATCTTTTTGCCTGCACCATGCCCTAAGATTTTCACTATTTAAATTCTACACTGAAATAGAAGATCCCACATTTCTGTTTCGTATAATTAGGTTCTTTTATTTTTTTCCCATTCTCTTTGGTTAGACTTGAGACCTGCCTTTCTAGGACCCAGATGTGCAGCTGAAAGCAGTCTCTCCAACCATTTTCACGGGGAAAGTTAGTACTATGTGGCTTCCATCCTCTTCCTGTTACTCCTGCTCCTTACACTCTGGCTGCTCAGCATTGCTAGAGCTCTGACCGTAGCCTACTTGCTGAAACCGAACTCCTATTTCTAGTAACAAAAGATTCACATTGTGCCTGGTCAGCCTCCAGACACCTGCCCTGTACCCTGAAATATATTTGCAGTAAATGGAGACAGCAAAGGTAAGGCCTGTAAGCAGAATATGGGTGAAGACACCTGTCTACCATAGGCAAGGCCCTGTTTGATTCCCAAAACCTCAAGGAGGGAAAAAAGGATAAAGTATATTAAACTACCATCCTGAAGCTTTAAAAAGATGTAAAAGTGTTGATTGGATGTGTATAGAAGAGGAAACACTGGTCATTTCAAATATTAAAGAGAAGAAAGATGTTTATAAGTTTTCCATTCTAGCTGTTCAGGTAGTAGAAGGGAAAAGTTAAATACTAAGCATTATCTTGCTGCCTGAGTCAGCCAAAGTTCCCTCAACCAGATATTACAGACCTGGTGGAACTTAAATTCTGGAGACCTAACAGCTGCTTAAATCACGTGTCATACATCAGAAAGCAGTTATTTGAAAAACCACTGCCATGCTTTGAGTATGCCATCAACTGATTCATTATTAACATTACTGCATTATTACAGCATCCATTGTTTCTATAGGACTGTTAAATCAACTGTTTTGTTTAAAACAGTCAGTTCTTATTTAAAGTGGTATTTTCAAGCAACAATACCAGTTTGGGGCTTCCCCACCCAAATTGTAATGCCACACGAATTAATTGATTCATAAGTTCTGACAAAATTGTCAAGTCAGTTTGATTTGCTGACTCAGCCTTAGATCCTAAAATGGAGCCCAGTGTTTACCAAACGTAAGTCTTCAAACCACTGAAAGGATACTCCTACTTAGGAGTCAATGTCAAATGTGCGTGGCAGGGACAGCCTGTTCCTATAACATAGCAGGATGTTCATTGCTGGATTAAAGTCTTCTAAGACTATGCCTTTCTTTCTCCTTATAACTGAGGTGATGGAATTCTTGGCTTCTATCAGTAATGATGATGCTGTATGGTACTGCATGTGCTTTCACATTCTGACCTGGCGAGCTCAAATGCAGTGGAAGTGGAGGCCTTTCACACATTATGTGCTTTTATTTTTATTCGGCAGGAGAAATCTAATATTCTAGAAACTGATGACCTGTAGCCAAATATTTTCCCCATAACATTTACCATAAACTTGGTAATCTGGGAGGAACTAATGTGGGAGGAGTAAGGAGAGGGAGAGGAGGATCGAGGAGGCAGAGAGGTAGGAGGTTAGTTGTTTGGGAAACATCTCTAATTGTGTGGGCATCTTGTTATTGAGTATTACCAATGATATAAAGCCTTTGGATAATCATTAAGCTTTAGAGTCTCATTTCTGCTGGGTACAGTGTGGATGGCAGGATGGTCTGGGTTCAGCCCAGCCTTGTGGAGACAGCGTGGTAGATTGGCAGAGCCATCTCCCATGCTGGTGTCTCGTGGGTGGCAGGGCCAGTGTTTCTCGCCCACCTGAGCTAGCAGCCACTGCTCATGGCCTCAGGCCTTGCCTAGTCAGGAAGATGGCCCCATATCACAAGACGGATTGGGTGTCCGTTTTAAATATTACCCGTAATAATGACCCTCAATTTTTTCCTTTTTTTTAATGTAATGTTGGAAATATTTTTTTAACTTTATATTGGTTCTTTGTGAATTTCACAATGTGCATCACAATCCTACTCATCTCTCCTCCTCCATACTTGCCCTCCACCCTTGCAACCTCCCCTGCAAAAGAAAAAGAAATAATCTTGTTGTGCAAGCTGTAGTGTGTCACAGTGTGTCCCACAGTATACCCTTGTGTCCACACTTTTTTTTTTTTTTTTTTGCTTGCAAATGTTGATTGCAGTGAGTCATTGGTCTGATTTGAGGCCTCTGGCTTCTGTTACACTATCATTGCTAGAACCTCACTGGAATGTCCTGTTGTTGCCTTGTGTCCTGGAGACTCCCTGGAGTTGGATGATGTTTGTGGGTGCCCTGGAACCCTTATAATTTCCCTTTTAATTTTGTTGTTATTAACATTTTTTTTGTTGTGTGAACTTACTTAGAATGCATCAAATTTTAAAAACTTAGAAGCCAAGCAGATGCAGGTGGATCTCTGTGAGTTCCAGGCCAGTCTAGTCTACATCATAAGTTCTAGGCCAATCAGGACTGCACAGTGACAGCCTGAACCAGGACAGCAATAAACACACCAACCTTACAACCAAAACAGTCTATTGAAACAAGTGAGGCTTTACTTTCTTAGATTATTTTTTAATCTCTTCAATTATAAAAATCTTTTAAAATACTAGTTGAACAATGTTTCAGATATACCTTTATTTCCGGTGAAAATGCTCTGAGATATGCAGTTGTTGTTAGCCTTTTGTGAGTAGAGACAAGTACCTCCATGACTGGAGGATGTGCTAATGGCCTAAGAAAATTTAGACACTTCTCTAGGTCTAGCGTGTGCCCCGAAGGCAGGCTGTGTGATTAGCGTGCCTAGGGTTCTAGGACCACTCCCTCTCAAATCTAAACTACTTGTTTTAATCTCTACCAACATTTAGCTACTGATTCAAATTCAATGAAATAATACTTTCTTCATCGAGCCATTAATAGTGACCCAACCCAGACTGTAAAGATCTAGAGAGTTTTTTAATCACTATTTTTAAATTAACACATGTACCAATGGGCATTAAGTGTCTTTATTGTTATAAAATGTGCAAGGATTTTCAGAATGAAAACAGGAGATTGTCCTGCAAGACAATTAACAATAGCTCCAGAGTGTCAGCTCCTAAGGTAAACTTTTCCTAAACCATCCGTTGCTGGCACAATACCCAGTTCAGTATCTCACCTCTCCCACCTCTATACCAGAGTGTGCCTCAGAACCAGTGTTCCTTTACATTTAGACTATATGCAGTATGACCTAAATATATTGAATTTAATCTAATTCATAGTGTACACTTTAAATGCATGTATGACCAGTGCAAAAGCAAGATTATTAATGCATCTTTTCTTAAAAGAACCAACTTATAGTCTGTGTTTTATTATGTCATCTGTACATTATTTCCCCCTTGGGGGAGAATTTTAAAGCACAGATATTTTTTAAAACAATTAGGTTATAAGCATCCCCTATAGATCTAAAACACAAAAGAAATGACACAAAAGAATTAGTATTTCTTTTGTGTATATATATTTTGAGTTTTACCAGGACCCAGCAAAGCTATGCAGTTCTTACAGCATGACTATAGAGAGAAGAGTGGGATGGACCCAGCAGAGCTGTGCAGTTCTTACAGCATGACTAGAGAGAGGAGAGTGGGATGGAGCTTCGGATTTATTATATCTGTAAGTAGACTTTTAAGTAAGCTTTTCTAACTGAAAACATTCCCTGCACTTTGAAAACTGAGAAGATATGGAACAACACAGCTTATCATACTAGCTACAGTGTAGGTGCATTTCCTTCTAGAACCATCCTGAACATTCTCTCATTTACTCTCAGCCCTTCTCCCTCATCAGTTGTGGATGTCCTAGGAGAGGACAGAGTCACTCTCACAGCAGAGTTCATGGTTTGCAGTCTTACTCTCACACATTTACTCATGCTCTTGAAGTCGTACGTGACTCTGGCACCTAGAAGGATGTGTGCTATGTATGTGTGTGCTGTGCTGGGAATTTATATCAGGCGCACATGCATGCTGGGTAAGCTCTTTCCTGTTGAGCTGTACTATTAGTACACAGGATCTTTTCTCAGCTCTGTTTTGTTTTGTTTTGTTTTGTTTTTTAAGACAGGGTTTCTCTGTGTAGTCCTGGCTGTCCTGGAACTCACTCTGTAGACCAGGCTGGCCTCGAACTCAGAAATCTGCCTGCCTCTGCCTCCCAAGTTCTGGGATTAAAGACATGCACCACCACCGCCCGGCCAGCTCTGTTTTCTTAATAGCTTGAGACTAATTGTAGTCGCAGCATTAGCATCACTAAAACTATAAAGAACTGCATATATCAGTCTTATTTTTTATTTTATTGGATATGATAGAGAAATGCATATTAACCTATAAAATATGTCGTGTCTATAACCTTTACATTGCAAATAGTATCTCAAATTAAGGAAATTCCTGTAGTATTTGAAAATACTACTTAATTCTATAAAAAGTATTTCCATCATTGACCAACAAGTGACATTTCTAAGTATATTTGCATCTTAATGTTACATGTATCCTTAACATAATGAGAGCATCCAACTGTTCATACAAGAGCCTTATTTTCCCATCATCCCAACCTTTACATACAAGAACTTGGCAAAAATCTAACAAAACATTATTTGAGATTGTACAGAACTTAGTAAAGGATAATGCTTATTATTATTATCCATAAATTGTGTGCTTCACAATCTTTGTATACCGGTAACCTTGTGGGTGTGACGAAGATACATCTCTTCCTCCTCCTCTTTGGAATGATGCCCACTTTTACCAGCTGGCCACAGGTGACAAACTGCTGGCCCCAGGCCAGATGGCCCACTACAATTTATCCTAAGAATCACATAAACCATATGTACAAAGCTCTTGAACCAGTACCAGCTACCAGATGGAAGGTACTTATATACCAGATGGAAGGTACTTATATAC
>NW_021620926.1:5224580-5306786 GCF_004785775.1 Grammomys surdaster
ATATACCAGATGGAAGGTACTTATATACCAGATGGAAGGTACTTATAGGAACATAGAGTTTCTAACATCACTCTTTAAAAACATTAACAGGTTTCCATCAAAATTTAGTTTGCAGTATATGCAGAATGATAGTTAATGCGTACAATTTGTCTTTTGACTTACATCTTTCTTGCTTTCTCTTTCCCAACTCCTTGTCTTTTTCTCACTTTAACCTCTTCTCAGTAATGAGGCCATTATGTTTTCCATTAAAATTCATGGTTTGGACTTCATTTTGGCCTAATTTAAATGCTCACACTGTGGACACGAGTTAATTAGTCAAAATGACCAAATTCCCTGCCAGTTATGCAAATGCAGTATGTTAAAGTTAAGATAAAAATATGACATGACTAACCTGTGATTTTACAATAAAATTATTTCTTACCATTGTGGTATTGTGAATCAATAGTGTTTCAGCTTCATTTTATTCTAAGTTTAGACATCTGTATCACAGCTAGCATGGGTTTACATTTTAGTTTTGGGTTTTATTCATGTGTATGGTGTGTATGCCACACATGTACAAGTTTCCGTGAAGGCCAGAAAAGAGCAGGCTTGGGTCCGAGGTGGAACTACAGATGGCTATGGGCAAACTGATGCGGGCACTGGACAAGGAGCCCCTGGCTCTGGAGGAACAGCAAGTGCTCGTGAGCTTTGAGCCGTCTCTCCCTCCTCCTCACATGGGTTTTACAAAATATTGCTCATTAATGGTAAATTTGGTCTTTATCATGGGGCAGCTTTTCTTTATGTAACAGTGAGCAATTTAATAAGTTGTTTTTCAAATAATTGCTTTGGTTCCTTTTAACAATGCGTGTAATACAATTTTGTGTTAACTACCTCCTATAAAGTATCTTAACTTTCTCATCTTAAAATTCCAGATGAGATAAGGACCAGAATTTCATCTTAAAATGAATTCTTTGTAATTTGAGCACCAAGTTCAAAGTGATTGTTAGATTCCCCAGTTAGCCCTCGTGTGGCTTAACAATTCTACTGACAGTAATCTAAGTTCTGAATTCAGGGGCAAGAGGGAAAGGAATGGGAGGGCAAATGATAAGACACAGGAGTCGGGGATGGAGGGCACAAAGATGCTGAGCAGATGCAGAGGAGATGAAAGGGAAGGTCCAAAGAGCCTTGCTGGCTTCTCTGTGAAAGTGAAGAAGGACCAGAAAAGAACTTCCCCACAGAGCAGTGCTTTGTGCATAAATTTGAGGTTAAATGCATGGGCGTGTGTTTTCACTCATGTACCTCTCTCTCAGACCATGCACCCCTCTCTCAGAACCCTGGTCCTTCAGGTAGTGTTAAGGCCCCCGCACCGCCTTCCCAAGCGCATAAACACACTTTCAGTTTCCAGCTTCTCAATGCATTTGTTCTCCACAACTATCTGGAAAATACCAGTCTGGGCAAACCTGTTGTTTAGAGGAATTTAGGTCCCCAAACTTCTGAAATCTGTCATTTTTGAATCAGAATTCTAGACTTACATCACAAAATGAAAAAGAAAAGAAAGAAAGGGGGCACCATGGTCCCTGCTGTGCAGTTTCATTTATAAATTAGAAGTTTTAAGCGTCAAGTTGTTCTGAAGAGTATGAAGAATGTGGTTCTGCCTGATTCTACCTGGGACAGAATCATCTGCTTGCTGGTCCTATAAACACCAAATACACTACCAGCCATCTGCCCCCAGTGACTGTTCTCTGTTATCAGACTGACCACTGTGATTGCCACGTTATGATCCAAGAAACCTGTGTTTTATTCCATAGCCATCATGCGAAAAGTAGCAATGCTGAAAATGTTTCTATGCCAAAGAGAGCCATCGTCATGGGAAGAGCGAGCACAGTGTAATAGTGTAAGCAAACGTGTTTGCACAACTTTCTTACATTATGTTACAGTTTTTCTTAATCCCACAGTGACCTTAATTGATAAATTAGATTTTACCAAAAGTCTCTATAGGAAAAATACAGTACGCATAGGGTTTGGTCTTGTTTGGTCATTCAGGTGTCCTCAGGGTCTTGGAATTCGTGCACACCGATAAGGAAGAATGACTGCATTCCAAAAGAAGATCCCTTCCTTGGGGCCATGACTATCCTGAGCTCCAATAAACAGTCGTCTCTGGTTTGCACTGCTCTCTCCCCCTCTAACCGGACAGCTCTTCACGGGCTACCAGTCACAAAGACCTAGCTTCTAGCTGGCCCTTGGGACATAGTTCAGGAGTCAGATTGCTCTTAAGTGGAACAGAAAGAACTGGCTGCTCAGAGGTGTGGCTTTGTTGTAAGACCTGCCACTCTGGATCTTTGTGGTAAATGGAGGCTAGGGGAAGGAACACAAACAACTGTCTTAGGACCTTATTCCCATATTCCTGTTCAAATACTCTATTGTTTTTTAAAGAGTAGCTGGTGGATGGACACAGGGTGCTAGTAAATAACTGTGACAACATAGCTGCTGCTGTTTGGCATTGGAAATGTTTTAAAGTAAGAAAAATCAGGAAAGTCACTGGTGAGGCTAGAAATGTTATCAATACTGTATGACTTTAAAGATGAGTCCCTGTTGAAAAGAGCCACATCTAAGAGTGAGATGAACACACGCGTTTGCCAGCCTTTGTACAAGGCGCTGCCTTCCCTTCGGTTGTGAATAAGCAAACTCTGCTCTGGCGAGGAATGCTTGGCCTCCGTGTTGATGCAAAGCCTCTTCAGCCCACAGATAACCAGGTACTTGGTGGGGAAGATGTTGGAACCACATAGGGAAAGCTTCAAGTCTTGGACCAGAGTGAACTTCAGCAGGTGGCCCAATGTGGCTATGTCTGTGAACCAGATGGTCAGATGGCCATGATAGCTGGTATGCTCCATGGCAAAAGGCAGGACAGATTTACAGCTGCACATCAGGTTGGCCAAACTGTAGTCACAGTCCCTAATGTCTATGGGGCAGCTGCAGTTCTGAATGGTATTTTCCTTAGTGAAAAGCAGTGTGTTGTTCTGACCTTTTGTGAAGTGGCCGAGTGCAAAGATGCCTAGCGCTCCGAGCAGAAGACAGCAGAAGCTGGAAGGTGGTGTCATTCTTATCCAGCGTGGACTGGTGTGTTCTTGTTTCTCCTTCATGAGCCAGTCCATTGTAGGTCACCTGAAAGGAAACCCGAAGCTTTACCACTGCCTCCTTAGAAGCACACCCCAAGTCTTAACACTGTCAGAGCAGCTGTTGTCAACATCCCTGTCTTGCATTTCTAATCGAGGCAGGCAGGACTTTAATCTTGGCACTTCATGAGAAGCAACAGCAAGACTTCTGAACTCTGCTCAGTTGAAGCATAAAACTTCCAGTGCTATGTGCTGACAGTGAGGCTAACATGCTGAGAGAGCTGGGGCGATGCCAGCAATGGGGCTACCACATCCTATCTACCCTCAGGGACTTGGAGTTACTTCAGTAAGCATGCCCTGCCAACATGCAGTTACTGCTTACCTGAACGGGTACAAGCCCCGAGCAAGCACACGCCCTCCTCCCACTCTGTATCTGACAAGCAGTTCCTTGTAGGAGTCAACTAGCCACCTACGCACGCTGGCTAACCAGCACAGTGCAAGCAGCAGTGAAGCATTTAATGGTAAACCTCCTTACTAGACAAACCCCCTCCTCTCCCCACCCCTCCACACAGTACTGCTTTCTCTGCTCCTACAGATGTACTTTTGTATCAGAGTCAATCGTAACTCTTACAGGACGATGAAAGGACTAGCACCTCACATTTTAATCTGTTATCTGAATGTATCTGCCTCTATCCCACAACAAATTTTACGAATCAATTTTCTCAAGTTTACTGTGAGAACCCCCCAAACTAAGCAATATATAAGCACTGAAAAACACACTGTAGTGGGAAAGTGGGAAGCACTTACAGAGTAACTGGGGGGAAAGACTGGCTGGCTGGCTAAGCGTATAACAGACAAGCTGTCCCCTCTCGTGGCTCAAAGGGAAACAAACATTGTGGCAGAAGCCATCAGATTTCAGTTTGGTAAAAACACTTGAAGTTTCTCCTGACTTACCTGATGATTAAAGACAAACCAAATATCTGTGTTACAGAACACCATAGGGATCGGGAGACACTTGGCACAAGCCGGCATCTGAGATGGTCAGGGTTATGGGCAGAACCACCATAAGAAGGGATGGGCAAGCAAGAGAAGAGTATTCTGGGGTGTTTGATATATGTGCAAAGATTAAGACGACAGCAGAAAGGACACACTGAGTTGCAAGGTGAGGCCACAGGCACCAAGAAACGGGAAGGAGGCAGAGCTGAAAATGCTCTGACAAGCACATGTCCCAGGGAGGATACAAATATGTGCTGTGTGCTGCTGCCTTCCAAGCTTCACCTCAGTGGAAGATGAGTAGGGCTGAAGTGAGACTAGCCATGTGTACACAGGGATGCTTATGGAGATGCAGGAGAAAGATGGGCTGAGTTACTGGAGGGCCGGATAAGCTCTTTATAGTGTCTTGTGTTTGTTTTGAAGCAGACACATGAGACTCTTAAAGAGTTTATTAGCAGGTATATTTTGTAAGAAAAGAGAGCTTTGTGAAACTTGGGGGTGGGGCAGTGTGCTTTGTGAACAAGAGGTTTGTTTTAAATGGCATTAGAAGGCATAGATAACTAGCTACCCCACTTTGTAAGGAACAGGAGGGAATTTATCAACTACAGGATAATTTTAGACAATCAGTTGTCCCAGATTCTATCAGGTTTCTGGGACTTTACGTCCCAGTGGCCAACACTAGGGATATTGTGAACGTCATTAGCTTTCTCTGACCCCCTGCGTAAAAGAGAAAGTAATGGAGACCAGTGGTGAGAGTGTCGCACCCGCCTAGACCTGGGAGGAAGTGGCAGCCTCTGTCTGCAGGTACTGACAGTGTTCAGGGCATGCAGGAAAAAGGAGGGACAGGAAGGGAAAGCATGCTGTTTGCTGGAATGAGGACACCAGAAGTTTCCAAAGAGATTTGACAACCGCTTCTCAACAGTCAAGGCCCTGACTGGGAATCAGTCCCTACCCACAGCCATCAGGGAGCCCCAAAGCCAGACTAAGGAGACCAGCTACTAGAAGCTTCACGAAGGGTCTACAGGTTGGGACAAATGTCCCACTAGTCATTTCATTCAATTTCAGCATGTTTCCCTTCAGTTTGCCATGAATTTCTTTCTGCCAGTCTGTTACATGTAGACTGCAAACACCCAGCTTCACTGTATGCTCACTAACTTGTACCCATGCTCTAAACAGGATGGGCACACATGAGCAACGCTGCCTACGCTTCAGAGTAGTGGCAGAGGGACAAATGTTCCACCATGGGGCACAGGAAGAGGTGGGAACCTGAGAGAAAGATGGGTCCTGTCAAGGTAGACTGAAGGTTCCAGACCAACAGGACCTCTGGGTCTCCCCTTCCCTCTCCATCCTTTACTACCACACAGGCTCAGTCTTCTCTGTCCTCTTTGAGATTTTTCCAAATTCTTGTCATTCTGTCCTAATTATATGAGTATTTTATCCTTTTCCCTACTTTAGAAATATTCCCCTCATCAGAATCTGAGGGAATAGGAAGGGACAAGGGAAGTTTGTAAAAAAAAAAAAAAAAAAGAGCTCTCACATGCTCGTGAATGTCATAAACCCATTATGTATAATTAATATATACCATGATTTATTTATTTGCTTTTCTTGTTGTTGTTTGTTTTATTGAGACAAGGTTTCTCTGTGTAGCCCTAGCTGTCTTGAGTCAAACTGACCTGGAACTTGCAGAGATCTGCCTGCCTCTTCCTCCCAAGTGCTAGGACTAAAGGTGTACATCACCATGCCCAACTACCCTGACTGATAAAAACAACATAATTACATTAGGAAAACATTACATTTAAATGACTTCTTTTAGATTTATGGGGATTACATTTGCACAATATTAAGAGTAGCATGCCTCAGGAGATTTTTTTTTTTAAAAAGAAAAGAATAAATAGTCCTTTCCACAAATATTACTTCTTCAGTGAAGCTTGACACCTTTAAACCCAAAGTGTAGTTTAGGCACAGACTTAATGTGGTATACAAATAGTCACTGAAGGAATTGTGGCAAGCTACTGTGATTCCTGGCTTAACGGTATGTTCCAATGGGAGATGAAGCCGCTCCCAGATGGAGGGGCTCTTGTTTGACTTTGTGCTTTGTTTCTAGCAAGGTGCTTTATTCAAGGTGCAGTAATGCAACCAGCTCTATTGAGCTTAAAAGCACAGCTCAGCATAGGTCAGCTACAGGAAGTCAGCTCAGACTACCATCTTGAGCAAAAAGTAATAGGCTTAATATCTGAAGAATCATGCTGAAAAAAGATAGGCTACAAGCTGACTTTTTTTTTTTCTTAAGTAATCTTCTTCCTCAGTGGGCTGGATTCTCAGACAAGTTCATACCTTCTGGGGAACAAGATAATCTTGGTCTAGACAGGTTTTCTCCCAGCTGAGCAACCTTCAGAGAAATTTGTACTTTTAAAAGCCTCCAAATCATAAGTTAAAGAAACTTGCTCCCACCACACTGCACTTTTTTCCAGTTTCCCAATAGATAGAGGCAAAAATCCATTGTCCTCCTGAGTCAGACACTTAGCCCTGGACCAAGGTAGGACAAGGGACTCAGGAGGCAGTAAACTGTGTGTGGGAGGGGTTGGGAAGGGCACTGCACAAGGGGAAAGCAAAAAACAGCACCAGAGAAAGGCAAGGTAGGCAGAGCCTGGATGCCCTCAAAGCTCGTGTGCAAGCTGACCTCCTTCCCCCAACCTCTCAGCAAGCACTGATAGAATACGGTGCGCACAAACATGCTCCGTTCTGTGGCTGTCTCTAAGAGTTCATGTCTCAGGAGCTGGGGCTGCAGTGTGGTGATGTTAGAGACGATGGGACCGCTTACAGGCAGAACCAACTAAGATTATTGGGTCACCAAGGGGATTGGTGCAGATATGGATGCAGTTCTTGTAGGATTCTGGTTGGTTCCGGTGAGAGAGCTGTTGAGAAAGAATAAATCTGGCTGACACCTCCCCCCCCCCCCCGAGTTCTGGCTTTCTTTCTCAGCATAATTTATTTCTCCCACATGCTTCCATCATGATGCCAATTTGCCAATGGGCCCTCAGAAGAGCTAGTGCATTGCTATTTGTACTTTTAGCCTTCCAAACTGTAAGGTAAAGAAACCCTTTTTTTCCCTATATAAACCTCTCATCCTCAGATATGTCATTACAATAATAGGAAACAAACTGATACATTAACCTTGTGGGATATATTTAGTATACTCTTTATTGCATGGCCCTTCATTTTCTCCTCAGAGTCTTCCTTTTGCAGTAACACTTAGGGTGCTGTATTTGTGATAGACTCCTTCGCTAGCTCCCCAAATACTGACTTCAGAATGTGTTTGGGGTGGGAGCTGGGCTGCCTGCTTTCTGCCCTTCCCTTCAGTACCACAGCCCAGGCTTAGATCTGAGACTCTTCACTTCTTATCGGAGCCCCTATCACTGCTAGCTCTTGTGTTCCCTGTTTTCTTTACTGGAGTCATTTCCCTAATTGCTTTTCCATTTTTAAATAAAAATCCCTTCTGACTTCTAATTAAATCACTTCTGAATTAAATTTTAAAATCATATTTGATTTTTAATTGCCTCAATGATCTGAAGACTGCTACATTTCTCTGGTCACATTTTTGTCCTCTGTGTTAAGTTTACAGAATTCAAAACATCATTGTTTATGACATTTCAAGTGTGTTTGGGGTGCAATGTACAAACGCTCTCCTTCCTCAGACTCAGTATCTCCCTATGAATACTATCTTCTTACAAACACAGCTCATCTAGTTTTTGACAATCCTTTTGGAGCCAAGTATAGCCATCCTCTAAACGCTGTGTGTAACCCTAGATTGAGAAGGAATCTCTGTGGAATTTGTGTTGAAGCAGCTGATGTCCATATCTACTTAATTCAAAGAAGTCTTTGCCTTCACATAGCTTGTCTCCTGTATTAGTTACTACTGAGAGTTCTTTAGCTAACTCTCAATTGTACCTCTGGCTTCAAAATCTGATCCGTGGTTTAAGCCCCAGATCTCATCAGTGGACAGTTTTTATCGCTTTGCTGGAAAGTTTCAGGTCTGCTGACACTGAGAGTCATCCTTCCATAAAGCCATTTGACTACCTTCTGACCCAGGTATATCAGAAACATCCAGTTCCCACTGGTACCCCAACTTCTCTCCCCACTTGTCACACTGCTTGACTCCACGTCTGTATTTTCTTTAATGCATGGAGCTATATGACTGACTTACCACCATTCGAATAGACTAGAGTGTTCTGTGGAAGATCTGGGAGCCCTGGAAGATGTCAGAACTACCAAGAAAAGCTGGAGTCTCAGAGTGACCGTATGGAGAGGAGCACACCGCTCCTTAAATGTCACTAGGCTATGATGTAAGCGCAATGCTATAAGTCACTGGCATGTGGATGTTGTGCACAGGTATCAATCTTATAAACAGATCAGATATGGCATCAATTGGTGGTGATAATGTTTACAACTTTCATCCTCATTCCTCAACAGATGATGCTGAGTCAGCATTTAGAGGCCACCTGTCACTCACTACTGGGCTGATAATGATACAGTCTAAATCATGGGAGTTAAAAGGAAAGAAAACACCACACAGCCTTCACAGATCCCGAGGGTGCCCAAGGGACAGAGTACTTTAGGAAACACCAACCAGGCAGCCAATGAGAAGACAAGGCCTTTGGCAACACTGGTTAAAGACCCTGATGAAGCACTGGAGGTGGGCTCTGTTTGGAGTTTGGGAAGAAAGGGGTGCTGGATTAGGAAAGACATGTAGTATGGAGGAACACTCAAGTGCTTGGTATGTTCAGAGCACACATCAGATGTCCTGGACCCATGAACTGAGAGCATGTGACAGAGCAGGGCTAGACAGGACCTAGCTGGCCAAGCTGAGAGACTTAGGCATTATGTTGACAGCAGTTTAGTTCCCATACTAGTCTAAAATCCTCTCATCAGTAAAAAGATTTGAGAATTCTTCTCAAAAGGATATGAGATTGTATTTATCAAGACCATACGCATGTTGTTTACATTGTAAACAATACCCAATATTGATATTTTTCTATAACAGGTCAAGTCAGATTTACAAACAATTGTGGCAATGGGGAGTTCTGACATGGTCAGTGAGCTAACCTGAGAACTGATGGGGTTTGTTGTCCAGTTCCCATATCTACTAAAGCAGATGTGTGTGGAATGGTTAAAGGAATTATAAAAGTACAGACACAACACAGCATTTCTTCTTCTTGACTTTACCTTGAGTTATTCAGTGTATGGGGATGTGGATGCCCACTATACAGTGAGTGTGTGGAGGTCAGAGAATAACTTGGGAGAACTGGTTCTCTTCTTCTACCATGTGGGGCCTGAGGATGGAACTCATTTTGTTTGGCTTGGTGGCAAATACGTTTAACCACTGAGCCATCTCAGCAGTTCCAAACAATAATTTCTGATTTCCTATTCTCACCACAGTGATTGGCAGACTGCATAGTAGCCCCTAAAACTGCCTCTGTCTGCAATCCCTCCCATGCTTATAAATCGGTAAGGATAATTTTGTGAAAATGACCAGTTTGTCAAAAGCAATCTATAGATTCAACATAATCTCCACAAAACAAAATATCTTACAGAAATTGAAAAATGTGTAACTGAGAAAATTTATATTTTGTATGAAATACAAATGACCTAGGATATCCAATCCTGAGTGATCAAGAAAAACTCCTGTAGTTACTATCTATCTCCCCGATCTCCAGTTATACTACAGAACTATAGTAATTTAAAATAGCATGGTACTGGCATACAAACAGACACCTTGATCAATGGAATAATATTGAGGGCTCACAGATAGGTCCATACTACTATAGACAACTGATTTTTAACAAAAAGTCAACAATTTACAATGGGAAAGAAACAGCATTTCCAATAAATGCTGCTGGTTAAATTGGGTAGCTCCATGAAATTGGATCTTTGTCTCTAACCCTGCATAAAACCCAGCTCCCAGTGGGTGAAACACTTCAGTGTAAGGCCTGCCACCCTGGATCTGATAGATAAGACAGTAGACAGTGGGCTTGAACCTATTGACCAAACAGACTCCTAATGAATTCTTATATACATGGATTAGTGCATCGGCCAAGCCTCATCAGAGAAACTTCTATTTGTAGTAGATGGCAGCTGACACAGAGACCCACAATTGGTCAAACTGTAGAAAATAAGACTGTGGAATGGTGCTCAGCCCTAAGTGGAACATCTGTATCACACCTGTATCACACCCCCTCTTCCCAAGGCTCAGAGACCATTATAGAGGAGGGGCCAGAAAAATTCTATCAGTTAGAGGCAGCGGATGGCTGCAAGGGAACAATGCTTTCCAGATACATCAGGACCATTGCACGTATGACCCACAAGGGTTGTGACATCGTGCACAAGATCTTTGCAAGCTCAAGCCAGACACAATCCCAGCATGGAGAGAGAGGGTAGGCACAAACCCACTCTTAGCTGAGGAGCTCTTGGCAATTGGTAGCTGATGGGAGAGGGAGGGAAGGAGGGAGGGGGGGACCGTGTAGCCCCTGGTCTGTCAACCATGCTCCAGTGGAAGACATGCCTTGTATTATAGATGGGCAGCATCAATTAGAATTTCCGTTTTTAAAGGGTACAGAGTTAGGTGGGTAGGGAAGGAGGTGGATCTGGGAGGAACTCAGGGAGGAGGGTAAATATGATCAAAACATATTGTAAGAAATCAGAGAAATAATGAACACAACAAGAACAACAAACACAGCAACAGCCACAAAGGGGGAAATGGGCATCAACAGTGGGCAATGTTCTCTACCAAGTGAAAGCCTCTGCCATGCTAATGATGACTGAGATCAGGTCAGGCATTCTTTGTGTATTTTATTCATGGAATTGTTGGTTTTTTATTTTAGAATAGGTCTCATATGTTGCTCTGGCTGGTCTTGAGCTCCTGAGCTCAAGCGATCCTTCCACAGGGGCAGCTGGCACCACAGGCACACACTTGGCCTTACTTAGTAACACAAACATGGAATGGGTACATCTTTGTGGCAGATGCTATTCCAGATCCTGAATGTTTTAGGCCATTGACTACTTGCAATAACCTTAAAAGCAGTCCCACTATCATATTAAACAGAATGGAGACAGAGAATAACTTGTCAAAGATCCCAGATCTAGTTAGTAATGGCTCAGACTTTAAACCAGACAGCCAGCACACCATAAGGAGCCCCAGGGGAAATGCAGACTCCATTGATGTCCCGCACCTTATAACCCACTGCTAGACTACAAGGCTTCTAACCGAGCTGTCTATGGAAATTTTACACTTAACGAGATAAATTAAGTGGGTTCTGTTATACATAAACCCTTCAGAAACAGTCTTTGGAAAAGAAAACGGGTATAAATTAGTTAATGAGTTCAAAGAGAAGCTAATGGAAGCTGAGTGCTGCGTCAGTTAACACAGGTGTGGAACGTGATACGAAAACTAGTGAGAGAGCCCCACACGTCCCTAACTAAACTTGGAGGTTACCTCTCCTTCCTTTGGACACAGCAAATCTGGCCATGAGCAAAACGTTCAAATTTCTCTCTGGAGTGACCTGGAATCCACTGAGGTTGGCCCAGCTGCCAACTAGACAGTGTCCCCCAAGTCACACTGACTCCTGACCGATTGTCTCTTAAAGGCACAGACACCCACCACTGGGCACCGGATTCTCAATGCTGATCACGTGCCAGTTTTAAGCAATGAAAAACTGGTGTGGAAAAGAAAGTCGGAAACTACGAGTTAGCTGTTGAGAAGCACCAATTTCCATAAACACGTTACAGAAACTATTAGTCTCCCAAACTGCCCTATTTCTGTCAGAAAAAAATTAATGAAAAAAATTTGTTTCTCCTCCAAACATATTGCATTATTCATTCTTAAAAAGTTAAAAACTTAAGAATCACTCTTTTCACACACACACACACACACACACACACACACAAAGTTTACAAACAATTGAAGTCTGGCTTTTCAATACTTTATAAAGACTTTTTCCCCATAAATATCACATACAATGTTCTGAAACACTCTCCCCTGCCCAAGTATACCAACATACATTTTGCTAAAACCTGCCCTAGGATATGTTTACAAAATAATAAAATTGATGTAGGAGTGTGTACAGGCTACTGGACTTGTATTAAAACACACATCTTGTCTTAGTTGGTCATTGCTTATCACACTTTTCCCTCCTTTGCATAAAAGCATCAACGTTTTTAAAGCCAGCTATCCAATCTGCCTTTTGACACTTATTTAAAAAGTTTACTGTTTGTTTTTCATTTCGAGTTTTCCGAGGAGTAAACGCTATGGTCCCTGGCATGTAAATGGGCTACAGACACCACTGAAAGCAAGGCCCCAAGACGTTGTAGGCAATGCTACTTCGGAGTCCTTGATTTTCTTTGTGATTCACTATGGAGAAGAGACAGGATCTGCTTGATCTCATTGTTATTAGGTATTAAAGATGAGCAGAAGAGACTAACCAAATGTTTAAAAATAGAAACAAGTTCAGATCCCTATCTATTTAGAGTCTAAAGGAAAAGACCATTCCACTCTTTGCTTAGTGCCCTGAAAAGTGCTTCTCTCAAGGCAGAGAAGTATAGAAAGCTATCCAGTTGCTTGGAAGCCCAATATTTGGTGGCACCCACCACCCTTCAGTGACATATTCAGGAAATGTGGCAGCGCCAGGAGGTCACCCTGATAGTGCCCCTCCAGTCGTCCCAGAACTTTCTGGCCATACAGCAGAAAGTCTGTTGAGCTGACAGGCATTTTAAAGAGAGCAGGGGCACTACTTACATCTTGCGGCCCCACGGCAGGGCCTTGCCTGTCCAATCCGCAGACTGCGGAGCTCTTCCCTGGCCACCGCGCCTTCGCCCTGGCTTGACAGCTGCTTTAATCTGCAAGCCGGGTGGAATGCGTGGTCTCGTGGTCTCTCACTTGCTGTTCTTTTCCGTTTCCAGAGGGCCAGTGGCCTGGTGGTTTCTATGGCAACCAGAAGGAAGCTGGCTGCCCTACCAGTTTTATTAACCAGTAGAAGAGAACCTGTCTCTTTGGGGCTGTAAGCCGGGAAATTTCCAGAAGAAACCGAGGATACTGTTGCTGTAGACTAACCACAAAGGAGAGATACAAATGGAAGAGATTCTACTGCAGCTGGAAATTGGATGGATTGACTGTGGACTATGGAGACGCCTCGATGACACTTTTATATCCACGATTTGCTCCACTTTCTTTGGCCTGATGAACTGTTGCTTAGTTCCTCAGATGGTGTAAAACAACATTCAACTGTGATTGTTCCAAAGAGAACAGGAATTCATTTCACTTTCTGAGGCATAGTCCCAGGCTCTCCCCTCTCATTGAACTCATCTTTAAATGCTAGAAGCCAGAAAATAAGTGAACATGAAAAAAAAATCTGTGTCCATTAAATGGTTCAGTCTATTTGGAGCTGCTACAAAATCTCCTAAACTGGGTGACTTAAAAACAACATTTCTTAGTCTTCTGGAGACAGAGAAATCTAAGGCTCTAGTTTTCTGTTTAATGTCTGATGAGAAGGGGCACTTCCTGGCTCGTGGATGGTCCCATCCAGGCATGTCCTCACAGCCCCTTCTATGGCTACTAATTTCATTTAGGAAGGTTCCAATCTTGTGACCTAACATCCAGTCTTTAGTGACTGATGAAGGCTTACTAAGTATGGGAGGAATCTGATGGATGGAGTAGGGTCTCACTAATGTGAGGCATTATGGGAACCAGAGAAACGGAGGTATAGTCACTTGGATATGGGGTAACACTATTCCAAAAAGAATAAACCTTAGTCTGGGTATCCACCCACCCACCCATCCACCCACAGATCTTTGACACACACAAGCACTGTGCCAGGAGGCTTGAAGGACACAGAGGTAAATAGGAGTGATTGTGGAAAACCATGTAAAGGAAGGAACAAAAATAATACATGCACATCTTAGAGAGGGTTAAACCTGCTAGGTTCAGAGACAGCAGAGTCCCAGAAGGGCCTAGTGAGTGGTTCTGAAAACCATCGAGTCACAGTTAAGACAAAGGGACCTGACAGGAGTTTACTCTTGGTTTGTAATCCTGTTGAAGGTAGTTTCCTCCCAACTGAAACACCTCCTTCAGGAGGGAAGGGAGACTTGGGAGGTAAAGGGAAGGCCATGCATCTGGAAGAACAGGAACTTGTAAGATGCTCCAGGGCACCTCCCCAGCAATGCAGAAGCAATGAACAACCATTGGGGAGCAACTGGCCAGCCTGTGGAGCCGCTGCAACTTGTGCAGAGCCTCAGTTACAGCTTCCACACCCACTGTGCTGGTCTGGGCTTTTCTGTGATGCAAGTCCTTTTATGTCACCCCTGTGCCTCATAAGTACCCCTCACCTCTATTCCTGTTGGTAACCCTGATTTAAAACAACAACAACAACAACAACAACAACAAAAAACAACTCACCGGTTTGCCATTGGATACTGGTATAATTGTTACTTTGGTGTGTGTAGGTTCTCTTTCTGGAGTAAGTAGTCAGGTGTGAAGTATAACTTTTCATGAAGTCTGTCACACAAATCTCAGCAACGCAAACACACACTTATACAAGCAGAGTGGGGCATCACCTCTTTAGACAGCTTTGAAAACTTCACTTGCTCCTTCTGACTCACTTTCTCCTTTCTTCCCTATTATTCACGAGGCTGAGAACTCAGCTGGTAGAATGGCTCCCCTCCCTCACTGATGGTAGCTTTTTCCTTCTATGTTGTCTTTTTATTGACACCCTTCCTAGCCGTTCCCAGAGGTGATTCCGTTGTGATTCTAAATCCAGGTTGGCAAAGAAGAAAGATCACATTTCATATAAGTTTTACTTACATGTTTAAATGTTTGTATTACATTTCTCTCTGTGTCTCTCTGTCTGTGTTTCCCTGTCTCCCTGTCTCCCTGTCTCCCGGTCTCCCTGTCTCCCTGTCTTCCTCTCCCTCTCCCTCTCCCTCTCCCTGCTCCCCTCTCTCTCTTTCTGTGCCACAACACATGCTTGGAGGTCACAGAACACTTTGGGGAGTTGGTTGTCTCCTACCATGTAGGATCTAGGAATGAACTTAGGGTAACAAGCACCTTTACCCACCAAGTCTTCTGGCTGGCCCAATTTTTTTCTTTTGAGACAGGGTCTCACTATGTAGCCGTGACTGGTCTTGAACTCACAGAGATCTGACTGCCTCTGCCTCCCAATTACAGGGATTAACAGGTGTGGACCATGCTGGGCCAGACTTCATTTAACTTGTAAACTTTTCTCAGTCCTTTGATTAATAAAACTTCAAAACCCACAAAATCCATATGTAGCTTTCAGGAGGTCACCTATGGTTGCCTCCCTGAACACTCAGGCTTAAGTCTGACTCTGGTTAGATTTAACAAACCAGATTCTGCTTCACGCTGACTAATCCTGCAATTCTTTCCCATATTGTGGTCAAGGTCACCTTCTCTTGAGTGGAGGTCTCTAAATGGGTGTGTCTCAGGCATGGGTAGGCAGCATGGGGCTGAGTCTCTCCCACTGTTCTTCACCACATGCTGTGAATGGCTTGGCATTGCCACATACTCCCTACTATGATACAGACCTCACTATGATACATTGTTCACCGAAGACCTCACTATGATACATTGTTCACCGAAGACCTCACTATGATACACTGTTCACCTCAGACCTCACTATGATACACTGTTCACCTCAGACCTCACTATGATACACTGTTCACCGCAGACCTCACTATGATACATTGTTCACCACAGACCTCACTATGATACACTGTTCACCGCAGACCTCACTATGATACACTGTTCACCTCAGACCTCAAAGGTCATGGGCCAACAGCCATAACCAGAAACCTCCAACCCTGAACAAAAAGCCAACTTTCCCTTTTAGAAGTTGATTACCTCAGGTATTTGTTACAGTACTGTGAGACTAACATAATGCCCCAGCGCAAGCACAGAACACAAACTTGTGCCCCCTTCACCAGCTAGCTATTAGCTTATGAACCCCAACTGTGCAAAAGGCCCAGTTTGTAAACATTTCTCCAGGACCAAGGGGGCCAGTAGGAGATCTGAGAGACAAACTGCCCAGTCATTAACCAATCAGTGTAATGGGATAAACAGGTTCATCTCTGGAAGGCCGGCAACTGGGCAGGCCACTGAATTTGATTTCTGAAAATTGATCAGATTGTACGTTGAGTTAGGTGTGGTGTGTCCTGGGGCTGAGTGTCGAGGCCCCTGGCCCAGGTGAGAACAAAGGTGAGCAGAAGAACTGAGTTGTTAATGATAAGACCAAAATGTATCATGTGCGTGTGTGAAAATGTCATAATGAAACTCCATCTCCCTAGAGAGTAACTATAGCCTTGGTTGTGGGGGCTGTGCCCCTCACTTAAAGCCCCCCATTCCCAGTTATCTTTATGTCTCACCTAGTTAAATATCCACATCTTGATATTTGCCAAACTACCTGGACCATGAATAAATATCACCTCAGATTCTGCTTCAAACCTGTGTGTGTGTGTGTGTGTGTGTGTGTGTGTGTGTGTGTTTATGGCAAGTAACATGCCAAGACCCCAGCCCCAGAGGGACTGTGAATTTCTGACCAAGTCTGCCACCTGCTGGCAACACTTGATTCTCCCGTCAGATCTAAACTCCCACTGTCCCAATGGCTTGGCGCCTATGCTTCCTCCCTTGCTGTTATAGGGATGTCCACACACTTGTAACCTATTGCTACTAGACATTCTCAGGTGTTAGTAGAAATGCTAAATCTTGTGACAGGTGATAAAAAAAGTTTTTCCCATCGGTATTTGGAATACTGATGTGATACGACCAGACACAAGGCTCAGCTTCGTCTTGGTGAGCAGCATTTGCTATGCAGGAGTGTGGCAGAAAAGATCAACTGTATAGCTCCTTCCTCTTCTCTCCATTCTGACCTAATTTCTCCTAAGAAGCTGCCTTCAAGTCAGAGGTTTGGTTTTCTAATACAGGCAATGGCCACTGCCATTGGTTGCCTCCAAAGGCATATATATACACATACACATACACATACGTGTGTGTGTGCATGCACACACATACGATGTATGAATAAAAGTGTAACAGATATTTAAAATACAAAAAATAGCTCTTACCCCCCCCCACCCCTGTACTGGGTAAGCTTCATGGTGCCAGAGGGTATATTCAAGCTGCTAAGAATTTGTCATTTAAGTTTTCTGCACATGTGCACGCTGTAGGCAACTACACTGGCCAGCCAGTTAAGATGAACCTGTTGGTACAAGTGTCAAATCTGCCACGGGGCCGCTTGTCACTGGGGAGGTCACAGGCCCTGGTGTGGAAGCTGCTGCTGCTGGTTTGCTAAATGGATGTGATGCACCCATCCAATTGCCCTTCAAAAAGCCACTCTTCTGCCAATAGGTCAATACTGCTTTAAGCTTTACTCAGAAATGTGACGCTCCGCCTCGCCGATAAGGAGAACGCCACACTCAGGATTCTTCTGACAGCAGTTTACTTGTTACAGCTCTTTTAGATGGTGTTACAGCTCTCTTAGATGGTAGTGTTACAGCTCTCTTGGATGGTAGTGGCGAAGAACCCCGAGCCCCAGAACCCACGGCTTATATAGAGTCCTGGGAGAACGTGCTGCATGCTCATTGGCTCCTTAAGTGATGCCTAATTAACATACTAGTTTTCATTGGCTCTTTGAGTGATGCTTAATTAGCATATTAATTTACGCGCCTTGCGCATGCGCACACTCGGCTTGGCTCTGACTAAAACCAGAGAGCGGGAAGCCGGCGCGCCCTGTGCAGGCGCACTTTCATTCACGGCTCCCTCACAGAGCCGCGCCATTGTCAACTGGTGAATGCGGCTCCCAACACAGAAAAGCTTTGGCATCTGCCAGCTGTGATTACAGAGCCTCAGGCTGAAGTATTGAGAATAAATCATCATTTAATACCATTCCTTAATGGGACACCCGTGCTGCCCCATTCCACAGCTCAGGGAATGTGAGGAAGCAAGAGCTGGATGAATGTAAGAGCTGCAGGGTGGGAGGGGTGTGGAATGCTGACACACGGGGTGACAGGGCTGTGGAACGCTTATACTCACAGCAGCTGTGACTACCTGCACTCCATCTCCACGAGATCCAGATTGTCAAAACATTGTCAAGAATGGGGCACAGGCTCACGGGCCCTACCCTGAGGATTTAGACACAGGTAACAGGTGATGGGGGACGGAGGAACATTTTCTTCAGTGGTGTAACCACTGGTGAAGTGCCCATTTCTTGTAAACAAATCTACATCTATGTTCTTGTGAGCAGATCTAAAGATATTCATCAGGACAGATACACACATGCAACACATACATATGCATATCTATACCTATACACACACCCATACATAAATACATACATACATACATACACACACACACACCCATACATAGACACACCCACCCCTCACACACACAGCCATACACACACCCACACATACATACACACATGCACACACACATACACACATATACATACAACCATACATATATACACACATACACACACATATACACATACTTGCACACACATATACATACACATATACACATATATTCATACACACATACTTGCACACACATATACACACACATACAGACACACCCATACACACACACAGATGCACACACATACACATACACATACACATACATACATACACATACAGATATACACACATATATACATACACATAGATGCATACACATACATACACACATATATACATACACACATACATACACACATACACACATACACATACACACACATACAGGACACAAAAGTACAAAGAAGGGGCATAGTTGGGAAGAGGAAGGGGATTGAGATTAAAAGGAATGGGAGGAGGTAAAAGAAAGTAAGAGGGAGAGATCAAATGTATTATGTATATGCCCATATATGTAATATATATGCATGTATATATAACAGACTAAAATAATAATTATACTTTATATTATGTATTATATATATCAAAATATATTATGTACATGCATGTATATAGGTGCAGGGAGAGATCAAAATACATTATGTACATGTATAAAAGTATAATAACGAATCATTACTGTGTATAATTAATGTATAATAACCACAATTTAAAAAGATTTTGTTGTCTGAGAAAGAAAATAGCAAAGCCTGGACATTTCATGCAACTGTCATTTTTTTTACGACTTGCCCGAGGTAGTGATTTTACAAATGCAGGGAAGCCTCCTGGCTTCAGGTGGCTGAAAGAGCTCAGCGCCTTTGCCCAGTGACTCACCAGAATCCAGGGTCAGCATCCACAGGACCCAAACAGCCTGATCCTTCTGCATGCAAAAGCAGGAGCTGCTGCAACTGTGTGAAACTGGCTGATAAAGTTGAGGAAAGAGCATCGTCGCTGGCAAAACTGCCTGGGAAACCACATCCTCCTTGCAAACACATGATGCATCTATGGAAGCATCATTTGTTATGGAAGGTGAATAACAACCCTACACGCTGCTGTTAGTTACTCAGAGGAAAGTACGAAGGCAAAGTACTATGGAATTAAAGCACTGAATTTCAAAAACTACAGTGTTCATGAAAACTCATAAAAGATGGACAGTCAAGGAGCCTGGAGGCCAGGGAGGCAGCTTGGGTTGGGAGGCAGCTCTGGTGAGAGTTATACACTCAGGAGAATCTGAGTTTTATACCCTGTGCCTGTGTAAAAAGGCAAGCATGGACCTGGTGCGTGGGCTCACACCTTGAGTCTCAGCACTCACGAAGCAAAGACATGTAGATCTTAGTGAGTTCAGGCCACCATGGTCTATATAGTGAGTTCTAGGTCAGCCAGAGGTGTACTGTGAGACCCTGCCTTCTCCCTAATCAACTAGTGTCTCCTGGCTACCCAAGAAGCAACATACATCTCTGCTTAGGAAAGCAGAGACAAGAACCCAGTCCTATACATGGTTGGTGGAGACTTGAGGGTTAGTAGAATATGCATGCATAGATAAAATGATTAAACTAAAAAGTCACCTAACTCAGTTACAGATGGGTGATTTTTATTTTTGTTTTTGAGATAAGAGTTTCTCCATGTAATCTCAGCTGGCTTCAAACACACAGAGATCTGTCTGTCCTGCCTCTGCATCCTGGGTGCCAGAGTAAAGGCATGCACCACCATGTCCAGCCATGCTTGAGGTTTGATTGGAGGGCACATGGACTCTTAATTTTTCATTTATATATTTTTTCTGATATTTTTCTTCTCTTCATCCTCTAACACTAGACATCATTTTCTCCCCTTGGTTCCCAGAATTGTTAACTGTTTTAGACAATGTCCATCACCCCAAGGACCCCTGCCCACTGCAGCCAGGGTGGATTTACTATCACAGGTCAACTGCTCTTACTGATGAAATGACAGAACCCTACAGGACTTGCTAAGAGTCAGGGACTAATTTAAGCACTTCATGAATGCTGTTTAATTTCTCTCTCAAATACCTGTTGTCTTAGGGTTTCTATTGCTAGGATGAAACACTATGACCAAAAATCAAGTTGGAGAGGAAAAGGGTTTATTCAGCTTACACTTCCACATTGCTGTTCATCACTGAAGAAAGTCAAGACAGGACTCAAAGAGAGCAGGATCCTGGAAGCAGGAGCTGATGCAGAGGGCCTGGTAATGTGCTGCTTACTGGTTTGCTTCTCCATGGGTTGCTCAGCCTGCTTTCTTATAGAACTCAGGACCACCAGTCCAGGGATGGCCCCACCCACAATGGTCTGGGCCCTCCCCCATCATTAAGATAATGCCCTACAGCTGGATTTTATGGAGGCATTTTCTTAGTTGAAGGTCCCTTCTTGTAAGATGACTCTAGCTTGTGTCAAGTTGGTGGAAAACTAGCCATGACACCTGTACCATTATTTTCAATTTCCAGTAATGGAAACCAAAGAACCAATAGTAATTTGCTCAAATTCATGAAGCAAATAAGCTGGACCCAAGCTGTGTGGCCACAGTGTCCTTCCATTCTGTGAAGTTAGAGGATGGTTTTTATATTTTTCCTCCAAAGTTTTGATTTTTTTTTATTTAATTTTTTTTTTTTTTGGTTTTTCGAGACAGGCTTTCTCTGTGTAGTCTTGGCTGTCCTGGAAGTCACTCTGTAGACTAGGCTGGCCTCGAACTCAGAAGTCCGCCTGCCTCTGCCTCCCAAGGCATGCACCACCTCCACCCAGCTAAGTTTTGATTTTTTATATTTGATTTTTAATGTATCTGTAACTAATTACGATTTAGGTATGCTTAATGGGCCATCCTAGTAGGAATATAGAATATATTGGTTCTGAGGGTGATTTGAACTATGCAGACCTGGCCCAAGAGGTTTCAGTGGAGAATTTCAGTATGTGGTAGAGACTGTTTTTGTGGTATTTTGGTGAAGAATGTGGTTGCTTTTTGTCTTTGTCTGAAGAGTCTACCTGAGGCTAAGATAAAGAGATTTTTATTAATTGCATTGACAAAAGGAAGTCTCAAAAAAGGCCTGTAGAGACTTTATTTTCTGGTTAAGTCTTATGAAGAACATTCTGACGAGCATAGCAAGCTTAGAAAGAAAAAAAATACAAACTGTACTGTTCAAGTAATAATAAAGGGGCACCAGGAAGTGAAATGGTGTCACACGCGCCCACCTCGCCAGCAAGGAAGACACGGCAACACACCAGGATCTTTCCACAGCAAACGTTTATTCCAATGTAAAGAGAAAGACCCCGGGCCCGGAAAAGGCACTGCTTATATACCCTTGGAGCGGCGTGTCCACTTCTGATTGGCTGCTTACTCGTTACCCGCCAAAACGCCCCAGGATGGGCTGTGACTTTGGCGCGCTTTTACCATAGCACATGCACGGTTTACTTGTTTACTTGGAGGAGCACCGGATGCCAGCGCCATCTTGTAATGGCGAATGCTGTCAGCACAAGCCGCGGCTTTCCACATCTCCCCCTTTTTGTTTTAATTAAGATTCACAGGCACTGGCCAATGTCCCGTGTCTTAGGCTAGTTGAGGTTCTTCCATAGCCAGCACCAAAGAATGGTGAGCTCCCTGTCTTAGGCTACGAGGGTCGCGCACCCACACCTGGCATTCTCAGAATGTGCGACCCAGGTTGTGGCCTCTCGCAATGCCCATCATGGGGTAAACTCACAGCTCATGGTGTACCTCTGGCATATGGCATCAACCTATTCTCGTCGTTGGGACCAATGGCAGCTGGCCTGGAGACGAAAAGATGGAGCTGTCCATCTGGCTGTCCTTGGCCTGTCTAGCGTGGTACCAATCATGACTCAAACTCAAGCCCGATCAAGCAAATTCCATCTTGGGGGAATAAGCGATCAAGGACTGATAGTTTAAGACAGTCTCCCTTACCCTACCAGGTGCAATGGAAACAAGTCCTCTGGGTGCAAGGGCTAGGGGAAACAGAGAGAGATGCAAACACCCGTCCCTGTGCAATGGAGCCATCTCCCAGGGGTGCAAGGGCTGTTTGTCTCAAATTCAGGTACCACAGCTACACAGACAAGGACCAGCCAGGCCAAGACTCCTCACCGACCCAGTGCAATGGGCAAATCCCTTGGGGTGCAACGGCTGAGGAATCTGTCTACTGGCTATTTCTTTAATCATGGATAACCAAATTTCAGGAGATGAGCCTTGTTCTAGGGCTGTAAGTGCTTGGGTAATAACGACCTTGTCACGTTTTTGTTGAGCTCTGAGCTTGCAAACCAACCAAAGCATGAACACTAATCCGCAACATAGGGCGTACCAAACAGGCCTACTCCCACCCACTTTTTAAAGAAAGAGAAAGCTGAAGAGATCCAGGAGGAGAGTCCCTCAGTCAGGGACAGATCCACGCGTGTCGAGTTGATGGCCACCACGGCTGCTCTCAATTTTTTGAGTGTCTCATCGAAGTTTTCTGACCAATTTCCTGCAAGATATTGAGACAATTTCCTGGACAGATTAGCTACATTATGTCTGACTGGTATGGGTTTTGGAAAGGCAGATAATATGGCCCATCATTGTTCCCCCGATATACTAGGAACCTGTATCCCTTGGATCAGCATGAGAGCTGTCATCAGAGTTTGGAGGGTCCACCTGGGTGTCATCTTCTAATATCACGAGTCGTCGCGTCAATTGCTCTGGTAGCCAAAATGGGTTGTCTTCTTCCTGTGGAAAAACACAAACTTGGCTCTTATTAAATTAGGATCCGGGCCTTTCCATTGTCCGGTCAAGACATCCTTCCATTTGACCATCTCTTTTGGCCTGTCAGGCTCTAAACAGTGACGGTCAGCAGCCGAATGGCCCTGACTGTCCAGATTTAAAATATTGAGGGTAAAAAGTGCTATAGAAATGGTGACTCGTGGCACTGAGGGTAGAGCCTCCTCGACTCCTCCTTTTTGTTTTATTAGATAAGACTTAAGAGTGCGATGAGCCCGTTCTATAATGTCTTGTCCTTGAGGGTTATAAGGGAGACCCGTCAGATGGGTCACCTCCATTTGGCGACAAAATTGTCCAAACTTTTGAGAAGTGTAAGCTGGTTAAATTAAACTGTGTTTATATAAATAACTGTAAAATTTGAGAATTAGCAATGTCTAAAAAGGCAACAGTTTTAAGTAGTTACAAACCATGAGCCATATACTGGCTATGAGTGTACCAATTGAAAGCTTGATTTTTCATCATTTCAAACAGTGGTCACAGCACATAATTTAATTATTTGTGTTGAAGCAGGGGAAAATTCAAGAAAATGAAAATATACACTGAGAGATTTAAATGTTTAACTTTTCATTATCTCTAACTCCTGGCCCATAAGCTGTTTTCAATTTCTTTTGAGTCTGAGGCTGACACCTCCTTAAGGAACAAATAAGGCAATAAACAAATTCTAGAAAACACCCTTCTAGGGGCAGGTCAGGACAAAAGGAATGTCTGAAACACAAGCTTCTGCCGCACCCACTCTGTATGTAGCCTAAATTTAAATGTAAATGTCTTTAATCTTGGCCTATATCCTGAGGCCTGGCCCAAAGATTATCCTTCCTGCACCAAGGACAAGTTTCTGTCATGTAACCTTGGTCACCTGACTGTTGCTCAAGCCTCTGTTCCTGGGACAGTCACTTTAAAAACTATCTAAATTTCCACATTTAAAACATCTTTTATCTTTACGGTTCTGTGCAAGCTATGGCCAGACCCTGATTGTATGAGGGTGCAATTTCATCGCAAAGACGAATGTATCTAAGTCTGTCTTTGCTTGTATGGTCTGAGAGCTGTGTAGGCAGTTCAACCTGATTAACATCACACCGACCTTCTCCTACAAGCATGTTAAGATCCCAGTCTGCATTGTCTTAATTTAAATGTAAATGTTCTTAATCTCTAGTAGGCCAGCACTGTATCACAACTTGTTTTAAATATTTTTATTTAACTCTACCTGTTGTCTCCTTTTCTATAAACATGGGCGAATCAAAAAATCTCAAACTCAAGATTAGAACTGCCAACTGTAGCCAATGGAATACTGGCAGTTTAACTATAATTTTGAGTTTCTTTTGTAACATTAGAGTATAACCATAATTTTGAGAAGCAAAACCAGAAGCAATGTAAACAATCTATTTTTTCTAAAATCAACACCAAGTAGATTACCTTTATGTTACAAAGTTTTGCTGCCAATTCTTATATATGAATGCATGAAGCAGTTTTTACTATCTCATTGAAGAGATACTGGTTTCTGGTTTCTGAATGACTATAACACTGAGTTAGTTTTACACCAACTTTCTGTTACCAAAGTTGTAAATTTTTAATCTCACCCAATAATTTAAGCCAATAATCTATAACCAAGACATGTAGAACGTTTTTATACTTTTAAAACCAATCAGAAACAACAATGAAGTGGCTCTGCATCTTATATATTTAGACCAAACAAAATTTGTTGCTCTTTCTAGCTGCAATTTCAAGATAAAGGCACCTCGTCACAGAGATTTTTCTAGGACAAAACAACTCTTAGCTTCCTTATAAAACCCAAAAAGCTACTGGTCTCTTTTAAAAGCAGCTTATGTCAACTTCAATTCCTGAAAAGGCTTTTTCAGCTCAGCTCAACTCTTAGCTACAGGTGTAGGGTAGCTTATCAGCCTCTGCTGTGTATATTAAGACTGTCTTTAAAACAAAGTTAAACTAGCCCAAGAGTTGGATCAAGCAGTTTTAACGATCTTTTCTTTTGAACATGTAACAAACACAGAACATTTAGACAATGAAACAAAAGACAAACACAAACACGTGGACATTGGTGCACCAAGGACAGACAACAAAGAAGAACATCTAAGAGCTACAGAGAAATTCATGACGTCTCCCGAATTCTCTTCTGTTCCTAGGAGAGCTCTGAAATAGCCTTTTCATTCTTTTTTGCTGACACAGCTCAGAGAGAGGGCAACTGTTTTTCTAAAACCCTTTCTCTCTCTCTCATATTCAAGATGTAACTTGCTTGAGAAGCATCATGCCATAAAGCTTTCCATTCCATATACTGTCTCATATTAGGGAGAGCAGCTTTTACTGTGTTTTGCCAATCATTCGGAGTCATTGCCATAGTGGCAAATCTCTCAAGCTGCATAACTGTAAAATTAGCATCAACTCCATATTTGTTAACTGATTCAGCAAGTTCTTTGATAGAGGCATACTCTACAGGTGCGTGGACACGGCCTCCCCCCGCGTCCTCAAATACTGGAAAGGCTTGTAACATCCTTCTTTTGTCTTCCTCTGAAAGGAAGGAGTCTGAGCAGCGCTTGTCCGCATAAGGCGGAAGTGCGCTGGGAACATTAGGTTGGGAGGGCGTGACAGGCCGAGAGGCCATGCATCTCCTATCTCCCGTTTTCCTTTGCTTTCAATTTCACGGCGGCAACTGCTCATCTGGCTGGCATCTTTCCTCATCTGTCTCTTCGTCTAAGTCCTCCGCCTCGGAGGAAGTTAGCTCCTCCGACTCAGAGCCACCCAGCCCCGAGGCCTCCAGCTCCTTTACTGGATAAAGAGGTTTCTTTTCTGGGGCCTTTTCTCCTTTCCTACGTCCCTCTCCCAGGGCATCCTATACCTTATCTTTCGTTTCCTCGGACTGTGTGTCTTTGGAAGGGTCTTTTTTCTTAGGCATGCCTTTTTTTCCCTTTTTCTTTCTGAGCTCCTAAGCGCTTATGTTGCTCTGTTTCTGACCTGCTGGCCTGTAATCCGTCTAGCACTCCCTGGCCCGCCGCTACAGTCGAGTGGCATTTCTCATCCCGCAAAACCAGAAGGAAGAGAACGAATGCCGCTAGCACAATAGCGAGAGCTTCTAGAATTCCTGCCAACTGGGGAGGGAGACAAAATAGATCAAGTCCAAACATGTTTCTCAGAGCTTTACCTTGCCTTGTGGTTCTGAACCCACTCCGCGACCGAAGGGTCTCCTCAAGCGGCGCCGGCGTTGGTGAATCTCCCGGGTTTCGGCATCACTTGTCACGCGTGCCCACCTCGCCAGCAAGGAAGACACGGCAACACACCAGGATCTTTCCACAGCAAACGTTTATTCCAATGTAAAGAGGAAGACCCCGGGCCCGGAAAAGGCACTGCTTATATACTCTTGGAGCGGCGTGTCCACTTCTGATTGGCTGCTTACTCGTTACCCGCCAAAACGCCCCGGGATGGGCTGTGACTTTGGCGCGCTTTTACCATAGCACATGCGCGGTTTACTTGTTTACTTGGAGGAGCACCGGATGCCAGCGCCATCTTGTAATGGCGAATGCTGTCAGCACAAGCCGGGGCTTTCCACAAAATGGAGCTGAATCCCGTGTTCCAGGAGATAAAAAGAGTTAAGGAGTGGTAATCTCAGGGCAAGAGCCCACCCAGCTAAGCTTATTGTTTGTATTTGCAGTTGAAGAAGGAATAGTTTGGATTTTTAATCTGGAATGAACTACAGTTCAGAAAAGGAGGGCACACTTGTGATTCAGATCTTGAGGCTGGAAGACACATGCTTTTGATCCGGATTTTGTGGAACTGTAGACAATAAAAGCTTAGGCCCAAACATGTTGGTACACAACTTTAACCCCAGGAAAAAAGGCAAGCAAATCTCTAAGGTCAAGGCTAGCCTAAAACAGAGCAAGTTCTAGGTGAAGAAAAGTTTAAGTCCAGGCATGGTGGTACATGCCTTTAATCCCAGAATTCAAGAGACAGAGCCATGCAGATCTCTGAGTTCAAGGTCAATCTACAGAGCAAGTTCCAGGCCAGCCAAGCCTAGGCAGTGATGGAGTTGGGAAACAGAAAGCTGGTGATAATGTAATAGAACAAGTGGACCATGTTCCAGCTTGTGCAAGCAGCAGAACTCTACAGCTTTGGCCATGTGGCTCTGACCTTAGAGTCAAAATAGATGGGACTACTGGGAAACATTGATGCTGGGTAGCTGGAGCTAAGAAATTAGCAGTGATTAAGAAGAGACCAGCATCACTGAGGTGAAATCTTCTGGGAAGCGTCTTCTGAGAGCACAGAGAAACTGTTCCAGAGATAGCCAAGGTTGTACCTCCTCCTGCTTCTGGACTTGGTAATGTGTAAGAGTCACCCAGGTGGTACTGGTTTTGAAGGCATGAAGGGGTCATGAAGAACAGATGAGGCTTGGTACTATGAGAGGTCAGGGAAGACCACTGGTGAAGGTGCAGCTTCAGTTGCAACTGATGCTTCCAGGACTGAAGGGATCATGCAAAGATGTTGAGGCTTGGCACCATGAAAAGAGCCTATGAGAAGCTATTGGTGAAGGCCTAGTTGCAGTTGAAGATCCCAGTGTATTGACAATGCCAGTACCATGGGATGAACACCAAGAATAGCAGCAGCAGTGGAGTGGAGTCAACCAGAGCCTAGAGTGCTACAGAAAGCAGATCTGGAGAAGTGATGCAAGCCCTTCGGAGGAGCCCAGAAGATCATGCGTGGATCCCAGACACTGGATTAAGAATTCGTAACATTAAATTTGCCTTGGAGACCCCAATATGTTCGAGATGCCATAGGCTATCTGCTGAGGAAAACTGCTAACAGGGTGTGGAACCAGCCCAGAAGAAAGAAGTTTGTTGCAGTCAACAGATGAAAGGAGTTGGAGATCTGAAGATTGCTTTGACATTAGACTTGGGGATGCAGAGTCAGAGTTTGCCCAGCTAGCTTTTTTGGTCTTAGTATTTCCTCACTATGATGCTTTGGGATGGCAATGTATATCCCAAATGATGTTGGAGGTATGCTATTTGCTTTTTGCTTTTGACTTTATAAGGGGATTACAGTTAAGTGATTGAATCTCAGAAAAGATTTTGAATTTTGTACTTTTAACATTGTTGAAACCACTATAGACTATGGGGACTTTGGAAGTGGGGCTAAATGTACTTTTATATTATGCTATGGCTAACTGTGGCTCCCATAGACCCATGTGTTTGAACAAGCCTATGGGGGTCAGGGAGTGGTTTGAATATGATTGGCCCAATAAGTGGCACTATTAGGAGGTGTGGTCTTGTTGAAGGAAGTGTGTCACTGTGGGGGTGGGCGTTGAGACCCTCCTCCTAGCCATGTGGGAGCCAGTCCTCTCATGTTTGCCTTTGGAACAAGATGTAGAACTCTCAGCTCCTTCAGCACCATGCCTGTCTGGACACTGGCTCATGCCTTGATGATAATGGACTGAACCTCTGAACCTGCAAGCCAGCCCCAATGAAATGGTGTCTCTTATAAGAGTTGCCTTGGTCATGGTGTCTCTTCACAGCAATGAAACCCTAAGATACCCCCTTAAAGCCTTCCATTGCTTTCCAACGTCCCCAAATCAACATTCCTCCAGACAAAAACATGGCCAGGCCTATCACAGCAATACCCCAGTCCCTGGTACCAACTTCTGTCTTAGTTGGAAGCAGGAAGCATGGCCATGTGCAGGCAGACATGGTGCTGGAGAAGCCAAGAGTTCTACATCTTGATGCTAAGGCAGTCAAAAGGAGGGTGGCTTCTCTTCCTAGCTTAGACTTTTTCAGAATTCTCATAGGAAATTAGTGTCCAGTTACAATTTCTTAGGTTCACCGAGGTACAACCTTTGAAGTAGAAAGAAGATAAAGCCTTGATCAAACGTGAGAGAGAGAGAGAGAGAGAGAGAGAGAGAGAGAGAGAGAGAGAATCAACCTCAAGAATAGAAATAGTCAAAGTGCTGCGTTCTTTCTCCCACTAGATGGCAGTGTTTCCCTGTGAACCAAACCTGACATGCAGGCTCCCTGGCAAGACGGCAGGCTCCCTAGAAAGGGACACAGGGCACCTGACAGATGCTTCTACCCAAGCAGTCAACTGAGAAACTGTGCAGCTTCCCTTTATCTGGAAGTTGGTCCCTGGGCCTTGAGACTGAGGTACACCTAGGGAAGCTGAGAACGGCCATAAGTGTAGGGTAAGATTTTAAACAAGGATAACTCAGTGAATAGTCCTGGGAACAGGTGCCCTTCAGAGGGAGTAGCTAAAGTGGCATTTTCTTTCCTTCTTTCTTTGTGCATTTGTCTCGAACAATCTGGATTGTGATGGACGTGCGTTGCTGCTGCAGGTTTGAACGAGATTCGTTGAGGACTTGAGGACAGTTCACCCTCACAGCGGGCTTACTGGCATCTTGCCTCTCCTCTAAACACACAAATGGAGGCAAGGAAGAAGAGCATCCCTTTGGCAAGGCCACCTTCATCACTCAGATTCTATGGTGACACTACCTTCAAATGTGTGCTGGGATCTTGCTGTGTATACAGAGGCCCTTGGTGGTGCTGAAGAAGTGTGTTCCACTACTGCATACTTTATTCATACATGTATACATACATACATACATACATACATACATACATACATACATATGTGGCCTCACTGTGTAGCTCTGGATGGCCTGGAGCTCACCATACAGACCACCAGGCTGGCCTGGAACTTACAGAGATCTGCCTGCCTCTGCTTCCCAAGTGTTGGGACTAAAGGCACCTGCCACCACAGCCAGCCAATGTATAATCATCTTAACACAACAAAATGAAAGTGTTTTATGTGGTTGTTAGTTTTCTGAATTAATCTATAACATCGCTGTCTGTTTCATTATTTTATTATTCTGATAATCTATGGTTATTGGAAAATTTTGGAAAAATATAACCTCCAATTCCATTTCTAGATACAACCACTAACTAGCATTTTAGCACTAATTTTTTTCTCAGTATGAAAAAGTAGTCATAATTATTAGTTATCAGGAACATTTCCCCTTTATCAGTAACTATCTTCAAATTAGTAAACACTGGAGTGAGGCTGACTGGTTTGATTTCTACATCTAACATTGGTTTATAACACAAAGTCTCCCTGTGTAGCCCAGGCTGGCTTCAAATTCCTAATCCTCCTGCCTCAGCTGCCCAAGAGCTTGCTTCTTTTATTTATACAGCAGAAGTAAAGTAACAACCCCCTACCTCATAGCCTTGATTGGGAGATAATGTCTCCTGTGTGTCTGCTACAATACCAAGCACATAGGAAATGCCTCAGAGGTGTGACTCCATGTTAAATCCCTGTTTAGCGTTCACAAGACCAGAGGTTCGATCCCCAGCACCACAGAGAGAAAAAGAAGCCCCACGGATATTAGTGGGTTCAGTGAGAAGCCTTGTCTCAAAAAATGATGTGGAGAAGCAAATAAGGAAAGACATTCTGACATCAACCTCCAACCAGAAAGAACCATTACAGATGGTTGTGTGCCACCATGTGGTTGCTGGGAGTTGAACTCAGGACCTCTGGAAGAACAGTCAGTGCTCTTAACCGCTGAGCCATCTCTCCAGCCCATCATTATATGTTAAAACTTGATTTTTATCAACTGAGAGATAATTAATTGCATGAATATTTTGTAATTTTTTTCCTCACCAGATTTTTAACAGAAAATGACATTTGGGAGGGTCCCCATCAATTCACATAAACTCACATAAAGGGTCCCCATCAATTCACATAAATCGAAGACTTTGTGATTGGGACGGATGGGTATGGAAGGTGAAGCTAAGCATCAAGAAGTAAGTTAAGTGAACAAGGATGGGTGGTGCGGCGCGTGAAGAGTGTGGGAAATGATGGCCGTGTTCTAGGAGAGGCTATAGTGCAGGCAGTTCCAGAAGCATCCCCCTGAAAAGCCATTTCCACTCCAGTTCCGTGAGAACCGCAGTTACTCAGAAGGAAGGAGAAGTCCCTCCGTCCGCTGCATGCTGTGGTCACTTCGAATTTTGCCATTTCCTCTGTGTGCAGTAGCTGTAACAGTTAGGAAATCCCAGAGAAGCAACTGACTTTAGTTCACTGTAAGGAGGGGCCACTGTAGCAGGAGAAGGGTCTGGGGTCTGGTGCTCCCGAGTACTGACCAGGCCAACATCAGCAGTCCTGGTCCTGAGCCTCAAGGACAAAAACTGAAGGCCAAACTGGAGGGCCCTGGAGCATTCCTGGAATGTCATTAGGCATTGGGCTTGGTATAAGAGTATGTAGCTACTTCCCACCCCTGTCCCCATGATTTTGTGGGAGGGCCATAACTGCAGGCCCCCAGTGCTTACTTAGGAGAGAAGGCTTGAACAGCTAACAGAAAGACTGGTAGTCCATACTTAAAATGACAGGAAGGTCGTGTGCATACCAGATCAAAGATCTGTCAGGAGCAGGGGAGATGTCACCTAGGCAATTGTCACCTCATTTACCTGTTGCGTGTCCTTCGACACCATCACCACTCTAGAGCTGGACCAGAAAGCCAAGTTCTCTCTTGGCAGATGGGTAGGGAGGGCTCCACGCCAAATGATCTGAGTGAACCTGGCAGAGCCTAGTGCTGGCAAGAGAGATTGCCCTTCGGGCTCTGATTTCTCCCTGGAGGGCTTGGGGACGCTCTTGTATTTGAGTGTTGTTGCCATTGTGGCATTATGTCCCAGTGCTGTCAATATGGCTGCAATTACACACAGACACTCCCACCTTTCCCCCACAGAGCCGCAGCAACACCCCCACGCGCCCACCCTGCGGACTTTAGAGTGACATGCCCACGCACAGCTCAGCTTCTTCTTGACAGGCTGTTGTTATTTTTCTATGTGATTCGATGGCACTCGAAGTATGAGGAATAATATTTGGACTGTAAGCAATCAGTTACTTCCAACGCGCCACATGTTTCTGAGCATCTCGCTGCTCCGGGAAGGCTTCGGGGCTGGCATCTTCTGTCTCCGAGCATGCTCTCCCGGTGGTGGCTGGAAATGGAAGACGTCTGCTTTAAAGCTGTTTGCATATCCTCATCCTGGTGCAAACGTGTCTAAATCCTCCTCTGCCCTGTTTACCTGTTTACTGGAAGCTAACCATGCACGCACAGGTCAGGTTGATGCGCACACTGTACTTTGCTCTGCTGGTGAAACAAACTAGTGAAACCAACTGGCCTCGACGTGTCTCAGAATCAGACTGAGCAATGGCAGGGCTCTTGTGCTCCAGAGGATTTGAGAAATATCAGAGTGAGATGGTAAAACTCGGGGGGAGGGAGGGGGAGGGGAAATACACTAAAAACCGGCACTGGAAACGTATTCCAAATGCTGCAACCCTGGTTTCCTCTTTATAAGATGTAAGAGAGCATCTCATTGCGCAGGGATAAGTAAGGATTCAAAGACATCTTTTGAAAACATGAGCTTGGAGCTGGAGGGCCATCCTGGTGGTCAAGAGCAGCTCATGCAGAGGGCTTGGGTTTGGTTCGCAGAATCCTCAAGCCAGCTCACAACTGCCCATAACTTTAGTTGCAGGGGATCTTACACCCTTTGATTTCTGTTGGAACTGCACTGTGCATAGTGCCAGACACACACAGATGCGTATAAAATAAAACAAACAATTAAAAAAAACCCTCATGGAACTATTTTGAAAAAGCTCCAAATTACATGGCTATTAAGTGTCTATGTAGAATCATAACTCAAATATGACCTTAATTTATACTGAAATAGTGTCAACAACAAAACATATTCTGTTTGCCTGGAAGATTCCAGATCATAGGATATTGCCACATATTTTGAGTGAAACTGTGAAACTGATGTGAAACTGTGTGAGTGTGAAACTCCTTTTGAAGAAGTCATGTGTTTAAAAAATTCTTTGACAATTTCATACAGTGTATTTTGATAACTTAAACACACACACGTGCACACACACACACACACCCTTTACTCTCTTTCATCCCATCCACACTCCCTCCTCTTTTCAGAAAGCGCCTTTCCTGTTTTTGTGTCCTTTTTCGATTGTCTGCTTTGCTTCTTTATCTTTTGGTGACCCATGGAAATCAATCAGGGTTGGTTGTATAGACCCTGGTTGGAGCTGCTTATTGGAGCTCATGAAGGAAGTTACCAGTGGCCATACCACTGAGGAAAGCCAAGAGTTCTTCAAGGAGAGGAGGGCCCAGGAGCTGCCCCATCCACCTTGTACAGTTCTTCTGCAGGGAACCCAGCTGCTGTGAGCATGATTGCAACAGCCACACCCTGCCCAGAAGCCAGCACTTCCCAGCACTGCCAGTCCTCCAGTCTCACTGTGTCTTTTACTTCCTCTTCTGGTTCTCTGGGGGTGATAGAGTTAGCTCATTTAGAACTGAACACTCAACAGTTACTTATTCAAAACACTGTGGCCAGTTGTGAGTATTAGTGTGTGTGGGGGGCTAGTTTTCTATCAACTTGACACAAGCTATAGTCATCTGAAAGGAAGAAAACTCGATTGAGAAAATACCTCTGTAAGATCCAGCTGTAGGGTATTTTCTTAATTAGCAATTGGTGAGGGTCCAGCTCATTGTGGATGGTACTATCTCTGAGCTGACAGTCCTGAGTTCTTTAAGAAGTCAGGCTAAAGCTAGCCATAGTTGTACACACCTTTAATCCCAGGACTTGGGAGGCAGAGACAAGAGGATCTCTGTGAGTTTGAGGCCAGCATGATCTACATAGTGAATTTCAGGACAGCCAGAGCTATATAGTGAGAACTTGCCTCAAAAAATTATATATATATATATACTTTCTACTATGCATAATTTTATTACATGTGCTTTTATTATATATAATTTTTATTATATATCAATCTGAGCAAGCCATGATGAGCAAGTCACTAAGCAGCACCCCTCCATGGCCTCTTCATCAGTTCCTGGCTCCAGGTTCCAGCTCTGACTTCTTGTCTTCACTTCCTTCAGTGATGGACTACAATGTGGGAATATAAGCCAAATGAACCTTTCTTCTCCAGTGTGCCCTTGGTCGTGGTAGTTCCCATAGCAATAGTAACCCTGAGACAATTAGCTTTCACTGTGGTGCAGTGCAGTAGCTCCTCTTACCACCTCTGAGAACAGCACGGATTTATGAGTATTAGTGTGACGACTTAGGTGACAGGTTGACACTGTGTCCATTTAGAATCCAGTACTAGGTTCCCCTCTGAGGCCTATATGACCTCCCCCGACCAACAGCGTTTGACTAGGTTTACAATACCACGCATGCATTCTCTTCTGGGGAGCAAGCCTCACACTCAATCAGAAAAACATACATACACTTAGCCCTCAAACCACCACGCCGCAATCTCACCAGCGGACACATGACATCTGGGTAGGTTGATTTTGTAGCTTGTAGGGTTCACAGCTGGGAAAGAGCACTGATGACCCCTGCCCCCTGCCCCCTTCCCCCAGCAGTGTGCAGAGCACCTGAAGAGGCCCTAACAGGCCTGAGCATGGCAGACACTGCAGACAGGTTTTGTTCTTTTATCCCCTTTACTTTCCTTTGGTGAAAACCATTATATTCCTAAAGCTAGCTCCCGAGGTCCATTCCCTTGTTTGGCCACTTCCTCCTCCTGAGGCTGACCAGCAAGGTCTAGCTATCAAAATACTGAAGTTCAGCAATTAAAATCACCCTTTGACTCACCTATTAACACGCCTAATTAAAATTACCCAACTCACCCTGCCTTTATAAACTGCCATTTGTCTATAGGCCATGTCTGTCTTCCCTTGATCCAGTGGCTGTCCTTCATCTACCCCAGGAAAATATCTCTCCCTCCTCTCCCTTGTTCCCTTCCCCTTCTCCCTCAACCTCTATCTCCTGTCTTGGTCCTTTATTCCTGCCCTTTGTCTCTCTGGGGCATATAAACCTCCTTTGTGCTGAGAACTTGGTCTTGGGATGTCTTGAGCTGACTTTGAGTTCCCTGCGGCACCTTCAGCACTATGAGCTAGACAGCAAGGAAGAAGTATCCAGTCAATTTCCTTCACGGCGTCTCTAAGCTCTGTAAGCAAAGGCAGTGGTGTTTTTAGTAGCAGATCTTACCATTTACTTCTGGTCGGAAACCAAGGAATGACAATGACTTGGATTGACTGAGGGACGTGTGCCCCCCCCCCCCCCCCCGCCAACAACTCGTAGGATGGGATCCATGCCTGGCATTTTGTTCTGTAATCTATATGAACCGTACATTTTAAAAGACAGAATAAGATGAGATCTCTGTTTTTAAGTGGAAAAGAGCATCTTCATTTTCACTTGAAAACCTTGTCTTGGTTGATACCTTCTCTCCTCTCCCCCCTCCAACCCGTTAGATTTTTACCAAGTACCACATCAGAAGGCAAAAGGCAAAGAGGCTTAAAGTTGCATTAAAACTGTTTGTCAGTTTGTTTAGACAGACACACCGCTTCCATTTGACTAGTTCAGATAGCAAGGAATGTTTACGTTTGTTTCTTCCTTGCCTATCCCAGGGAAGTAGTAAGTAATAGAATTTAAGCTTATTTCCATTGCTGTGCAGTGTAGACGGGAACAGACATTGCAGCTTAGACAGGAACACACACATCGATTTGCAGTGTAGACGGAAACACACGTTTCAAATCCAAATCCTTGGATAGAGCTCCAGCTGAATGATCTCGGCCAACAGGATGGGGTCCTGAGCACAGTGCTCCCCTATACTCTGTGGCATGGTGCTGGTCCTTGGTAGGCCCAAAGACCTCTTCTTTCACCACTGCCACAGGCCCTGCAGGTGGACTTCTGCTTTACAAACACATTGTAGCATCCAGGTTCAGTGATTCATATTTGCAATCCCAGAATTCAAGAGGCTGGAGGATTGCTGTGAATTTAAGGCCAGTCTGGGATACAAAGTAGCACCCTGTCTTAGGGTTTTATTGCTGTGAACAGACACCATGACCATGGCAAGGACATTTAATTGGGGTTGGCTTAGAGGTTCAGAGGTTCAGTCCATTATCACCAAGGCAGGAACATGGCAGCATCCAGGCAGGCATGGTGCAGGAGGAACAAAGTCAGGTCTCTGTAAATCAGTTCCTGCCACTATGCACAGTGACAGACCCCAGCTACCTTAGGTAGACACGTTCACCAGTGACAGGCTCCAACTACCTTGGGTAGATCCCTTCACCCTCTCTTGCTTTGCTGCCATTGTTTCTAGATAGGATACATTTTATATCTTCTTTAGAGATTTTCCTCTTCAGTCCAGTCAGGCACAGAGTCCCGCATTTCCTGATCTCCCTGGGCCCTCAGAAGTTGCACCACTGGTTTTTAAGGTTGCTCACTGTCCAGTGATGGCCTCCTGTTGTTAATTTCATAAGCATAGTGTTTCCTCTGAGAGGAGGAACCAAACACAGCAAGAGTTTAAAACAATAAATTCTTCTCATTAATGATGAAATCTAGTCCCCCCCCCCAAACCTTAGCTTCTCACGGGAACAATGTCAGTCTCCAGAGTCCTCAGAATCTATTGCCCACATGACAAGAAGATCAAAGATGGAAAGATCTGTGTAAACCATTGTGCATGGATACATTTCAGAGCAGATCCTGAAACTTGATCCTGAAACATGACAATAAGCATTTTGGTTTTGTGTTCTCTCTCTCTCTCTCTCTCTCTCTCTCTCTCTCTCTCTCTCTCTCTGTGTGTGTGTGTGTGTGGTGTGTGTTGCTAGGAATTGAATCCAGAGTGCAGTGGTGGGTATCATAGAGATGTGTTCCCAACCTGAAATTCGGATATGCTTTTTTTTTTTTTTGAGAACTTATCAGGTCTAGAGTCAGGTAAATGTTTTCATGCATGAGTGGCATTTTCTCTCAACCTTTGGAAAGTTGATCCCCCCCCCCATTTCCTAGACAAGGTTTCTCTGTATAGCCTTGGCTGTCCTGGAACTGTAGACCAGGTTGGCCTCTTAACACACAGAGATCCGCCTGTCTCTGCCTTCTAAGTTCTGGGATTAAAGGTGTGAGTCACCACCGCCCAGCAAGTGGCCCTCTTTTAAGAGTAACCTTGATTCTGTCTAACAGCTCACTTATTTTTCATAAGAAAATGGGGTGTTCAGACTTCTCCTCTGATCAAGCAATGTAAGCAGCAGGAACATACATAATTAGATGACACATTTTTTGACAAGATCTTGCTAGAGAGGGCCTGGAGAATCTTTGGCAAAGTGCTACAGCTACATGCAGCTAGTGGTGATGTAAATCAGTTCAATCCATTTGAAAATCAAGAAGAAATTTAGATCTAAGAACCATAAAAATGTTTGCGTTTTGGTGAGTGATCCTCCTGGCATCTCTTTCGGGCCTCTGGCTAAGCCCAAGTGCAGTGTCAGTGGTGCCCTGGCAAGAATCCAAAGACACAGAATGCTGTGGAGTTGAAAATACTAACATTTTTATTTTTGGAAATCTGGAATCAGGCTTAATAATACGTACCATTTGTATGGTTTCAGCAATTCAGAAACAGTTGTCTCAACAGCCCTTTTGATCTGTGGCAGCCCCTGGAAGTAGCTGCTGTCACCTGTAGTTTGTAGATGCAGAGGCTCCCGCTCAGAGTATTTAAGGGACACAGAGCACATTATTGGGGGGAAAGCAGAACAGAATTCCAAGTTTTCTCGTACCCAAAGCTGTGCTGTCCCCTGTCCCTGTGTGTGTGTTGTATGTTCTTTTCACCTTCACCAGCTGTAGGGCAAAGGCTAACTGTATGAACTTGATGAGATGAAGATGTACCCTTTGAAATACTCATTATAAAAAGTAACACACCATGGAGAGAGACAGAGACAGTCAGACAGACAGACAGACAGACTTGGGGGCTGGGCTGGAGAGATGACTCAATATATATGAACACTGGTTGCTCTTGCAGAGGCCCTGGGTTTAAATCCCAGCACTCACATGGCAGCTCACAGCTATCTGTAACTTCAGTCTGAGGGGACCCTATGTCTTCTTTTGACCCCCGAAATCACCAAGCGTGGCAGAACATATATATATATATAGGCAAAAGACTCACACACATAAAAATAATTAAATAATAATAAACATTTAAGATTTGGTTGAAAAATACAAACCACCTCCCCCAAAATCCCACTTTTGCTGTAATTATTACAGACTATAAGGCAGTGTGGGGTTAAGGACTGGAAGGGGAGGGGTGGGGAATGAAGGCCACTGAGAAGCCTTCTTCTGCTTTGGGACCTTTGGGCTCAGAATTCCACACTGCTGGGAGCCACCAAACGCCCTTTAGCTCTTAGAATTGTTGCTCTCATGGGTTAAGAAGTTGTACTTGGCTCTACTTACTTTGAGAATGTGAATATAAAAATACCTAAACGTGATGCTAAGGGATTTCCCCCTTAGGATTATGGCTCTGTAGATTACCAAAGGCCTATGAAAGATGAGCACTTGGAGGCAGAGGCTGGGCCTTGGTCTCAGCCTACACCCTGCTTGTACCACCTCAATGGCACTTGGGAAGCCAGCCATGTGTGAAGCTGGCCTTGGGAGGTGGCCTTCCCTTCTGAGGTTGACAAAGAAAGGCTTCCCAGATGGAATGGTGCTGGGCCCTGGGGATCTGCTACTGTCCTCAGCACCAGCGACTGTATGCTAGATCTGAGAGGCGACATCCCTTCCATCTTCACGGCTGCTCCATCTCGTCTTAGCTCATCATGGGCATTCACAAGGCTCCTCCCAAAAAAGTAGCGACTGTTCTCTATTCCCCGTTCTCACAGCTGACATTGCAACCCTACACAAAGAGGCTTTGAGAAGTTAGCAAAATCCAGGGAGTGGAAAAAATCGAGGCCCAACCTTTCTAAGATGCCACAGGGGCTCTGGGTTGGGGATGGGGGGGAAATGGTGTGAAACCTGCCCTCCTCCAGACATGGCTTCTCTCCCAGGGTCTTGTCACTGATCTCTAGCTTCTGCCCAAGAGAGCATGCTGTGTCTTGCCACACATGGTAGTATGACTAGTGCTCTTTTCTTTCCAGTCAGGACACCTTTGACCCAGTGGTGTCACTGGCTTCGCCATCAAACCAACATAGATGTTAGTTAGCTCCTCTTTGTTCTTGGGATTTCTCTTTTCAGGCACAGCCATATCGAGTCCTCCAGAATGCTACCAGATCAAGTTAGCACCTTGAGATACATTGACTACTTATTTCCATAGTCTGACATCTTAGATCACAGTGAGTTGGATAGAGATGCTGGGAGGCTGGAAATAAAACTGTACCTGGAGCCGGGCTACAAGAGCATCAGACACAAGCTTACCATGTCTCTCCTTAAACGACCTTTGAAGAATTTGCTGGGGGTTTAGAAGGAAACACCAGTGCTTTCAAAGTGGGCAGCAGCCACTGGACATAGTTGTACTTGGACAAACTAGTGACTTAGAGAACCAGAGTATGAGGGGTCCTGCTAGATTGCCCGGACTCTGCCACTTGACGCATGAATGACCTTGACAAACTTAGCTTCTCTATCTGAATGATAAGATGATGACAGACAGTAAGACTTGCCTCCTACAGGTCTGCTGGGGATGAAGGTCATTACATATGCAGAGCTGTACAGTTAGCATCTGGCACAGGATGCTCACTTGGTGCTTGTGAGCTGCCATCCTTAGCACCTACAGCAAACTCAGGGGTCTCTTCCCAGCATTCCCCTTCCTACAATGCTAAAGAGGACAGAAGTGCTACCACTGAAAGGTACCACTTCGATTGTGTCTTCACAGTATGTATTTGTAAGTAGAAGAGAAAAATAAAACACTAGTACATAGGTCAGAAGTTTAAAAAATCCATAGGAATGCAGGAATAATTGTTTAATATTATGAAATCTGTCACTGACACTCACCTTCTTAAAAAAATCTCATTATTATGTATTTGGAAGCCCAAATGGCCATTTGTCAAACTCCAACAGCCCTTTGTTTTACTTTAAAAGTTTTAATTAGGACTAGACAGCACACATCCACATAGAAACACACTGATTAAAAATGTATTACAGTGTTTCATGTTGGAGTGCTAAGAGCATCTTCATACAGTCAGATGAAACTGGCCACTGTAGAGACTACTGGATATAGTTCTAGAAGTACTGTTCATTGCATCTGGACAAGTGAAACCCACTACAGACACAGACAGATGATTACTTATAGATGATAACATTATAAACCCCTGACACTCATAAAAAACTTATTGAAAAACTGTTAGGAATTAAGGTACCTAAATAAAATGCCTGGTTACAAAGTTAGTTGTACAAAAACCAATAGGTGTCCTGCATATGAATACAAAATAAAGTCGTTGCTTTACATCATCTCTGAGCCTTATTAGCTACATGACTTCCCCCCTGTCCCCACCCTGGCCCCCACTGTAGGCTAGACCTCCTCTTGCTTCTGAGCAGTGCAACAACAGGAAGGATTCTCTTGGATCGACCATGGTGGTGGCATGGAGCAAGGCAATCCTTGGACACACACCTTTTTGTAGCTTCGGTAACCTGCTGGCAGGAACTAAGCGTGTGTCAGTTCTGTTTGGGCCATGTGTGTCAAACAAGGGCCTTTGAAGTTGTGCAGATCAAGAGGATTAGCCATAGTTCTAGAGAGAGAGCAAGACTAGCCCAGAGAGGCAGAGTTCCTATGGCTTTATGCATCTGTTAACCTGGTTTAGACACATTTCCTTGTGGCAGCATGAGGCTCTGTTTGCCTCCAAACTGTCACAGATTTAACGGATTCTTCACGGTATTAGAACCTCTTGAAACAATAAAAAGATATTTCTATCATTGTCTTAATCGCTTATCTAAAACAGAGGGCATGGCCATCTGAGCACAGAGTGACTTCTTGGGTCATTAAGTGTGTGTGCAAACCCTGTGCAGTAAGCTTCCTTTTTTGACCTGCTAATAAATCCAGCCTGTTGCTCTGTGATCAGCTGTGCGTGATGGTTCACTTTTTATACAGAATAAGCTGCAAGGACTATGGCTGCATTTGACGACATTGAAAAACTAATGCTCATGGCATAAGCTGACCAAACAGAGATGCATTTACAAAAGCTTTTAACTTAACAAAATATCGATACCTTTGAAATGACTTTAAGATTTATTCTGAAAATCAACATCCAGATTTCTGAGTGATTTGGTATTGATTTCACAATAAGTATTTGATGAAATTTAAGAAGCAAAAACAACTATTCACACACTACTGTTAAAAACTATTCTGTTTTGCACTTTTGACAGGCATATTCACCACATCCACAAAGAGGGAGAACTTTGATTTGACCATTACATGATTATTACATTATCAGCCTTCAAACATTTTTGAAAAATTATTTCATGGTCAACATTGCTTTTCTAAGAATTTTGTTAAAGAAACCAACCACAAAAGCATCCTTCAGAGAAACCAACCACAAAAGCATCCTTCACACACACACTTGATTAGCATAACTAAGGGCATTTATTTGTCAAAACTCTAAATGCATAGATCCACTTAGGAGCCTGTCCAATCATTTTTCTCGTTAAAAGTTCTGTGGCAGATGCAACTTTTTGTTTCCTTTACTCCTTCCTCCTCAGTTGGATTTGGATTGCTTTACATAAACCACAAAATAAAACCGCATAAATTACTTGATATTTCCATGTTGAATTTTGAACTCTCTCCTCCTCCCCTTTTCTTGCCTTGCTGTCTTCATTTGACGAATATAAATTGAAAACCTATTACAGGTTAGCCATTAATGCCCCGGGGCTGAGAGTACTGAACAGCATTTCTGTCCTTGGGAGTTCATATTCTGATTCTGGTGGAAACAAGACACAGGCAACTTAGAAAGGAGAACTCCTGTGTGTCTGTAGTCTAACTCCTTGGTTAGACATGAGGCTGGGTCCAGCCCCTCAACTGTCAATCATGCCACTGTACAAAGGAGAGGAAACCCTCTTTTAGATGTTATTCTCACTTGCTGGGAGCAGCAGGCATTTGTAATTCTCTGTCAGCTTTGTATCACTGTAAAGGACTCTCTGGGAAGAGGAACCTAATCTGTCTTCATGGCTTGCTTTGTGCTGTCACAGACAGCTTCCTTGGTCTCAGTGAGCTATTTTCCTCACCTGTTAGATGGGCATAGCACTGCTCCATGAAGTCCTAATGTTCAGATGATGACATCAGTGTTGTCTAGTACCTGGCAGTGGGAGTCACATTTACTCCATCCATTGGCAGTGCCTTGTCACTCTGGAGCCAGTCCTTTGTCTTATGACAGGTTCACACTTAGGATTTTTGGTGATTTTACCCATGTGATCAGACTGTACCTATGTTTGCCAGTCCAGCCCCAAGCTCTATTTTTTTTTAAAAAGAATTATATTATTTATTCATTTACTTATTTGTGTGTGTGTGTTTGTGTGCTGTACTGTGCACCTGGGGATTAGAAGGAACAACTTGTGGGACTCAGTTCTCTCCTTCCACCATGTGGGTTCCAGAAATTGAACTCATGGTGTCAGGCTTGGTGGTGAGTGTTTTTACGAGCCATCCCATTGGCCTTCTGCTCCTAAGAGAATGCATCCATCGCCTCTGTCATTGCCCATGGACAGACAGACTCCATTCCTCACCCTTCTGACATGTTTGCACAGCAGTGGTTCTCCAGGCAACTTCCAAGTCCTGAGCGTTGGGCTGGAGCTGCCTTACTGCTCTCTCTTGTTCTAAGGCTTCCAGTGTCAGAGACTTCGAAGGTACTTGGTGCTGACACCCACCAATAGACTACCCAGCCTCCAATTGTATAAGTCAGCCTACTAAATACCCCTTTATAGTAACAACTGGTTACTTAACTTATTTCTCTAAAGAATCCTGGCTAACACACCGTCCCAATAGATCACTAGTTGCAAAGACTGAACACAAGGCAGAAAAACTACTTCAAAGCATAGAGTTAGCAAAAACCTGGAGCCATAACCACGTGGCCTTGCTACTTCTTTATCCTAGCCACAGAGCCACTGGGAAGGCAGACAAAAAAAAAAAAAAAAGAGCCCTCTGGGTGCACTGTTTTGATTCTGAACGGAGGCTGTGCCTTGTGGCTGCTCCCTGGTGGACAGCCAAGCTCTGCCAGCCCCAGCTGAGATACCACTTACCAGCTGGGGATCTTCAGGGGCAGAGCCTGTGCAACATGTTTACAAGCTGTGTGGCTATTAGCAACATCTTATAGCTCCAGTTAATTAACCGGAGAGTGGCTGATGAGGCCCAGCTCTAAAGAGGGCCAAATTGCATCAGTGTTTGGGCTTAAATTGATACCAAAAAATAGCGCACCCCAGGTGTGTTCCCCAAGCAGCTTGCTTGTTTGCTGAGCTTCAGGTACAGTAGGTCCCAAAGTGGCCAGGATGTCAGGGTTATGAGTTGATTAAGGTCATTTAAATTGGCTAAGCACTAAGCGTAGCCGTCATTTCAGCCCAGTGGTAAAGATTCTGAGTGTGCACCAACCTAGTGGATTCGACCCCAGAAGCAACCAGGACACTAGGTTACTGCAAAGTGGAAGGGATAAAGACTCATATTCTGAGCTTGAAATGAAGGAGCTTCCCCTCCAAGACACGTTTTCCTTTAAAACATCCATGTTATCCAAAGCAGGAAATAAAAGCTCCTCTTGACCATGACATATCTCTTCATGTGGCCATTTCTAACTCAGTGTGAGTTGAGTTTCTTAAAATTGTATTTCTTTAAAAACACCCGTGAACACCATAGTAGTTGGAATTAGAAATGGTCCCCCAATAGTCTTGAGAATTTGAACATTTGATCTTCCCCATTTGGTTGTGCTGTTCTGAGAGGTCTATAGGAAACAACCTTGCTGGAGGAAGTACGTCACTGGGGGCGGGCTCTGAGATTGAAAAGTCTCCACCACTTCCGGTTCCTTCTCCCTGCCCTTGTGTGTTAGACCTCAATGCCCGGCATCCAATTCCTGAGGTCGTGTCTGCTGTTTGCCACCACTCCTTCCCACCATAGGACTCTAGTAGGTACACTTTATGAATGTCGAGATAACATGAAACCGTATGTTTCTTGTAGAGGCAAACCAATGAGTCAGGGTAAAGTCAGTGTTCCCCTTGCGACTAGAGGAACTAGAATATTGGTTGTCAGATGTTCTGGCTCGATGAAGGGTCAGGGGGATTTTGGGTCATTCTCTGCACCGTCCAGAAGATCCCAGTATCCACCCAGAAGCCCATCAGGTACCAGGTAAGATCAGTTTTCGGGGAGGCAGGCAAAATGCCAGTAATAGTGGTTACTATTGGACAGTTGGTAAGATATCAATTGCCATGACTTTCACCTTTTAAGAATCGATGTTTTAAAACATTAAAAAGCAGATCCCACCCGACTTTTTTTTTTTTTTTTTTTAGACAGGGTTTCTCTGTGTAGCCCTGGCTGGCCTGGAACTCACTCTGTAGACCAGGCTGGCCTCGAACTCAGAAATCCACCTGCCTCTGCCTCCCAAGTGCTGGGATTAAAGGCGTGCGCCACCACCGCCCGGCCTCCCCCACCCCACTTCTAACAACAACAACAACAACAACTTTTATTTCAAGTTGCCCTTGGGCTGTACTAGTTCTATTCTCCTTTGGGTAGTGATAGAATGGGATAGTGAACCTGGCGCTTCTTCTCCCAGAGCTGGTGACAACGGGGTGACCAGAAGTCACAAAGTACTGTCCACTAATGGAAGATGGAAAGTGCCCCATGGCAGTCTCTGACTCCTGCACTGAGGTTGCTGGACCCATCTTATTTGGGGGACACTTTGAGACTGTGAGAGGAGGTGAGTAATGGTGCCTTTGCTGCCGACCTCATCCCAGTGGGGGGCGGTGTTGTGAGGATTCCTATTTGCTAATTACACCTTGGTGAGCACCATGCTCCTTGGAGGGAAGGGAAGCCGCATCAATACAAAATAGCAACCAAACAGTGCTCCTCATGCAGCCTAATGACTCTTCTCTGGGTGTCCAGAGCCATGTTCCTGTGTGTGTATCATAGACCAAGAGGTTCCATCTCAACTTGCCCTGGTGCCTTTACCTGACTCCTTCACAAAGCCTCCCCTACGTCCACCATCCCCACCCCCCAATTGCTAGAAAAACTACTGCTCCTCTTAGCAGATCTTTTAGCCATGGGCAGTTATTCCTGTCTTCATTTTTAGACCTACCCTCAATCACCTCTGCTCCTTAGAGACGAGGGAGGGACAATGAGCATCTTTTCAGTGGGAGGAATGAGTGTGTATCCTCCACCGTGATTATTATGCCAGGATGGGAGGAAGGAGAAAAGGGGGGTAATGGGTCCTTTTCTTGTCCTCCCAGATTCTACTGAGGCTTCAAGCACCACATCCTGGCCTTACACTCAACAATGGCAAGCCCACAGAGAAAGGCAGCCACTTTTATGAGACAGTGTTTGCGAAAGTAAATGGCCTCCCTGTGTGGATTTAGAAGGTTTCAGAGGAGCCTGACAGGCTGCTTGCACAGTGCCAAGCTAACTACTTATGAAAGGGGGCCATATGCTGCCCTTACAACATCCCTTTGGTGCTTAATTTGATGAAACAATGCACCATAATCAGCCGTGAGGACAGCAGCCGTGGTAGATGGAGGGCGACTCACGTGGTCCAACCCTGAGCTCACCATGCTAATCCCATTACTCGCCTGAGTTGGCTTGTTTTGGGCTACCTTAAAAAAAAGTTATTTCTCTATTGGTCAAATTGCCGTGAGGTCTGGAAGATTTAATGTATCATAAGACTCATTAAATAACCAGCCTGGCAGCACCCACTGCTGGGCTGAACGCTGGCATATGGAGGAATCCCAGCTGAAGACTCGATGTTCACTCACACACACCACGCAGCCAAGGCCTCAAGGGACAAGGCCAGGGCATCCGGAGAAGTGTAAAGTGTGTCGGAAGCCAGCATTGCTTGGTCTTTAATGGATATATGAGTCAGGAGACTTACTAAAAATTGAATTCTGGTTCCTCCGGTCTAGAGAGTAGGGACACAGACCTGATATGTTGCTAACCAGGAGACACTGAGGCCACTGGTCCACACAAGGACCACTTCTGAGACAGCCAAGTGCTAGACAAACCTGAGAGCAGCCAATAACAGCAGATAACACTTCTTAACTAGACAAACCACCGCACTGTCAAAACTGTTCCTGTGTTTTATAGTTCACCTGTTTAATCTCTACCTTCAAATTCATGGAGGAAGACGACAGCCATGTACAAAGTAAGTAATGAGAGAAGTCATGCAGCCTATAAGAAGTAATTAACTTCAAATCCACATCCTTTCCAATGTTTGGATGGCTATTTGTAATTGCCAACTTGCGTGACAGAATCTACTGAGAAGAGAAGGATTACCTAGACTAGGTTGGACTCTGGGCACATTTTAGAGAATTGTCTTGTTTGTTAACTGATGTTGGCAGACACAGCTCACTGTGGGTGGCACTTATTCCTTAGGCAGGAAGTTCTGAACTATATAGGACAGGAGAAAGCTAGATAAAGCAATCAGATAGCACAAGTACATTTTTTTTCCCCCTCTGACATTAACTTGGTTGTGTGAATAGCTGCTTTAAATTCCTACCTTGATTTCTCCTCAGTAAAGAAAGACATCCTGGAATAGAAAGCAGAGATAACCCCTCCCCTCCCCCATGTTACATTTGGTCAGCATGATTCATCAAAGCAACGGGCACGAAACTACAGCAGCTGCTTGATTCTTCTCTCCTGGCACTTTTTAAAAAGTTTTGTACTGGTACATATTTATTCTACATGACAAGAGGATTCATGATGACATTCCATGCATGTATGTAGCATTGCCCTGGTTGTTTTCAGCACTACACACAGTCCTTTCACCCAGCAGAGCAGATCTCTGGTCCTGTCGTAATGAATGGGGGCTTCAGACACTTCTTGAGCCAAATTACCATTCAACCCATGGACTCTAACTTCCTGTTCCTGTAGCCCTTTCTCTAGAAGATGATCTCAGCCAATCTGGGATGCCGATGATACTTGAAATTCAGAAGTAGTCATGAATCAAAGCAACGTGTAGCCATTGCCATGAGCTGGTATGATCTGAACCCAAACGTTGTCTGGTCATAGCTCAGCCCCTTTGGCCCTTCATGGGACAGGTGATCTGAATGAAACTCTCCTGTCTTCCCAGAAGGATAACAGCAAAACAATTGATCACCTTCCAGAGGTTTCTGGCCTTAGAGCCTCCTGGAAGCCCTAATGAAGGCAGAACAATGTCTGTAACTGTTTCAGTTGGTCTGTTTGCTGTCTTACTCTCAGGCCATGGTTACGTGTAGTTTTCCTGTGGTAGTTTGTAATTGGCCCCCGTAGGCCCATAGGGAATGATACTGTTAGGAGATGTGGTCTTGTTGGAGGAAGTGTGTCACTGTGGAGGTCGGCTTTGAGGTCTTATGTACTGTCCACACACACCCAGTGGAGCAGTCTCCTGCTGCCATCAGAACAAGATGTTGAACTCTCAGCTCCTTCTCCAGCACCGTGTCTGCCTGCACGCCGCCATGCTTCCCACCATGATAATGGACTGAGCCTCTAAAACTGTAAGCCAGCCCCAATTCAATGTTGTCCTTTTTAAGGGTGACCTTGATGATGGTGTCTCTTCCCAGCAATGGAAACTGTAAGACATTTACCAATTCAGTATATTTTCATAAGGAGGATATGTTTTGGCAGCTACATTTTAAAAAAAAAAGAGTTAAAGTGACCAGTAGTTGTTTTTATTTTTTTTCTCATGAATCGTGATTCACGAGTAAGGCAGTAGCACTTGGGCATCCAACTGAGAAGAATGGAGAGATGCTTCTGAGAACAGCGCTCACAGGCTTAGAGGCACCGCTATAACCCGCGAGCGGTCACCCAGATTGTCATTTCGTCCAAGTGGAGTAAGATCCAGATGAAAACATGGTTACAGCTCCGCAGTGCTTCCTTCCAAGTAAGCATGCTGAAGACACAGCCTACTCTTCTGGGGAGCTGGAAGCTGGGGATTCACTCCATTTAAATTTGATCTGCAGTTTCTTCCACTGGCAAACAAGGGACCAAGACATGGAGACCTAGCCTTGTCCCTAAATGTTCAACAAAAGTGAACGCTTGTGGGTATTTCTCTTCTATGTTGGCAAATCTGAGGTTCTAGTATAGAGGAAAGACTACACATAAATTCAGGTATATGTGTGTATTATAGATGTATATCTTACTTAAAAAAAGAGTTAATATTTTTGATTTTGTGTATGGCAGAGGTTGAGGAGAATGTGAAGGTGCTTCAGGAAACCAGAGATGTCTGATTCCCCTGGAACTGGAGTTGTAGCCCGTTATGAGCCACCTATCCTGGGTGCGAAAAACCAAACTCAGACCCTCCACAATGAGCAGTACTCACACTGTAACCACCGAGTCATCTTTCCAGCCCCAATATTTTATTTATTTACTGAGCTGCAGCCTTGGTTTTCCAGTGAGCCTTTAGCTGCTTCAAGATATGCTAGGTCTTCTCCCCTCCCCCACCCCCCGCTGTCCCTACCTGAGAGTGCTCACAAACCACGTAAGAATATATGCAAGCATCCCTCAGCATCTGCAAGGAATCTGCAGATCTATGGGTGTTCAGGTCGCTTGTACAAAACGGCAGAGTATATACAAAGAACCCATGGACATCCTCCTGTGTTCTCTGAGTGATGCCTAGGGAACTTGTAATGCTGTCATATTAGACCTGATATGTAGAGAGATAATGACAAGAAAGAGTGACATGTTCAGTACCAGTGACATTTTCTGAGTACCTTCAGTCCAAAGTTGGTTAAATCTGGTGTTGAACTTTATATAGGGGAAAGTCTCTCTCTCTCCCTCTCTCTCTCTCTCTCTCTCTCTCTCTCTCTCTCTCTCTCTTTGTGTGTGTGTCTCTCTCTGTCTCTGTCTCTCTCTGTGTCTCTCTGTCTCTCTCTCTCTCTCTGTGTGTGTGTGTGTGTGTACACTTAAATTTTTCTTTGTAATAAGAAAGCAGATGTGTATATGATTCCTGGACAAGAGAGCAGGCACTGTTACAATTAATTATTCATCACAAGAACTGTAAGAGAATGCTGTAGTTCCCATTATATAGATGGGACAGGGAAGGCACTCATAAAATGTGGAGACCAACTCAGGTCGAGGAGCAGCTGAGGCTTTGCCATTCTGGAAGTCAGTACATGCAGGTGAAATGCTGCTTTCTCCTGCATAGACTTGCCATTGCCAACCATGCTTGTCCCTGTTACAGATGCTGCTGCTGCTTCTTCTTCTTCTTCTTCTTCTTCTTCTTCTTCTTCTTCTTCTTCTTTTAAAATTCTCAACTTTCTTCAGTTGCTTTGGTTAGGGCTTTCTGTTAAGCACTGCTTCCCGTTGGCAGCTCCCATTCCTCATAAGAACAAGAGCAGATGTAGGTGTTTGCCCACGCCTTTCCAATCTTTGCACAGAATGTGAGTCCACTTCAGTCCTCACTGTGGCCTTTGTCACCTTTGAGACGTCCTCTGACAGCTTTCCCTGGCAAGGCAGCCACTCACTGCTTTATAAAAACGTGTAGGGAAACGCCTTTCTCTTTCGCTCTTTCACTGTCTGTGTTTTCTTAGAACACAGTTCAGAAGTTATTGTCTCTGACGTTGAAATACCCGAGATACTGTGATGAAGTAGGAATGAAAATCTTGGGTTCAATGCAAAAGGAATGACGTGACAAAGGTGATGACTGCACAATTCTGGGAGTAGGAGAGAGGTGGGAAACAGAGGGACCACAGGGTCTGGCCCTCGGAGCCACGGTGTTGAATAAGCCATTGAGTTGGCGCAACTCTCCTCGGCTTAACTAGCCGCAACAGGAAAAAGGCTACTGTCTTCAGACGTGTCTGAAGACTACGAAAGGCTGAGGGTTGTGGTTATAACCTAATCGATAACTTTATGAAAACAGTCGGGACTGATGGTGCACAAGAGTCCACAGGCGCCCCATATTCTGTGGCTCGGATGGTTTCATTAAGAAAACCCAAGCCAGTTCATATTTGGGGGGAGGGGTGCCCATCCCTCTCCTACAGGCCAAGGCCCTTGCTTTGCTCAGAGAGCTAATAGCCATTGGCTTTGTAAGTTACTGTCGTTGGACTCTCTGTGCTGCAAAATGCCAGCACCAGGGCCAGCCACAGACAGGGAAAAGGCTGGAAGGACATTTGAGTTGATTCACAACTGCTTCTTGCAGAGTTCCCCAAAGTTCTGGTTTTCAAAAGACCGTGTTTGGGGTGCAGTGTAAAAATGGAACAATGGACTTAATGAGGTATGAAAAAGAAACTCCTAGGACGACAAGAAATGTGGCCATCCTGGCCAAATCCGTGTGGCAACGAAAAAAGGAATTCTTAAGTTAGAGACTTACATCAACCTTGAAGGCAATCAAACTTTTAATCATTACTCTGGTGGTTTTCTCTATAAATTAACACAAAGCTTGTTTAAGCTAATTCAAACTAAAAATTATCATGCAGGAGAAAAAAAAAAAGAAAGAAAGGAAAGAAAATTTCACCTTATTTACCTCAAAGTGTTATCCCTCGGTGCTTGTGTGTTAGTTTAATTTGCTCACCAAACTTCTTAAAAAGATAAACTTCATTGAATTTAAGCATATTTGCCTACAGAATGTTTTGGAAATCTAAATGACCCACTTTAGACAGCAAATGCAATTTAAAAGTCCGGAGACCTTGCTTTCAGGTTGAAGCAACAGGTATTAAAATGGCTAGAAACAAAGTTTTTTGATTTTGCTCTCTGCTCTGTTGCTAAAATCTCACATCTCCAGTGAGTCCTGCTAGTTTTCAGCTGCTTTCTGAGGAGCAGGGTACCAGGGCAGACAGACTGTTTCCCTGCTAAACAATAGTCCTGTTTAATTTAACGCCTTCAGTAAAAACCCAACGATATGCCAGAAGACCATTACACACTAGTTTACCCCTGTCTTTTCGTTTTTTCATGTTTCACTTTCGGGAGCAGAGAGGGGAGGGGACAAGGCTAAAAACAAACTAATTTTTGGTCATTTTATTCCTTTCGCAAACAGTTTGAAGACTAACCAATTTGTACTTACAAATCTGGGGCATTAGCAGACGGGGACCCTAAATCCGCATGCACACAAGCGGTAACTGTTTGTATGCCAAGCTGTTTGTAAGCCTGATTTGACAGCAGAGAGCTATTCATTCCTTTGTCAACTGTCAGTCTAAAAACGTTAACCTGCCTGGGTCCCGGGGTATGGGAGTGCTGTCTCCCCTCCTCCAACTGTATAATGAACAGACTGTTTCATTAATGAGACAATTCACTCCACAAATCCAGCCCAAACAACTTATTTCACAATTTGTGAGCAGAATTAAATTTCGGGGGAGTCGCAAGAGGGGGGTGGGAGGGAAGGAGGGAGTAGGTGAGTTGTGCACAATATACCGAGGGATCAATGCGGTGGGATAAGTGTCCCAGGCAATTTTGCCAGTGGTTGTGGGCTGAGGCTTGGGAGGCCACGGCATGCAGATTAGCGGATTAGGTGGGGGGGAGCACAGCATTAGGTCAAGTGTCTCACGGGGAGCTGATAAACACCCCAAACCTGACAACAGATTTTCCTTTCTTCCAGCACCACTTGGTAAGTGTCAGAGCAAATCTTCTGAATGGCAGTGGAGTTTACTTAGAGGCCTTTCTTCAGGAAGACTCTCTGTCCATTTTTCTGAAGCCCATTCCAGGCTGCCTCAGGAATAAATTTGCCCAGCATTTCACACTCACTCACCACACACACACACACACACACACACACACACACACACATTGCCTTTCCCTCCATATTTTAACTATAAGCCTTTGTCCCAAGGTGTGTGAACCAGTCCCAAAATCCACATCAAGAGTTCCTGAGGTTTCAGAGGCCCTGGATTTAGCTTTAATACAAATTAGACACTTTGAAGATTATACAATAAAAAACTTTCCCCCCTCCTTCTTCCCTGTTATAAAACACTCATTTTAAATGTGGCCAATGTATGGATTCTGTTAAATGGGGAAACTGTAAGCAGCAAATGGTCACAGAACAACTCAATCTTTTAATATCCTATATATCCATTGCTGTTAATTCAAACCAAGTAGCCAGTGTGTTGTATTTCTTCTGATTTTGCAATCCAAAAGGGAGAAGCCATGCTTACAGTATTAAGTTGTATCTCTGTGTTAACTCAAAATGCATGATAGAAAATCAATGTTGCAACATCAAACACGGCCTAACTAGGTCCTAGCTGGATGCTTGCTTTCATTTTGAGATGTTCTGAACTGTTTAAGCAGCCTCAAATGTTCCAGGACACTTTGTTGCCTGCAGCCTGGCTTTCTTACCTTTCCTTTAAAAAAAAAAAAAAAAAAAAAAAACCAACTTCTTTTGGCAGTTTCATGTTTAATTCGTCAGGGCTTGCAAACCCAATGTGAAGTTTTTGAAGTTCAGAAGTTTTTAAAATGATGGACTAGAAAAGGCCTTTGAGAACCAGAATGTCATCTGCCTTTACATTAGAACTCTTTGGGGGTAAGTTAGAAGACATTTTTCTTTAGTGAGTGTTGGGCAGCCTTTCTCTGTTGTGCATTTTGATTTAGCAAAGGAAGCTGTGTCTATGAAATGCTGAGTAGAACTTCAGGATAGAGGACCACCGTGGACATCTTTAGGAAGTTAACTCTTGTCTCTTGTTATTTCTACCTGCTTTACAGAGAATATTTTCTCAGGCATGGGAGCAGTTAGCACCCAGATGCTTCCTGTTCTGCGTCATCTTTTTTTTTTCCCCTCCTCACAAATGCTTGCTATTTTCATTTTTAAATTAAAATTCTAGCTCTATGTTTTCTATTTTTAAAAAATACTTAATTTTGCACATTTTAGGTTTGCTTAATCCTTCTGTTTATACTTCTTAGTAGTTATTTTTAATTTTGGTTTCAGAGAATTTCCAGACTTAAAAAAAAAAAAGTATGTGTCTGTGTGACGTGTGTGGATTTTCTCCTTCCACGTGTATGTAGTTTTGGGGATCTGCATGTCAGTTCCTGCTGAGGCTGAGCACTTTGCAGGTCTCTGCTGAGGGTGATCTCAGAGGTGGTATGCTCTTCTGTGGGATTCCGGCTACAGTGAGAGGCTCCCCTTTGTGTCTCTTTTCACTCTTTCGATTATTTTCATTTTATATGTATGAACATTTTGCATGCAAATTTAACTGTCCATTTTTTACGTGCCAGAGAGGGCGTCAGAGTCACTAGAACCGGAATTATGGATTCCCAGTTTCCACATGAGTGCTAGGAATAGAACCCATGTCCCTGAAAGAGCAGCCAGCACTTGTAACCACTGAGCCACCTCTCCAGCCCCCCTTTGTAAGCAGTAGAAATGTGCTGTCTCTGAGTGCTGAATGCAGCCATCAGTTAAGATACTTAGGGGACCTCCCAAGGCACAACTTCTCCTCACCTTCAAAGACTGGCATGCTTTTGAGAAAATTAGCTTGATGTTTGCTGCTGCTGACAGGTCCTAGGCTAACCAAAAACACGACACAAAACACCTTGCTAGCCGGCCTAGCCAGTGGTCCACTGTGATCTACTATGCTAAGAATCCCATGAATAATAATGAGGACACACTGTCTTGGGCAAACTGGCAAGCAGAGAGCCTGCCTAATCATGAGGAAATTCTGCACTGTCACAGCCCCTCCCACCTCCATAAATCTGCTTCAGTGCCCTCCTTGCATCAGCATCACTTACCGCCATCCCGCCTTCCTGAGGCCTTGCTGAAGCCCCTCCCCGCGGCCCCTCCCAGGGGTCCTAGATGCCTGTCACACTGGCCTTCCCCAGTTTTCCTCTGGAGTTTCCACCCATGGAGCCCATGTTTCCTCCTGTGGAATGTCAAGCAGCTTCTGACAGGATGAAAGACAAAGTAAGTCTACCTTCAGACACCCACTCCAAAAAACTGGAGTCCACCCCCCTCCAATTCTTCTCAAACAGTTCCGCCAACTGACCATGTATTTAACTGCCTGAGACTACAGGGGGCATCTCATTCAATCTCACCACACTCAGTCAATAAAATACTTACCATGCAAGCATGAGGACCTGCATTGACTCCCCAGCTCCCACAAGAAAGAGTTGTAAGATTACAGTATGCTTGTACTCTTAGCACCGAGGGAGACAGAAACAGGGAAAACCCTGAGGGAGGCTTGCCAGCCAACCTGCCTGATCCGTGAGCCTCAACTTAAGAATCAGGTGGATGCTCCTGAGGAAAATCACCTGAGGTTGGTTTCTGGCTTCCACAGACAGAAGCACTCACACAGGTGAACGCACGTACGTCTGCACACATGCTCATGCACATGCATGTGTGCACAGGCTAACAATTAGAAGGGCTTCCAAGACACCCCTAACATAGTACAGGCTATTGCCAGTACACTTAGTGCCTGTTAGATTTGTGGTTGGATTGGTTACTGTTCCGTTGCTGTGATAAAACACTATGGCAAAGTGTTTTCAGGAAGAAGACATTTAATTGGGCTCACAGTTCCAGAGGGTTAGATAGAGTCCACGATGGCAGGTGATTGGAGCTGCTGAGTGCTCACATCTTCATCTACAAACAGGATGCTGAGAGAAACTAGTTCAAAATGGCACTATTCCCAAAGCACCCCTCCCCACACCAGTTGCATAGCTCTTCCAACAAGGCCACACCTTCTAATTCTTCCCAATCGGTTCCACCAACTGGGGACCTAGTATTCACATATATGTACCTATAGAGGCCATTTAAACTACCGAAGAGATTCATACGCTGTCACTGAAGACATACTTTGGTAATAGAATCTGGAGAAATCAAAGTGGTATTGAACTGGAAACCTTCCTCAGTTGGTTACCTATCACAGCGTTTTAAGAGCTAGTCTGACTGCCAGGAAAGAAAGGGTACCAACAGTTAACTCAGCAAGCTACATTAATAATTCTCCCCAAAAGGTATCAATGCCCGCTGATAACAATATTGGCACAAATGCTTTGGGGGTAGCCAACAGTTGGCTGAAAGATATGATCAACAGGAGGGGACTCATGCATGCTGCAATTAGTCTGTGGAGAATAATCCATGACTTCGTAGACTCAAAGGGAGAGCCTACTACTGTCATCTTGCTAACTGACATGGTCACTATCTTCTAAGTATTTATCTTTATACTCACCAATTAGATTGGCTCACACCTCACCAGAGAAATTAAATGTTTGACAATGAATGGAAGTCAACACAGAGAACCACAAGTGGTCAAAACACAGAGAGATGGCTTATCCCAAAATAGGACAGTTATATGGGATCCCTTCTCCTAAGACTCAAAGAACATCATGGAAGGAAGGTGGAGAAGACTGTAAGAACCAGAGACTCAGGACAGCTGTGAAACACATCTGGACATGACAGGGATGCTGCTCCCATGAACTCTGGGACGGCTGCATCTACACAATCTGCACAAAGCCACACTGAGCAACGTTACAGAATGGGCAAAGGAAGGGCTCCCAGGCCCCCAGACCTACATGGGGGCCGCTGAAGGAGGGGGCCAGTTTTCACCAGGGATGTGACTATGGTAGGTTGTCCATGTCACAGTGGACAGCCCACCTCCCATGTGTGAGTGTGGGCAATACCACTAGGACTCAGTGGTCATACACATGTGAAGAGAAAGTGTGCACGAAGCCAGGAAGGGGTGCATAGGGAAGGAGGGGTGGATCTGACCAAAGTAGAATATATTTGTGTATAAAGAAAAAAGATTAATTAGAAAAAGGAGACATACCGTAAACAATTGCTTGTAGCTGTGGCACCTCCTCCTGACACCTCATTTATAAGGCTGCTCTGTAGCCTTGTAAGCAAAGGACTCCGTGCAGCTTGGCCACCCCTGTGTGGCTGGAACACAAGGCTTTTGCTTGAACCAAGGAGACAAAGAAACGTAGGATCTTTCAAAATACTTGCTCTTTAAAATAAATGTTTTTAAAAAATTATATTTTTGTACTTAAATAGTATAAAATGTGTGATTATGGGCAGAGATTAAACATATTCTTTTAAATAGAGTGGGCATAAATATCTTCACTATTATGTAATAGTTGATGTGATTTCTGAGGTCCTTGATTTTTTTTCTCCAAAATATTCTAAATCAGTTTAATGTACTCTCTTCAATTTTAAAAAATTACAAGGATTGGTACTTTAAAATTAGATTTCACTTTTCAAACAAAGTATAAAATACGTGTTGTAATTTTTTTTTTTTTTGGTTTTTTTTCGAGACAGGGTTTCTCTGTGTAGCCCTGGCTGTCCTGGAACTCACTCTGTAGACCAGGCTGGCCTCGAACTCAGAAATCTGCCTGCCTCTGCCTCCCAAGTTCTGGGATTAAAGGCGTGTGCTACCATTGTCTGGCTCATGTTGTAATTTTTATATGTATTTATTTAGTGTGTGTGTGTGTGTGTGTGTGTGTGTGTGAGAGAGAGAGAGAGAGAGAGAGAGAGAGAGAGAGAGAGAGCACTCATTCTCTCATGTGAGTCCTGAAGATCAAACTCAAGGAGTAAGCCACTACGTCATCTCTCACGTTGTAGTTTTATTTTTAAAGGGGATTCAAATTGTTGATCTACATCAAAAATGTTTGCTTTATGCAATATTCAACAATAGAAAAGAAATTCTGTCTTTATGAGACAAAGCAAAAAATTACTAGTCTAGACTTAAAATATATTTTTTTCTAAAATTTCTATATGGTTCAGTCTCCTTTAAAGCTTTTTGGCTTTTTTTTTTTCTTAAAAAAATTGGCAATTGTTTTTACTGGCATCATAAATACAAAATTTGGCTACAGAAGGAAGCCAAAGGGGAGCACTCCCCACGATTTTATTAACGAGTAAAAGAGCCACCATGTGGACCCCCAGCGCCAGGACTGAGATACAAAGATGAGAACAAAACTTAGTTTGCACACGAAGCTGCTGTGGGCTTTGTGCTCTATTAAAGCACGGCTCCAAATGCTGGAGGTCATTTGCGGTCATGCTGTGACATCGGGCCATGAGGTCTTCCACGTGGTTCCCAATCTCCTTGGATCTCCTTTCTGGCGGTGTTCTCTGTGCTCTGGGGACCTGCTTTAACCTTTGGGTTCTCCCAGCAGCTTTGATGTGAGCGCCTTGATTCTTAGCTGCTATTTTGACATTCTTCATTTCCAACAGCTGTGTGCTAACGGCTTGCAGGCAGGGATGTTTCCTTCTCCAAGCCTCAGAGGGCCCAGCCTTCGCCTACCAGAAAACTTTATCTTGTCTTACTTCTAACAGCCTTCCCTGCTTCAGGAGATGAGCCTGTTGAATCTGAGCGGTGTGCTGAGATACTGCTTTCTCGTGGGCTTCAATTTCTGTCTTTAAAAAAATTCTGGGCATGCCAGACGCTTCCATTCTCTGTGAAAGCAATGGCCCAGCTATATTTACAGTCGCCACAGTCATCAAATTGTGTCTGCAGACATTTTCTCAGTATCTTGATTTTAATTAAGCAGTTTCTGAGAATTGTTTAAACAAACAAAAACCTTAAATAGAAAGTAGAATCAGGAATTTCATTTATTCTGAATTCCTGGAGCATAAACTCTGTGAAAGTGGTAATCTTTGTTTTCCCGTCTACCATCTTCATGATAGTACCTGACACTTACTGGGCACTCCGTAAGCCACTGTGGCATGAATGGATGGATGGACAGATGGACGGATAGAAATAAATGGATGCATGGATGGATGGATGGATGGATGGATGAATGAATGAATGAAATGAATGAATGAATGAAATGAAGAAACCAAATGAAAAGAATGATAGATCTACTTGGGCTGAGTGGATGTAGAATTGATGGAAACCACGTTCTTGCTTCCTTAGTGATTAAGTCATTGAAAACTTGTGGCTTTCCCCGGAGTCCTAAATGATGTGACCCTCATCTTCCTTCTTTATTCATAGGCGTTTAGCTACCTCTAAGTCTTCCTTAGCCTGAACTTTCATTGGGGGGTGTGACACTCGTTTAACAAATGGCCCAGAACTGCCACAGCAAAGATGACTCCAAGTGGAAACTTCCAGAACTATTTGAGGAATAGAGAAGAGGAGGAGGAGCATAGTCTTATGAATGAATGATAGCCTTATGAATGAATGATAGTTTTAGTTCAGAGAAGTCAAGTAGAGAAGGCACAAGGCATTTCCTGGTTCATCTGTTACTTAGTGTGTAATACTGTGTGCTTTCTAATCTGGGCGAGCTGGAGTACAAACCCTAGGCTGTAACACTAGAATTCTGTTAATGGAATCATCGTAGTTATAGTCCCTAAGGCAATGCTCTGCAGAATAAATTTCAGGACAATTTATTGAATATAGTCACATCTCCTAAGTAGCTGGACTTGTTGTACAATTAATTATATTATTATTATACAATGATATTATTTATCATTATTTTACAAAGTTGGAGGGGGAGGATTGAAAAGGCTGTTTAGTATTTCATTTAATTATTTTTGTCTCTTTGTGTATGTGTTCTTGTTCATGAGGAGAGGTGTCGACTAGGCCATAGCACATGCCTGGTGGTCTGAGGACAACCTTTAGTGTGATACCTCCCCTTTTCATCTAGGGAAGAGTCTCTTCACCTCTGTGTAAGACCAGCTGGTGCATTAACTTCTGGGGACCCTCCTGTCTCTGCCTCTTATCTTCCTAGAGGGGTGCACTGGGATCACAGACCTTGCAATGTTTCATCTGCTGTTTTATGTGGGCTCCTGGGGCCTGAATGAAGCTCGTCCAGCCGTTCTTACATAACAAGTGCTTTTATCATGGACCATCTTCCCACTCCCAGACTTTGTTTATTCTTAAAGACCAAGTGCAGTGAGCTTTGCTGTTTCCCCAGCGCAGTCTGTACTTTACTGATTTTCAAGGTAAATAGTTCTCTACTTGCACAGATATTTCCAAGTCATGCTTTTCCTCCTACCAGTTCTTTCTTAATTCACTTACAAACAAACAAAAAAAACCATCTGAGTGGGAATCTCTTGAACCCACAATATGACTTTACAGCCACTGAACCCCCAGAGGAAAATCCATGCACTTGTCTAGCTGTTTTTTTTTTCTAGGATCCAAATGTCTAGCTCTGTGGTATTACCATGGTGAGTGAGGCCACACCAGGACACTGAGGGTTCCAGGAGTCTATTCACATGTCCATTCACATGAGGGAGTGGGGGAGGGGAAGGCCCGTGGCTCTCCGTCCGTCCGGCAGTGGAAACAGTATCTGACTGGCCCAGCACAGCAGCAGTGGGAACACTATCTGAAGCGCACATGCTTCACTTTAGATTTGAAGGATAATTTAATTTTTAAACACTGTTCTTATTGAATCATCAGGTTTTTATAAACATTCAAAAGAAGAAAGAAATAAGAAGAAAGAAAGATGGGAGGAGGAGAGAGTCAGAGAACACAAGAGCAGGCTGTCAAAGACAGCAATCATGTGTCCGCTCAGTGGCTACCCAAGTGAAGGAAGAGTTTCTACTGAAACACTTCCCTGTGGCTGGAAACTCATGGTCGCCTCACACTTCCCCTTCCCTCCCTCTCGCCTCCTTTTCTTCTCCCTCACTTCCTTGCTCTCTTGCCTAGCTTTCCTTCCCTGCCCTCCTAACTTTCCTCCCCTCAACTGCTTTTTCCCTCCCTCCCTCTCTCCCTCCCTGTGACTATTTCACTATTGCTATGATGCACCTGTTGTTGCAGACACTGTGGTGACAGCAGCTATGATGGCACACATACAGGGCTGATCCTGTCCTTGGGGAGGACAGAGACCGAGCACATAACCATATAACAGATAAAGTAATAAGTTCTGGTAAATGTCACAGAAAAAATGTGAGGAGATGATGGCAGGGTGTGTGCGTGCTTGTGTGTGTATGCCTGCACATGTCATGGTGGACAAAGGCACTGGCTGCCAAGCCTGATGACCTGAGTTCCATCCTGGGAACCCACATAGTGGGTAGAAGAAAGTTGTGTGGTAAATTCCATACTGGACCCATAGGATCCCAGGAAATAACGAGAGGGCTAGCGATGGGGGAGAGCAATTTAGACTGATAGCAAGAAATACTTGAGGCTTGAAGCATAAACAGAAATTATCTAAAAGCAATAGGTGATGAGTGTGGGGTGTCTGTGTCTGTCTGTCTGTCTGTCTGTCTGTCTGTCTGTGGAGGTAGAGAAAGTGCTGACTCAGAACTAAAGAACAGGAGATGCAAAGACCTGCAAAGGTGTGATGGGATAGAGAGGCTGGACTGCAGACCAGAGCATCAGGGGTATTCAGCTCCGGTGGTGGGGGTGGGGAGCAGGGGTGTAACAGACACCGGGCAGAAGTAGCACCCTTGGGCTGTGAGAAACTTTTGGACTATTCACTAGAATGCACTGATGGGCTCATAGTAGCCAGGTACCACGAGCTGAGTCCTGAGCAGACTTGACTACTTCCTGAAGACTTTCCTGACCATCCGGTAGAGGCTGCACTGCAGTTCCTCAGCTGGGGATACTACAGCGTGTCTAACCATAGGGTAGCCATAGAGGTAGGAGCCAACTGCTCAGGTCTGAAGTCCCGTGTTCTGCGTCATAAACAGCATGGCTTTGGGCAAGCAATGTAGACTTTCTGTGCTCCTATTTCTTCGTGTGTAAAAGGAGGGTGGAAAGTGGTCAAAGTACAGTGTAAGAATCTGGAGAGTGGCCAGTGACAAATGTGACACTTCTATCACACCTTCTCCCTCACAGCTCAGCGACATCACAAGAACAGAAAGACTGTACAGGCCAGAGGTTGAGGAGGGCTGGAGTGGACACACTGTCCTTTGTACAGGACTGGGCTGCTGCTGCACTCAGGAACTCAGCAGTTGTGGTGGATGTCCATACTAGATCCAGCCAGTCAACGGTCCACCATGGAGAAGGGGAGGAGCTTGTGAGTCCCCGCCCCTAGCTGAGGAGCTATTGACAGCTGATGGCTCCTGGCAGGAGGGGAGTGAGTTGTCTTTAAGGGTGTGGCCTCTATCGGGTAGACATTGCTCCAGGGTGTGGTTTCACACCCGGGAATATATGGACAGTACAAATTGGACTCCTTGGGAAGGATGTTGTAGCCCAGGCTAGCATAGAATTCTATGAAGACAAGGCTGCCCTCAAACTCACAGAGTCCAATACCTGCCTCTGCCTCTTGAGTGCTAGAATTAAAGATGTACCTCACTGTACCCATCTCCACTTTCTGACCCAGCTGGGACTTGCCTATTTGGCTAGGCTGACTGGTCTGTCAGCTCCAGAGATCCCTTTGTTCCTGCCACCCCAGCACTGGGGTTACCCGAATATGTCACCATGTCTGGCTCTTTATATGGGTGCTGGGCACTAAACTCAGTTCCTCATGCTTGTAGGACAAGGACTTTACCCCCTGAGCTTCCTGCCCCCTGTGTCTCTTTTCATGAGCAGGGGAAGCCTCCTCAAAGCCCCTCGGCTAGTAACTTCCTGTCCTATTGACTACAGAATTGACCTGCATCAACCAGCAACTGTTCAATCAATCAATCCATCAACTATTCTGGCAAGGAATATGGAACAGTGTGCAAGGACTAGAACTGGTAGCACACACCCAAGGGTCCCATCCTTCTCTGATATTTCATAGGTGACCAGAGTAGGACACCCACATAAGCAAAATCAAGATGTATCTGGCAGGAAAACAAAGAGAAGCAGTGTTGGGGGACGAGACCATCAGCAGCTTCTGACACTGAAGGCCACCCACCACTGCCCTCTAAACCCCATGCTCAGGGAAGGACATGGAGAGAGTTACCTGGGGATGGGACAGACTTTTTGAACATGAAAGCCCATACCCAGTGACACACCTCCTCCGTCAAGGTCACACCTCCTAATCCTTCCTAAACAGTTCCACCAACTGGGAACCAAACATTCAAGCATCTGAGCCAATGGGGGCTATTCTCATTCAAACCACCACAGTTGGATACTCCTGGCACCTAGAACCTTGATATCCAATGTGGTACCCAGGCCAGCAGCCCCATTACCAGAATCCTGGAAATAGACTGATAGCATCCCAGGCACTGGGGTTGGGGATTTAGCTCAGTGGTGGAGGGCTTGCCTAACAAGTGCAAAGCCCTTGGTTCACTCCTCAGTTCCAACATCAATCAAACAAAGAAAGATATAAAACTCCCTGACCCGGAGCAACCTCCAGGAGGAAAGGGTGTCTCTGGCTGACACCTCCAGATCACAGTCAATTACTGAAGGAAGCCAATGTAGAAAGTCAAGCAAAAATGTGCAGAAATCACAGAGGACACTGTTTGCTGGCTCTCTCACTGGCTTGTGCTTACCTAGTCTTTTTATGTAGCCTGCTTGGGGGTGGGGGTGGGGATGCTGGTCCCTCCTCAAGACAATCGGCAACAGATACCACAGGCCTGATCCTGGAAATCCCTCAGTCGTGATTCCCTTCTGAGCTGACTCTAGGCTGTGTCATATTGACAGTTAAAGCTAGGTGGTACCATATGAGTGCACACTGCTCTCCTCCTGGAGTGTATTACCAGGTACATCCATCCCTTAGATCTTACCTTCATTCAAAGAAAACAATTAGTTTCCCTTTCTTCATGCTATTTGTAAATCATTGGTTAGAAGTTACGATTTAGTATGGAAACTGCAGAGAGCTCCCCCACCTCCATTTATCTGCGTCTGTCTCAAAAAGAAGCAAGAATTAAATCAGCAGGGATTAGGAAAAATATAGACCTATGTTGAGACAACTGCCGATTAAGAACAGTCTTGGAAATTATTGGTTTAATAGAGTGGAAAACACACACACACACACACCCCAAAGGGCATATTTTAGTTTTGATGATAGATAGACAGGAAAATAGAAATATGTGTAAAGAATCGCTGAGTGACTTAAATAGGCTTAAGTAATTTAAACCGGCCCCCAGTGAGGCTTCCACTGTGCGTTCTGTATCGTCTAAATTTCTAAATACCTGGCATACATTTGTAAACACAGCAGTCTAACGTGTTATGGAACAGCCATTCATATTTAAATGAGCACATGGGACGGTTTAACAGCTGACTGCACAGTGTGAATGACTGCAGCGAACTGTCAGGTTGGGAAGCAGTGCTGATGGGGGGAGCCTACACAGTCAGCGCTCATAGACGAGCGCGAGCATCACTTAGAGCAGCAACCTGGGAACTTAGCCCAGGTCTCTTAGTATAAAGGGGAAATGTAGGTCCAGGAAGGGAGGATCAGAGCCAGACTTGAGGGGCAGCATAAAACTTGTCTCTGCCCGCATGCAACCTTCACCTCTTCTGTAAGTCATCCATGGGGTGCCCTGGCCATGCAACACTGCACCTCCTGTAGGAAGCAATCATTCTGGGGTGTGGCTCTGTTCAGGCATTAATCCCCCCTGAATGGTGGCTGTGTTACCTGTTTTGTCTTTGCCAGGAGCCTGTGAACGGCTGGTCAGTGAGAAGTAGGCATGAGAACAGGAGGGTGGGGCAGAAGCTTGGCTACCATCACTGTATGCCCAAGTCCCCACATTGACCTTTGTCATCTCTCTCCCCTATGGCTTGGACTTGGAAGCAGGAGCTTGGCTTTTCCAACCACTGCCATTGTGGACAAGGTGCCATTTCCCAGTGGAATTTGTCCCCTCCTACCTGTCTAACAGGCAGTCACAATGAGGGGGTCAGGGGAAACTGAGACCACAGTAAACAGACTTCAGGAAAGAAAGCCCTGTTGTTTTCAGGAAGGGATATCAGCAGCAAGGCAGGGCTGGGACCTAGGCCTGAATCTTGGGAAGGTGTCAGGGGATGCCTTTCCTCCAGCCTCTGGTCACCAGTCTATGTGGGGTCAGCAAGGACCAACTGACCGAAGGTATCTGTAGAGCAGCAGGAACCCCCCCCCCCCCAGTCTCCCATCTTTACCCTTGTCTCACGGGTCCTTCTCTATCACTCTCTGCTACTGTCTTCACTGCAAGCTCTCAATTTATTATCTATAATCTATTCAATTAAGCTATTGTTTTATTTACAGGCCCCTGCTATTCATAACCACCTGTATATATCATACCTGATGTTTAATATGGATTGCCAATGTGACAGAATCTAGAATCACTGGGCAGACAGGCGTCTGGGAGAACCTGTGGGGGATTACCAGGTTAAGATCAGCCTCTGGGAGTATGAGGGACTGTCTTGATTATCTTGATTGTGTTCATTGTTGTGGGAACACCCATTTTCAATTGTGAACAGGTCTGCTCCCAGGGCAGGGAACCTGGGCTGTGTGATAGAAAGAAAGCAGTGTGTGCGGGTGCGTGTTCACTGCTGTCAAGAAAGCAAGCCAAGTGTGCACGTGTTCACTGCTGTCTGTTTTCACTCATGGGTGAGGCTCAATGACATCTTTAAAGGTTCTTTGTCTCGTAATGTTGCATCAGGATTTTTTTTTTTTTTTTTTGGTTTTGATTTTGTTTTTTAACCTCATAGATCATTTATATTCTGGCTTCAGGTTTTTTGTTTTTATGAAATTCCTTTGTTCAAATGTGTGTCTTTGTGTTCAAACATGTGTTCCTTGTTTTGTTTCATCCTCTTCCAACTTGGTTGGCTTTGCCTTATCTGTTGTTGTTGTTGTTATTATTATTATCTCATAGATACCTGTTGGTTTTTGAGAGACAGAAAGGGTATGGTTCCAGATGGGAAGGCAGATAGGGAGGAACTGGGAAGACCTGGGTAGAGGGGACACCATAATCAGAATTTATTATATGCAAAAAGGTCTATTTTCAATTTTAAAAAGACTTATTAAAAACTTGTTAAGGTGTTTAAGGTCACTTGCTGTTACGGCAGAGAATCTGAGTCTGGGTTCCTGAGTCTTGTCAGGCAGTGTACAGTGGTCTCCCATGCCAGGGGGTTTGATGCCCTCTGCTGGCCTCCACAGGCACCCGCATTCATACGTACACACACACATACATAGATACTATTTATTTACAAATAAAAATAGAAATGAATATTAAAAGAGGACTATGTGGTATACTGAACAGCACAGAGATTGACTTTTGACAAAATGTGAAATCATTCTAACTTAGAAAGAAAAAATAATTCATATGTTAGTAAGTGGCAAGAAAATGATGTAGAAAAAACTTTATCAGTATAGAAAAAAGTAACCTGGATGTCTCCTCACAACACACGTATAAGTCGATTTGAATTTGAATATTGAACACAAAGGAGAATGTTTATCAAGAGCAGGAAAAGACTGCTCAGAGAATCAAAATAAAGCTTCCTAAGGTAGCGTGTGCCTTTGATCCCAGCACTCAGGACTCAGAGGCAGATAGATCTCTGTCAGCTTGGACAGCCTGGTCTACACAGAGAGTTCCAGGCCATCCAGGGCTGCTCCAGTAGTAAGATCCTGCCTTAAACAAATAAACAAAAAAGAAGATAGAAAAGGAAAATAAACTCATAACAGGTGTCAACAACAACACGAAAGACATTCCACCTTGGATTTTATCACAATCAAACATTTTTCATTTATTTGCAGATTTTGTGTGTGTGTTAAAAAGTTGTATATATGTGTGTGGAAGTGTGTGCACCTGAGTGCAGGTCCCTCATAGGCCAGATACATCAGATCCATGGAGCTACCTGATGTGGGTGCTGGGAGCCAAATGTTCCCCACCAGTGTAAGCAACACAGATGTGAACTGATAATGGTATGCCTGCAGTAATGTTTGCTATTAGATCAGTCCAGGTCAGTCACGGTCACTAACTTAATCCCTTGTAAAACTGTTAAAGATGTCTGTAAAGTGCCCCCCATTCCTTCCTCATGCCATGTGTTCTGTGCTGTTCAATAAATACAGAGTGAAGCCATTTGTTAGGGACAGTTAGACATTGGCCAGGCACAGATATACAGACACACAGACAAAAAGGACAAACCAGATACACAAGGGACAAACTGACTACAGATAGAGCAGCAACCACAAACTAGACTGACCCAAGACACACAGAGAAGTGGAGGATTTGAACTTGGGCTCACTCTTGATTAAGTGAATCCAACCTGAAAGAGATGAATTTCCTTAGTGCAATTTTGAAGCTTCCAGGGTTGTCTTTAGTATGTTTAACTGACAAGAAGACAATACAGGGAAAAGGGGGTGGGGAAAGAACTTCCTGAATAAGGAAGGTGTTGCATGCATATATATATATATATATATATATATATATATATATATATATATATATGCACACACACACACATGTGTATCCTGTTGGAGATCATGCTTGTTGGTGGTGTGCACATGGTTTTCAAGGCTGACCCCTCCACATTAGGTGACCAGGAAGGAAGAGACTAACCCCCTTCTCCCATCATTCCTGTGGTCCTTGTTCTTTCTTTGTTGTTGCTTATTTCTTTTCCTTTTATACACACGTCATATAGTGCATATGTGAAGGTCAGATGACAGCTTACAGGGGTCAGTTCTTTCTTCCACCATGTGGGTCCCAGAAGACAACATTGGGCTTGTAAGCAAGCACCTTTACCTGCTGAGCCATCTTGTGGACCTATGCTTATCTTTTTTTTTTTTTTTTTTTTTTTTTTTTTACCTACTCTTGATAGTTAGATGATAGTGAGTCTATATTTTTAGTGTTTTCTCTATTATAAAAGAAATTCATGCCAAATATAAGAATAATATACAATCTATGATATGTTTGTGTGCTGTTTCTGTTTTGTTTTGACACAAGGTCTTGCTATGTAGTTCAGGCTGGCCTAAAATCCTCCTGCCTCCACTTCCCAAGCACTGGGATTGCAGAGAAAGGCCACCTGGTCTGGCAGTGCCTCAGTTTTATCAGCCAGGCACTAGATATAGCCAGAATGTTTGTTTCTTTGTGATGGCCCTAAGCTTGCTTTTAAGCCCTACTCACTGCCTGCTGTGTTTGAGAATTCATGACAGAGAAGCTGGGAACCCTAGTGTGGCTGTACTGGAGAAAGCGAGAGAACAAGTTAAAATGAGGCCACAGAGTACAGACAGTCCTGGTACAGCAACCTTCTTAGCACCCTTGAGAGAAGAGATGTAAATTCAACCTCCCTTGTGTACCCGCTCCCTCCAGTGAGAAGGTAGCTTTATGTAAGCTAAGAGGTCTCAGAACAAAACCTACCTCACTTGGACTCTGCTCTTGGGCTTCCAGCTTCTAGAAACTTTGAGAAATCAAAGCACAATGTTTATCCTCCCTTTTCGCTCCTCTCCCCAGCCCAGGGCTTGCGTGGGTCCTTGCTCACCTTCTGTGAGAAGCCTTCTCAGTTAACAGGTCAAGGCTGGCTCACCAGAGTCCTGTGAAACCTCAGGAACTGAAAGCACTCCAGAATGGCAGCTTTTGAAGTGGCACCTCCCTGGAAGCAAGCGGGGCCCATCTGCAGAACGGGCTGATGACCTGAAGCCAACGGGCAATGACTAATTTTCTAACCATGGAAAGGCTGGAGATAAGTATTAACAGTATAGAGAATGTTCTGGAAACCAGGCCAAAAAAGCCCCAAGCAGGTGTGTCCTTGTGCAGTTTCTTGGAGATGCTTCATCTTACTGTTAATCCCAATGTAATTTCTAGCCTTATTAAAGACTTAAGGCTTTATCTCCCATCACCCCCCTCCCGTTTCCCCACCTCTAGAAAACCAGATGCACAAAACAACGCTTATTTATATCATTTTCTCAGGGTCCCCAGTGCCTGGGCAGCCTGATCTTTTTTATTTCCATGTGGATTAATGAGAGCTATGTGTCTCGGTCCTTGTCTCTCTGGGTTCCCAGGACAGGCGCCTAAGGGAATCAGAACTAGATTCACTTTGTAAGTGGACGTGGCGATGAAGACAGGAACCGACACCACTGTTGAAACGGACCAGGTCATCCCATGGCTCCCTGCCATTTCATTCATAATCCACCTAAAAAAAAAAAATTGTATGGAACCCATTGGCAAAAACAGTCACCACAAACAGCAGGCAAACGGAGACACAAGTGCTGAGCCAACAAGGACCTCCACCACCCTTTAATCCGGCCTGCACCAAACAAAACAAACCTCCAAAGAGCTTCCGCGATTCTCCAATGGAAACCCTGTGAGTGAGCCTCACTGGAGAGAGAGCTCACTGTGGACGAAAGCCAGGTGACCATGGGTAGCCATCGCCGAGGACTTGCTTTGTCCCTGTGTGAGAACATGTAGAGGGTTAGGGGATTAAAAACCTCCGATTTCTACCACAGGCACGTTCTCATGTGAAGTTCAGCAGTTGCAAAGGATCTGTCTTTTCTTTATCCAAGCACCTGTTTGAGAAGATTCCAAACTGCATAAATGATTCCAGATCTATTTTTAATTAATTTTTTGTTGTTGTTGTTTGAAATTTTCACGATGTGCTGGGATCAAATCCACTCCCGTTTCCCCGCCTCCAGTCCCTGTCCTACCCCCACACCCTCTACCTCACGCTTTTTTTTTTTTTTTAAACAATGGACTTGGAACATTTGAACCAGGAAGTGAGAAAAATCCTTCTGTGTGAGGCGGGAAAGCAGTGCAACAGGGCGAGCCAGTCCAGAGCAAGAGTGAGTCAGCCTTAGTGAGAGTGGCACTTTCCGTTCGAGGGGGTGGGGACTAAGCAAGGGGAAAGCGAGCTGAGCAGGGACATCTCACCTTCTGCTCTCTGGCAGCAGATACAGCCTGACCCGCTGCCTCCAGCTCCTGCTACCCCCACTCCCTGCCTGACTGACAGTGTCTTTGAACTGTGAGCCAGAACAAACCTCTCTTTCTTTAGGTTGATTTGGTGTGAGTATTTCATCCCAGCAACAGGAAAAGTTACTAAAGCAGACCCCTCAGGGCACTCTGCTCCTGTGGGCAGCAGGCCACGGGCTCAGGGGAAGTAGCGCGCACGCACACGCACATGCACACACACCACTCCGTGGAGGTTAGGCCATGCCTAGAGTGAATGCAGGCTGAGGAGATGGCTTAGTTATCAAGCACTTACCAAACAAGCCTGGGGACTGGAGTTTGGGTCACCAGAACTCAATTCCTGGTGGCCACCTCCAATTCCAGCCTCAGGAGGGAGAGATTTCCAGAGCTAGCCAGCTAGGAGACCAGCCACTTCAGAAAGCTTTGGGTTTGATTGAATACAGTGGGAGAGCATTTGAGGATGACTCCCAGCATCTTCCATGGGTATATACATACATTTTCACACATGCACACAAGCATGCGTGTGCTCAAATGCATGCAAACATGCCTATGTATACACACGAAACGTGGGAAAAGAAAAAAAAAGGAAAAAATGGGCGTGTCGGGGGGAGGGATTTGGATGTCATGAGAAGAAAACTTGTGGTAAGAGAGACATAGCTGAAAGGAAGGGATGAAGGGTGGAGAGAAAGAACACAGGAGGTCTCATCTTGTGCGAGGTTTGATTTGTACATCAGGAGGGACAAGCAGTCACCAGCAGGGACTCTAACGATAGATTTTGGGTTTGTTGTACAAAGTTAGAATCGGTTGTATTGCAAAGCGGACAGATGAGTCTCCTGTCTTGGAAGTATTTAACTCGTGGTTCCATTATCTCTCGGCCGGTCTCAGGGAGTGGGGCAGGCATTGGTGGGGTCTGCGTAGGTCAGTGTGGTTAATGACCTCTGTCTCTGCCTTTTCCTTAAGCCCCTACATATCCGTCCGAGTGGGGATTCAACTCCCCTCTATGGGTTTCCTATGGCAACCCAAACAAAGTCAGTGTCTTAAGCGGTTCCAGCTCAGGTCTGGAGGTTAGACTGCTGAAGGAACTGTTGGTGACGCTAAGCTTGCTCTCTTCATGGGCTCTGAGGGGTGGTCATGCTTTCTCCCTCTTCTAGGTCCTGACAATCATTGTCACTTCGTGTGTGACTATATCATGCAAGTCTCCTCTGTCTTCACAAGGTCACTTCCTCGTGTAACAAGGCTTGTAGTGACAGGATTCAAGGCCTTCCCTAAATCTCGTGTGATAACATCCCAGGATCCTTCCAGATTCTCGTCTGTGAAGACTCTCTCAGGCTGGACGTGAATCTGAAGTGCACGACTCAACTCATTCCCCCTCCATTTGGATCGGTTCCCACTTCCTTCATCCATAACTGTTCAGCACGAGAGGCTGCTGTGGTTCCTTTCCCTGGTAACTTTCCAAGAATGTTTTTGCCAAATATAAACAACCTCTAGAGTCTAAAGATTCCATCTGGGACTGGGGGTGTGGCTCTGCTCTGTAGCATGTGCTCAGCATGTGTGAGGCCCCAGATCTGATTCCCAATGTTATCTTCAAGGGGTCTCTCTCTCTCTCTCTCTCTCTCTCTCTCTCTCTCTCTCTCTCTCTCTCTCCCTATGAATATGCACCACATTTAAACAATCAGTTGATACTTAGAATGTCTTGGTCTGAACATCTTACTGTCCAAAAATTTTGAGAAAGATGGAGAGAAGGAACAATATCAGAACATGTGAGTGTCTCTTCCTGTGGGAGAGGCAGTCTGAGGGAAGGCAGGTCCGCTGTGCACAACACTAGGAAGAGCAGTCACTAAGGCCATCCTTAGAGCTTTGGACTTTATTATCAAGCAGAACAGTAAAGTCACAGCCTTCCCTCCTACCTCAGAGTTGATTTACCTGCTGCTGCTGCTAATGGTGATGATGGTGATGATGATTCTTCGCTGATACCAGAACCAGCATTTCCAAACTTCCATCCTGTTCTAGGGACCAGCAGCTCCAGAAACTTTGAGGTTTGGGGGGGCCAGATTAGGACTGATGAGTCAACCAGCCTTGAGAGCTAAGTAACAGTTACAAGGGCACCCCATCGCCAAGTGAGAGACACCCCACCACGAATTGAGAAAGCCCTCCTGGGACTGCTCTAACCACTTAGGTACCTGGCCTTATAACTAAGTGACTACCAGGTTCTCAGTATTCAGGAGTGATTTTTTTTTTAACCTTGAGATGGGTTTAGTGAACAATACACCTGAAAGTCTTAATAGTCATAGTACATACGGCACAGTACACAGTACATAATACATAGTACACACTACACAGTACATAGTACATACAGTGACTCTGACCATCATCTATATGAAAAACACGGTCTGAATTCAGAGGCAACTACCAACCCTCTGGCCTTTGTTTTCCTCCTTGCAGGACAGGTGATGGAGCTCAGGCCCTCCCTTGTCCTTAGGCTCCGTGTAATCAACCACAGAGCTGTGTTTTGTGGTCTTGTAGAGCTGGTTTCCCAGTCATGATGGCTGATTGGCTGCCCACCCTATCTGCAGACCTAGGATCTGGAAAAGCTCGGGAAGGGCCTGACTGACAACTGACTGGAGGCTGGAACATGCAAGCCATGGTATCTCTGTGGTACGATGGCAGAGTCATGGTGAGTGTAAAGACCACAGAACCTCAGACGAATACATAAGAATTGTTTTATAAGTAGAGATGGGCAGTAATGCCATTTATAGATTTATTATAAGATGCAGAACCCCATCAGCTGCACCTTTTCTTCCTCAGGAGTCATCTTACTCTTGCTACTATTTCGTATGTGTGAGTGTGTGTGTGTATGTGACTGTGTGTGTGTGTATGTGAGTGTGTGTGTATAATATGTACATAAATATATAGATATATCCATCCATTGGTTCTGTTCCTCTGGAGAACCCTGACGAATACAAATTACTTTGTTTGTTTAAAAAAAAATTCATTGAGATCAAGTATACATACCAAATAACACATCTGTTTAAAATGAATAATCCTGTAGGTTTGGTATAGGACAGTTTAAAAAGGTGTGTCTATATAAGAGCCATAAAATATGCCACCATAACCACTTATAAGTATTTGGTATAATGTCACTAGCCACAAACACAGTATTGCATGACATCACCATTATTTTCAAGGTTTCTTTTAAACATTCCAGACAAAATACTCAGCAGCTTCTAACCAGTAAAGTCCTATTTCCCCTCCTCAAACTCTCTATAACGTCCTTCTAGCTTGCTTGCTGTCTCTTAGAGCCCATCTCTTGCAGATACTTCATAATAGCATATGGTATTTCCTCTTCTGACAAGAGCTTATTGTACCAGGCATTCTGTCGTTGAGTGTCACCTGTGTCATTCCACGGAGACTTACTCACCTTACAGCTGAGCACTAGTCTGAACACTTGGGGTGTTTTCCTGTGGTGGCTCACACAGTCTGCAGCCCCACAGCCCCGCCTACGTCCTTCCTTAGTCAGACAACATGTGGTCACAGCCCGCTCATCTAAGGTTGATCCATTCAATCAAACTATCAAGAAGATCTACTTACTGTTGTTCTAGGCGACCCTCTTGTCACCCAGCCGCCTTCTTCAGGAGTGCATTGTTATACACTAGGAGGTGTGCCATTTATCGTTGTCTTCTAAGCTCTCTGCAGGGTCCATGCTAGGCTCTGACTACAGAACAAACTAGAAAGAACCCAGAAGACTGGAGTAGAAATAAGAAACCTGCTCCTTCCTGGGGGCAGAGGATAAGGCTCAGGCAGTAAAGTTCTGCACAAGGAACTGAGCTCAGCATCCACACAAGAAGCCAGGAGCAGTGCTGTATACACAGTGTATATACCCCAATGTGTAACCCCAGTGCTGGAGAGACCGTGTGGGGAGGCGGTTGGAATCAGTTGAATCCCTAGAGGTCCTTGTCCAGCCATTCCCTCTGTATCGATCAGTAAGCTCCAGGTTCCATGAGAGGCTTCTTTCAAAAACCAAGGTGGAAAGTGACTGAGGAAGATATCTGAGATCAACCTCTGCCTCTATATGCAGGCGCACACACCTGCATTCACATGAACATGCATATACAACACACATGAACATGCAAATACAACACACACACACACACACACACACCTTGTTTCTATTTGCCATCCTGGGTCACCTCCCTCAAGTTCTCTACTCCAGCAGGGGCTGTTTTTAGAATAGAATAGGCTTCACCCAGTGTGCATGCCTTCCAACCCACACCCTACCCTACCCTACCCTACTCTTAAGAGCCAGCTGGCTGGAGCATCCTCCTTCCAGAGCCAGTGCTAATCCCCATGGGATTAGGATTCCAGCCCTAGAGACTTTAGCTTCAGTCCAGCAGGGCCCTCCTACCAAGTCTCAGCTGCTTCCAAGGTCTTCTGGACCTGATGAGGTAGCCTGGAGTAAACCCTGGCATGATGGAAAGGAAGGAGGGGAGGGTGGAGGAGGGGTCAAGGGAAGGAGAGGGAAAGGGAAGGAAAGAGAGAGAAAAGAAAAATAATAGATGAAAGAAAATAGAAAAAGAAAAAAAAACATTTTCTGTAGTGTAACTATTCCACCATGATGAATTTCAAGCTAGCATTGTAATTCACTGAACACAGAGCTGGAGAGAGATATACAACAGGCTCTTCTGGGGCACAGAAGAGTGAATAACACCAGGTTGCCTCACACCAGGAAGAGTAGCGAAGTCACCATCTCTGTTCAGCTAGGCTGTCTCCCTGGGCTACTCCCAGATCGCATTATCATAGCAGACAGAGACCTGGACGGCCCGTACAAAGGTGGTGATTTTAGAGGATCTTAAAAATTACTTGCAAAGCATCCATGAATAACATAGACAGTGATACTGTAATCCTTGGTCTGAGAAAAGGAGGAAGGGAACATTCCCTGGAGCCCAGAGTCAGAGATGGCCACCTGGCAGGACCTGGGTGCTTTGCTCAAGGGATGAAGCCAGCCTAAACCAGTCCCCTAAGGAGGGTGTCCTGATTTCACTTCCCCTGTCCCTGTAATCTATGACTGTTCTCTATTGGACCAGTCTCTGATGGCCTGCAATTACTCCAGGGTATTAGTTTTCTCATGCTATGATCAAACGCCATCAGCAAAATCCGTCTTATAGAGGGAAGAGTTTATTTTGGCTTACAGTTCCGGGGCGAGGGGAATCCACGATAACAGTGATGACAGGGACAGCAGGAACAGGACGCTGGGGGCAAACATCCTTAGCCATGAGCAAAAGCAGGGAGGATGACCTGGAAGTGGCTCCAGGCTTCTAATCTCAAAGGCTACCTACCCCCCAGTGATGTCCTTCCAGCGAGGCAGTACCACACAAACATCCCAGCACACCAACTGGGAACCGGGTGTTCCAATGCCCAAGGCAAGAGGGACATTCCTCATCCTAACCACCACACAGAGCATCCCAACTCCTCGGAACCTGGTATTTGGAGACTGGAATGAAAAGTTAAGGGGAAAGAACAAAACTCACACAGTGGCTCCCAAGTAGGGCCTGAACACGACACTATTTTTAGTGTAAATGGCTTCCGTAGCCTCTACCTCTGTGTCTTCTGCCTGCTGAGGTTGGCCACCACAAATTGTGTGTACCTAAAGCTCAGCTGTGAGAAACAAAGTCTTATATGAGTGTATATTGTTGATATGAGCTCGGCCATGTCACTCAGGTGAGCCGTGAGTGCTGCAGACTCAGAGATGGCCAAGCTTCTCCTGAGCCAGGCTCAGAAAATAACAAAGCCTTCCTGTGGTTCTGTACAGACTGTGACCATGTGGGCAGAAACTATCAACTATAGCTTCTTCCACCAGACGACTGCAACCAGAGGCTGACTGCTTCCTCCTGAGAGGAGCTAATCCTGCCCTCCTGGCTCAGCCAGACAGCAAACCTGCCTCCTCCATTCAGATGTATAAAATAAACTCGCTGAGTTTCTGGTCTGTGCTGGTCCATCTCCATCACAGCGCATAGCCCATCAGATCCCAGCGTTTCTGTAGGTGCCTGTGTGTCTGTTCTCTCTTCATTCTGTTCTTGGTCCAGTCAGGTCAACCTCAAATCTGTGTGCTTTGAGGCAGTCATCTTTCTTTCTTTCTTTCTTTCTTTCTTTCTTTCTTTCTTTCTTTCTTTTTTTTTTTTTTTTTTTTTTTTTTTGGTTTTTCGAGACAGGGTTTCTCTGTGTAGCTCTGGCTGTCCTGGAACTCACTCTATAGACCAGGCTGGTCTCGAACTCAGAAATCCACCTGCCTCTGCCTCCCAAGTGCTGAGATTAAAGGCATGCACCACCACCGCCCGGCTTCCAGCAATGTTTCTAAATGTGCAACATAAGCATACTGCAGGCATGGCCATTGGCAATTTGACTTTGACTGTGAACTGTAGTTCTGCATATTTGTATGAGGACAATACTTGTTTGACTTTTAACATTGGATTTAACAGTGACTAGTGTGGCTACATTTTCTAAGAATTTAGATGAAAAACATGATTACTGTCTTAGGGTTTTACTGCTGTGAACAGACACCATGACCAAGGCAACTCTTATAAGGACAACATTTAATTGAGACTAGGTTATAGGTTCAGAGGTTCAGTCCATCATCAAGGCAAGAGCATGGCAGCATCTAAGCAGGCATGGTGGAGGAGGAGCTGAAAGATCTACACCTTCATCTGAAGGCTGCTAGTGGAACTTCCAGGCAGCTAGGGTGAGGGTCTCAAAGCCCACACCCACAGTGACACGCCTACTCCAACAAGGCCACACCTAATTGTGCCTCTCCCTAGGCCAAGCATACACAAACCATCACAATTATGATAGATGTTTCTCTCATATTCAGAATCTAAATTTAACTGTGTGTATGTATGGTGTGGTGTGGTATTGATATGATATGGTATGATACAGAATGTGGAGGGTCAGCCAGAGGGAAAGCAAGGGAGGAGGCAAGGTTGTTGGGAGGAGAAAAGAAGAGTAAGTGCGGAGGACTGGAGAGATGCCTCAGCAGTTAGGAACATTTGCTGACCTTCCAGACGACCGTGGGTTAAGTTCTCAGTACTCCATACAGTGAGCAAACACTCAAACCTATGAATTAAAAAAAATTTTTTCACAGAACAAAGTACAGTGATACATATCATAACCTGTGTGAAATATCATAGTGGAACCCATTCTTTTATGTGCTGGCTAAAAGTGTTAATTGAAAAGAAAAAAAAGACAGTGTTGCTAATGCCAGAATGTGACTTCAGACATCACTGTATTATTTTGTGTGTGTGTTCCTGCATGTTTGCGTGTGTGAGTTCATGTGTGTGTGAGTGTGTTTACATGTGTGCTGGGCACTCATGTGTGCAGTTGCCTGCATGTGGAGACTCGAGGTGGGTTTCAGGGATCTTTTGAAATTGCTTTCCACCTCATTAAATTCTCTTGGCTGCAGGCAAAAGACACTATTAACTTGATTAGAGAGGAAAGAATTTCAAGTAAGTGTGTGTGTGTATCTCTGTGTGTGTGGTGTGTGTATGTGTGTGTGGTGTGTGTGTGCCTGTGTGTGTCAGTGGCAGAGTGCTTGCTTAACATGCCAGAGGCCCAGAGTTGCATAAATAGATTATATCTATTAAAAAGAACATCGAATTGTAATTTTTTAAAATTCCAGATCGAGCATGGCAGACAGGGAACCTGAAAGTGCACGTGGTGGTTAAACCCCAGTTCCAGGGAGACTCACTGAGTACTCTTATTTTTTTGATGGAAACAATAAGGAAGTTTTATTTTATTTGGAAATTGGAGACTAGAGAGGGAGGAGGTTATAACTTTTCAATGGAAAGAAAATTTAAAACGTGAAATGGACATGCTCTCCCACGTCTTTCCCCACAGACGTTGCCATGTGTGTTTAGCTTCCTCAGTCCAGAGCTCAGTGGTCAGAGCTCAGGTAACAGTGGAAGACATTTGCCGCATCTGAGGTATGTTCTGGAATAAACCTGCGCATCTTCCTACCCAGGAGCTGGGCGGTCTGCTCTTCCACAAAGCTCCTGTGCACAGCGGAATCTTGCCTAAGTCAGGAACTTGGTTCCGGGTGTCTTCCTGAGACAACCCAGAGAAAGATGAGGACAGTCCGAAACTACGTCGTCAAAGTAATGTGCGTCGTTTTCCTGGTAAAGCCGGTGGATTGCTGTAACCGTAGAAGATAAATTCTTTTCTGTATTTGGCTAATCTTCCGCCATTTCAAAGTTGTATGTGGAGAAGCCCCGTCGTGCCACTCCTTAAGGATGTGGCTCACACTGGACATGCTCACACATGCTATCTAACTGCCTTCTCCAGGAGCAGCATGGACTTCCTGTGTGAGTGCAAGGCAACTTCCTGACTGCCCAGCTCAGCTACCAATATGTCAGTGTTATGTTCAACATCCCCACTGGGTTGGCTGATTGCTTCTGGCTAGCACAAAATCCATGGGAAATTACTATGGTGCAGGAAGAAAGCTAGGGCATACACACCAGCGTCCACAACACTGATTGATGCTCAGCTGAGTAAATTAACTACTTCCAAGTCAATCAAAAATTGTGTCTACCGAGAACCGTTTAGTCAAAAATGGCTGTTCCTGCACCTCAGTCACACCACATTCAATCAGTCTTTTGGTTGTTGGTCTGTAGACTAAGCAAAGTTACATTCCCCAGTTCAGAACTCACAGCTAAATGTCTTGTAGGTGAAAGAAAGGGGACATTTTGTTAAAAGATGTGTGTTGTGGTCTTTCATACAGCAGAACTGGTTTTCTTATCTCAGCCAACAATCACACTTAAAAATTCTATCTGTCTATCTGTCTATCTATCTATCTATCTATCTATCTATCTATCTATCTATCTATCTGCACACACACTCATGCAGTTTATGTGCATCTCACATGTGCAGGAGCCTGCTGAAGCAAGAAGAGGGTGGGGTGTCAGACACCCTGGAACTGTAGCTACAGGGGCTTGCAGCTGCCATGTGGGTGCTGGGAACTGAACCAGGGCCCTCTGCAGAGCAATGAGCACTCCTAACGCCCGCATCATCTCTCCAAACCCAATTGTGCTTTCTTACAGTGCCCAAATAAGAAAACATAAAAGCATGGTGTTCTCTTGGGATATTTAATTTAAAGATTTAATTACTGGGGTTTTTTTTGGCTTTTCATAATATTTTTATTGATTATTTGAGTCTCACATCATGAACCCCAAGCACAATCACTTCTAGTCCTCCCAAGTCTCTCCTCCTCACCCTTGTGATCTTCCCCTGCAAAATAAAAAGGAGGAGGAAGAGGAGGAGGAGGAGGAGGGGGGAGGAAAGAGAGGAGAAAGAGGAGGATAAGGAGGAAGAAGAGAAAGAGGAGGACAAGGAGGAGGGAGACAGGAGAAGGAGGAGGGAGAGGAGAAGGAAGAAGAAGAGGGAGAGGAGGAAGAAGAGAAGGAAAAGGAGGAGGGAAAGGAGGAGAGGAGGAGGAAGAAGAGGAGGAAGAGGAAGAGGAGAAGAAGGAGGGAGAGGAGGAGGAGAAGGAATAGGAAGAAGAGGAGAAAGAAGAAGAGGAAGAGGGATAGAAGGAGAAGGGAGAGGAGAAGGTGTAGGAGGAGCTAAGGTGGGAGGAGTTAGCAGAGGAAGAGAAGAGGAAAAGGAAGAGGAGGAGCTGGGGGGGAGAATATGTAGGAGGATGGAAAGCCACACAGGTATGGAGAGCTGTGCAGGTAACTACTTTTATTTAGGTTAGCTAATTGGGAAACAACTCTCTGTATGGGCATATTGTTATTGAGCTTTACCAAATATATAAAGCCTTTGATTGATCTATAAGAATTAGAGTCTAATTCTCTTACTGGGTCTGCATGGATGGCAGAATGGTCTGGGCAATGCCCTGCCTTGTGGAGACAGCGTGGAAGACTGGCAGAGCCATCTCTCACACTGGCGTCTCATGGGTGGCAGGGCTAGTGTTTCTGGCCCACTGGTTCTAGCTGCTTCGCACACATGGCCTTTGGCCGAGAAACATGACGACTGAGCTAGGCAGAGCAACTGCAGCTTAGATAGTCGGATGAACCAGAGGCCAGATTTAAATAATTACTACAACAAAATGGCGCCCAGCGCGAGACATGGATTCACTAGAAATTTAAGTCTATTCACCTGAGAGTAAAAGTTGTATTTTTTTTTTTTTAAAGAAAGTGAGTGAGTGATTGGCACTGATAGGAGTCACGTGACTCTTAGTGTGGGAACCCTGAACAAAAACTACAACTGAACTCCTTGACTGTGGGGAAACGCAAGTTGCTTTTTGTTAGGAAAAAAAAGTAGCTGACTCTAGAGAGTACAGTGTCTGTGAATTAAAATTGAGATGATTGTGGGGGTTTTGTTTTGTTTTGTTTTTTTGTTTTGTTTTTTTTTTGTTTTTTGTTTTTGTTTTTTCGAGACAAGGTTTCTCTGTGTAGCCCTGGCTGTCCTGGAACTCACTCTGTGGACCAGGCTAGCCTCGAACTCTCAAACTCAGAAATCCGCCTGCCTCTGCCTCCCAAGTGCTGGGATTAAAGGTGTATGCCACCACCGCCCGGCAAGATTATTGGTTTTTAAGATAGATTTAGAAACAGTTTTGTCCGATTCACATGGGGAATCTTGCCTGTGGTTCGGAACAAAGATAGGCAGAGACAATTTTTCTGTGACACAGAACTACAGACAGACAGGTATATTTTAACCAAGAGAGCTAAATAAATAAGCCTCCATTGTGGAGCAGTTACTGATTTAAGTATAAAGTTAAAATACAGGGTGATTTGCTTTTAGGAAAGATTTATAAACAGATTTGTCCGAATCACGTGGGGATTATCGCCTGTGGTTTGGAACTTAGATAGGGAAAATTGTCACTGGCTCTAAAGTAGAGAGTACAGTGTATAAGTGGAAGCTGCTCTGGAGTACAGAGACAAACAGATAGATGGTATAAATAAAAAAACTGTTCTAAGCAGAGGGCTGAACAGAAAGTGTAAATCAGATGTATTCAGATGATATAAAGTTATATTGGCTCACAGGAGACTCGGGTTCTGTCTAACGTGGGCCCCACAGGAATTCTGGGTTCATTTCCTGCTTGGCAAAATAGGGAAAGCCTAAAGAATAGGCACATACAGTATTTTAGTTATTAAGTTGATTTTATTTTCAAGATGGGTGTGATTTTCAGTTTTGTGGTTATATTTTTCCTCTGGGAAAGAGGTCAAGATAAAGGTTTTTCTGGTTACTGGCTCAAGGAAATGCTGTTTTGGGAAAAAGCTTTTGTCTGTGTGTTTCAGAAGAGATGATTAAGATATTTCTACCTCCCAGAATTATATGGATTAGACATGACAGAGGCAAGCCACCAGAATACTAGATTCCAGAATTCAAACAAAAATTTACCTTGATACTAAAATTTGTTTTGAGAATTATATATTGCAGAATACACAGCCTTGGTGTATCTACTCATCAAGCAAACTGAGCAGACCTGCTCGAACCTTTGATGTCCTGGAATTTCAGCTGGATGCAGTGAAGACACAGACATCAGAGGCTTATCAATTTACCCTTCCCCCTGCACCTCTTCTAATATCTCAACACCCGTAATCAGTTTGAAGAAGTTAATGAAGAGTCAGCACTCCTATTCCCTGGGCTTGGGGACTGAGGTGGTTAATATTAGGCTGTCCTTCTAGGGAAAAGTAATGGTTTTATTGGAACAGGGAGGAATAGTTAGAATTGATTACTTAGCCATAACCTATTTGGTAGAAATCTGTATAATTGTTATTAAGCTAAAGTTATATTTCTTAAATGGTACAAAATTTACTTTGATTTCAAATGTAAGGTTTTCATTGGTATGAGTTTCTTATTGATATAAAAGTGAGATTAATATTGTTACTCTCATAGGCATTGTGCCTATATAACACATTTAGGAATACAAGGCTTAGATTCAGTCCTTTAACTTTTTTAAAACTGATTTGAGATGGTTATCCTGTGAGTTAAGGGCCTATAGCAATTGCATGGCTCTGAGTTTATTGTTAGGGTGTTTTCTAGATTTTAATTAGAAATAGCAGAAAGGAGTTAACGAACAACAGTCCAGATTGCTTTACACAGATAGTCAGTTTTCAAAAACGTCAGAAGTCCACAGAATTGATGTTATAAGCATTCCTGTATAAACATTCATTTTATTAGAGACCTGTCTGCTCCTGACACCTTCCCTGTCTTAGATTCTAAGAAGAAATTGAGCATCTTTGGGGTTACTCCAGTTGTGGTGAGACAGTCACTAGGCAAGAATTGCCTCTTTTCATCTACAGACAAAATACTGTCCAGAAAAAGGACACACTTGCGGAATAGTCAACTGATTATATCTGCCAAGACAGAGTAATCAGCCCTTAAAAATTCTGCATTACTAGGTCTGTCAGATGATCCTGGGCCAGAAGGCTGAAGACCAGATTCCCCAACATTTTGAAGTAAGGGACTGTCCAGGTAATCAGCAGTCTCTATAAATTGGCTAAGTTTTAGAAGCCACAGTTTGTGCTTCCCATATCTTCAGTTAATTCAGTTATTCTGGATTTCTGATGGGGTTGAAGACTTATAGTCTCACAGCCAACCAAGGCTCTTTACTTTGAGAGGATGGCTTTCAGATGGCATTCATTCTGAAGCCAAGAAAAAAGCCAGGTTCAGAACTAAGTCTTTTAGTTAGGAGAGATGACAGAGGTTCTGTTTAGTCAACAAAATGATGGACTGGGTATTAGATCTATCTTGTACTTTACTGATTACAAATTGGTGTAGTTATGCTCTATTGTATTTTGAGAGAAAGTTTTTTTTTTATTTTAACAGAAAGGGTGATATGTAGGAGGAGCTAAAGTGGGAGGAGTTAGCAGAGGAGGAGGAGGAGTAAGGAAGAGAAGAGGAAAAGGAAGAGGAGGAGCTGAGAGAGAGAGAGAGAGAGAGAAGAGATGTAGGAGGATGGAACACCACACAGGTATGGAGAGCTATGCAGGTAACTACTTCTATTTAGGTTAGCTAATTGGGAAACAACTCTCTGTATGGGCATATTGTTATTGAGCTTTACCAAACATAAAGCCTTTGATTAATCTATAAGAATTAGAGTCTCATTCTCTTACTGGGTCTGCATGGATGGCAGAATGGTCTGGGCAATGCCCTGCCTTGGGAAGACAGCGTGGAAGATTGGCAGAGCCATCTCTCACACTGGCGTCTCATAGGTGGCAGGGCTGGTGTTTCTGGCGAGCCAGTTCTAGCTGCTGCTCGCATGTGGCCTCTGGCTGAGAAACATGGTGGCTAAGCTAGGCAGAGCGGCTACAGCTTAGATAGTTGGCCTGAGCCAGAGGCCAGTTTTATTTAATTACTTCAACAAGAAGGAGGAGGAGAAGGAGGAGGGAGAGGAGGAGAAGGAGGAGGGGGAGGAAGAAGAGGAAGGGG
>NW_021620926.1:5306886-5312452 GCF_004785775.1 Grammomys surdaster
GGGAGAGGGAGAGGGAGAGGGAGAGGGAGAGGGAGAAGAGGAGAAGGAGAAGAAGGAAGAAGAAGAAGGGGAAGAAAAAGAGGAAGAAGAAGAAAGGAGGAGAGGGAGGAGAAGAAACCAAGACTAATTTGAGTCATCATTGGAGCATGGTCAAACTCTTGGTGTCTATCTGTTTAAAGAAAACTGAGCCCTTCCCCACCTGCACCCCCTCCAGAAGCCATCAATTGCGCAGAGCTACACTTCAGCATCCTTACCACAATTTTTAAGAGTTCTCTTCAGTGGCTTTCAGTTTAGACTGTTACTTTTTGGGGGGTAGATAGAGGTACGGGTTGTCAAAGAAGCCTTCTGTATCCCTGTTTCTCAACTGTGAGTCTGTCTGCAGTCATCCACAACACTGTGAAAGAAACTTCCTTGCCCTTTACAGTCAGCAGGAGCATGCATAATGGACTTCCACATGGTCTCTGACATCAGCACATGCCACAGACTTCTGTATGGTCTCTGGCAGCAGCAGGAACCACAGACATCAACATGGCCCTCTCTCACTGCATGGAGAGGGACACCATCATAGCCCTCAGTGGCAGTACCAGCCCAGACATCAACATGGCCCCAGGTGGCAGAGCAGGCTGCTCGCATCAACATGGCCTCAGGCTGCAGCAGGGATCACGGACATCCACATGGCCTTTGGTGGTAACATGTGCCACAGACATCAACACAGACCCCAGCTCCAGCAGGACCAGGAACCCAGAAATGGCCCTTAGTGGCAGGACTGGCTTAGACATCACCATGGCCTCAGGCAGCAGCCAAGACCAAGGACATCTGTCTGGCCTTTGGTGGTAACTTGGGCCAGAGGCATCAACATGGTTCCAAGCTGCTATAGGACCATGGATACCAAAGTGGCCTCCAGGGGCAGCATGGACCATGGAGGGCTTTTGATCCAGAAAATTAATTGTTCTTCATCTTGGACATCCTGTCATTGGCCAGAGCGAGGGAGATCATGTGGCTGGGTGCTGTGTTTGGCAGCTGAGTTGGAGTCCAAGCTCCAGGCTGCTGCACACCACCCTGTTGGTGCTACCCAGCAAGCATGTGTTCCTCCATCCACCTCTCTCTTTCTGACCTCTCCACTGAGCATTCGCCTCTCACAGTGGCACTGGAAACTAAAGCCGACCAGTTTGCTTCTTCTATGGTTACCTGGGCATTGGGTTCCCAGAAAGTGCCTTTCTGTTTCACATGGTCTGCTCTGGAAGCTTCAGTTTCATCTATAGACCCTACCTTCTCCAGAAAGGCTCCAACTTTGCTCTTGACTTCTTTGTAACTGAGGCAATGAAACTATCTCTTTCTAATTTGCTCCCTCAGCAAATGGAGTCATTGCAAATGGTCATTGGTCTGGTTCAAAGTCTCTGGTTTCTGATACACCATCAACACTGGACCATTACCGAGACTCAGATATCCTGCTGTGGGCAGAGTCGTTGTGATCCTGTAGCTCTGGTTCTGCAGGACCAGCTCCTTCACGTGCTCTAGCAGCTAGTAGATGGGGTAAATGTTGAGGTGGACCAACTCCAAACGCTGGATCTGGGCCCAGATGATAGCTGAGTTGGTCAGGTGAGCTGGCCCAGCTTCTGCTGCTGCCCAAATCTTACTGATTTCTACAAAAAGTTCCATGAAATCGCAGAAAACATAAACCCAAAGTTGGTAAATTTCTTGTCCAAACAAACAAAAAACTTAATTTATTTCACATTTAGTAGACAGTAAAAGCATAATTTTTGGCAAATTCCTTTTGGTCTGCGAACTTGTTACAAAGAAAATGATTAGCTATTTTTTATTTCTGTGATAAGACACCATGACCAAGGCAACTTATAGAAGGGAGAATTTATTTTGAGCTTATAACCTTAGAGCATTACAGTCCATGATGGCAGAGTGGACACAGCAGGCAGCTGAAGCAGTAGTTGAAAACTCACATCTTTAACCACAAACAGGTAACAGAGAGCATGTTGAGGGTGGCTGGAGGCTTTTAAAACCTCAAAGCCCACCCCCAGTGACACACTTCTTCTAAGGCCTCCTTAAGTTCCCCAAATGGTGGCCAACTAGGAACCAATAATTTGTTGTTATTTGTGGGACTGCATAAGGGCATCCTGGTTCATGGCTGGGCATGGGCCTGGAACCCTGAGACTCTAAGTGAGAAATGGCAGGCATTCAACCACATCCTCAGAACCCAGAGTCCTGACTTGCAGTCTCGTCTCCATAGATCTACATTGTTCAGTCACGTAGGCCATTACAGCCCCTCCCAAAGTACATAGGTAGAGGGCGTGACCATAGGCCTCAGGCCCTAGGGACTTACATACTAATGAAGGCCAGAGGGCAGCGCAAATTAAGCATTCTTCCCCAGACCCTCCCCCTTTCTCCCTCCCTATTTAACTCAGGACTGCCCTGAGTTTCACGTGGGGTGGGGGGTACATCCAAATCCATCCACCATCCACCATGAAAATAAACCTTTCTGGAACCAAGGACTTCCTTGTGTCATTGGGGTCTGCCATTGCCAAAGCCCCCAGCCTTTGGAACCCTAGACCTCCTCGTGTATGTGGGACCCGCAACAGCGTGGAAAGCCTCTGGGATTCTGCTTCGGCCCTTTTTTCCCACAGTTATTAAACAACAAGACTATAGGGTAACATCTCATTCAAACATTACAGTCTACAAACTTGTTACCAAAGGAAATAAAGACTCCTTTACTTGTCCCACCCTTCAAGGACTGTGATTGGCTTTGACCTCATGCTGATATCAAGGTGTGCCCCTGCAGCTGTTGTTCTGTTTTACACACTCAGTACAGAAGTCGATACATCAGATGTGCTATTCCTGTCCTTCATTGCTATATTAGTCAGGGTTCTCTGGAGTCACAGAACTTTTGCAATGTCTCTAGATAATAAGGGAATTTACTGTAATGACTTACAGTCTGTAGTCCAATTAACCCAATGGGCAGCTGTGAATGAGAATCCAAGAATCTAGTAGTTGCTCAGTTGCAGGAGGCTAGTTGTTTCAGCTGGTCTTCTGTATAAACTGGAATCCTGAGGAAGAAGGTTCCAACGGATGTGCTGGCAAGTGCAAGCAGGTGAAGAAGAGTGAGTCTTCCTTCTTCCAATGTCCTTATGTAGGTCTCCAGCAGAAAGTATGGTTCAGATTAAAGATATTTACCACCACACCTGGATTTGGAACTTGTGTTGTCCCAGGCCTAAGCTTTTCATGGCCTCTATGCCTCAAGATCTCCATGTCAAGATCAGGGTCAGAAGCCTTTGTCTTGTAGCCTCAAGATCTGGATCACAGGTGTGCCCTCCATTTCTGGATTGTAGTTCATTCCAGATACAATCAAATGACAACCAGGAATAGCCATCACAATTGCTTATAGACTTATACAGATGGTTTGCCTAACTGTGGGTTCCCACCAGTGTTCTGAATAGGTGAAAGGCAGGCAGGGCTAAGCTGGGAGACTGTTAGGTGCATTCTGTATATTTGACTTAGGATTTTTCTTCTTTTGTTTCATCAACATGCAGGCGCACATGCTTGTATGCATGCATGTAGTTTACTGTATTGCTCTCCACGTCATATTTTGAGGTGAAGCTCACCAATTAGCTATACTGGATGGTCAGTAAGCCCCTAGTGTCCTCCTAGTGACCAGAATTACAGGCCTGCACTGTCATGCCAGGTTTTTTATGTGATGGGGATCTGTACTCAGATTTTCATGCTTGCACAGTGCGAAGTCATTTCAACCTGACTTAGTATAGTCTCAGCGTGTAATGGATTTGTATGGGTGTAACCCCTCTGTCCACTGAGAAGTATCTATAATACCATCTGATGTGTTCAGAGTATAAAATAATGGCCATTAGCCAGACAGAAAAGCCCTGTCTCAAAACACCAAAATAATGACCATTTTGGACCAACATGGCTGCTGCTTTGGACCAATATGGCTGCTGCATTGACAGTTCCACAGGCCCCGGAAAACAGCACTCTGACTTCCACAGAGGACCCAGAATTGTCTTGGGGCTGTTTCCTACATTCTGTTCAAAACACAGTTTTATTTTTAATGTCTGTCCCAGAGATCATCGTCTGCATTTGACCGTTCATGTACCTATGGCCAAATGTGTGCAGCAATCCTGGACTCTTGCTTTCTCACTATCTATACAACTAAACCAAAGCACAGATTTGTTACAGGACCATCACAGTCTAAAAGTGCCTGGAAATCCTATGATTATGTAATTTCTTGGCATTTCTCTCCTCTGCTGCTTAGACTGCTGGAGCCTTTCAACAAAATGCTACTTCTCTGAGGTTGGGCATCTGATTCTAATCCAGCAGTGGCAACTACTGTAATCATGGCAGGCACTTGCTGAGGGCTGACTGTGTGCCAGCAACTCTGGGGAGAGTGTTTTACGTGGATTATTTCATTTAATCTTTCAGATAATCTTAGGAGGGTTACACAATTGATATGTCTTTCAGACAAGGCTATTATGGCTTAAAGCATTAAATAGCTTGGCCCAAAAGTTATGTGATCAAACAGCAGATGTGGGGTTTGAACTCTGGAAGTCCAGCCCAGCCCTTGCCTTTAATTGCTAAGCATTCTGATTTTCTAATCACAGCACTTTATAAAGCCAAGATGACTGGGCAACTCTTCCCTGTGAGGAGATTGGGGGGGGGGGGAGGGGTTTACTGGCAAATAATGATAAAAGGGGGACAGTAGGGAATACTGAATTCCATCAAGAATCACACTTCAAGCCTCTCTCCTGTATCAATGCAGACAAAGGATAGATTTGTTTCAATCATGTGATCAAAATGCAAAAGTAAAAGGAAACTATAACATATTCATGGCCAGGACAGAACTGAAGGGTGGGCTGACAGTCCCAGCATGCTGAACTTGGAGACAGGGGAGCTGGGCAGCTCGTCTTACAGTATGAGAATGCTCAGAGCAGGACTGGGGGCCATTCAGCTTCCTTTTTACAGATTAGGTAGAAGATGCTTCTGTTCACCTCTAGCTAGACTTAAGAGTCAATAGCTAGTCAGGAAGGAAAACGAACAGTGCTGCAGCCAAGATTAGAACCCAACATCCCCAGTAATTTTGTGAGGATGCAAGTTCCAAAACAACTCTATTTGGCTCTGAACTAGAGACCTTCAGAGAGGAGGCAGGGATTAGAAACTCTGCCAAGGGAATCGCCAGAACAGCCAAACGACTACAGCACAACGAGGCAAAACAAACCAACAAATTCTTATCGAATGTAGTTTAAAAAGTAAACAATCAGGAGACCATGGGAATGACGGTGCACAGGGAAAAGAGTTTTAAAGATCCTTGTGCAGGCCTGGTGAGGTGGCTCAAAGGGCGAGGCGAGAATGTGAGTTCGATCCCCAGGACTCACATGGTTAAAGGAAAGAACCAACTCTTGAAAGTTATCCTTTGAACACCCCCCACACACACACACACTGTGACACTTATATGTGCACACATATACACAACAATAAATGTTTTGCCTGTATGTTTATATTAGAGAGAGAGAGAGAGAGAGAGAGAGAGAGAGAGAGAGAGAGAGAGAGA
>NW_021620926.1:5312462-5341700 GCF_004785775.1 Grammomys surdaster
AGAGAGAGAGAGAGAGAGAGAGAGAGAGAGAGAGAGAGAGAGAGAGAATGAATGGAGTTGGGTAGGTGAAGGAAGACACAGGGAACATGGAAGGTCTAGGAGGCATTGGAGTGGGAAAAGGTTTGATCAGAATATATTGTATGAAAAAAGTTCCAATAAAAAATCAGGAATTAAGCTTAACACTGGGTGGGGAGTTGTGCTGAATAAATACCTTTTGAGTTAAAGGGAGAACACTATGGATTGCTTAAAAAGATTCGTCAAGAAGTTAAGGACAGGCTCCTTTATGACAATATTACACCCCAAACTGACAAATGGTTGGTAACTTGAACATTTACAAGAGACTAGGATGGCTGTGAGTTAGTCCAATGATGGGATTATTGTAGGTCCACTTCCCAGGGGCCCACCCAATGCAGCCGAAAAGGAGTGCGTGGTGCTAGGAGTGGGTGCAGCCTACATGGCCTAAGACAGGGCTCTCACCCTCCTTTCACCCACATCAGAGTCCCTTGACGTTGCCCATCGTCAACAGCCTAAAGCCTTCGACCATCGATGTGACTCGTCTCACATCAGTGTTTTGGGGTTGTGAACTTGTCTAAGACCCCCCATAATTAGACATCCAAATTCAAAACTCACATAGTTGGGATTGAACATAAGACGCCTTCTCTAACTAAACAGAGAAGGGGGAGATGCCAGAAGCCAGGACCCTCGCCCTTACCCTTACCCCCTACCTTTCCCCACCTGCACAATGTCCTCTGAAGCTTGGCAACTGCAAGATCCTGCTTAGCAACTGCAGATAAACTCAAAGCAGAGTACCATGTCTTCTTAAGAATAGCAGGGAGACCATAACTCAAGCAGTGTACCATATCTTCTGAAGAACTGCAGGTAGATCATAATTCAAAGCAGTGTACCATATAGACCATGACATGTTTCAAGGCACAGGCCAAGAAGATTTTGTACTTTTCCACCACCTGGACCCTCTTACCCCCTCCCCTTGTAAAACATGCTATAAAAAAGCATTTCATGTTCAAAAAAAAAAGAAATTAAAAAAAAAAGAAAATAAAAAAAAAGAAGTAAATTTAAAAAAAAAAAAAAAGAAGTTAAGGACGTGACACATAGAAGAAAGAGCAGATAGGTATTAAAAAGATGAAGCCTTAGCCTACAAGGACACAGGAGCTAGTGACTGGAATTTACAAAGCCCAGTGGATGCAATGGCTGAAGGAGAATCGGTGAGCTAGAAGATCACTGTGGAGGAAATCATCCAGAATTCTAAGTGTTCAAACAGCCAACAGCACAGGATGGTAGGTGTTATCAGTGTTAACCCATGCTCTTACTCTTAAATGATGAGCAGATCCTGGGGGCAGGTTGGTCCAAACACAAATGAAACAGCACTGTTGAAAATGTTAAGATCTGGGCTGGTGAGATGGCTCAGCGGTTGAGAGCACTGACTACTCTTCCGAAGGTTATGAGTTCAGATCCCAGCAACCACTTGGTGGCTCACAACCACCCATAAGGAGATCTGATGCCCTCTTAGGGTGTCTGAAGACAGCAACAGTGTATTTACATATAATAAATAAGTAAAAACCTTTGTGCTGGAGTGAGTGGGGCCGGAGCGAGTGGGGCCGGAGCAAGCGGGGCCAGGGGGGAAGAATAAATAAATAAATAAATAAATAAATAAACAAATGGTGTAAAGCCATTAAAAAAAAAAAGATAAGAAAAAAAAAAGAAAAAAAAAGCCAAGCATTGGTGACGCATGCCTTTAATCCCAGCACTCGGGAGGCAGAGGCAGGCAGATTTCTGAGTTCAAGGCCAACCTGGTCTACAGAGTGAGTTCCAGGACAGCCAAGAGCTACACAGAGAAACCCTGTCTTGAAAAAAACAAAAAACAAAAAAAAAAAAGAAAGAAAATGTTAAGATCCAGCAGGCCTCGGATGAAAGCCATCTCAGTCAAGGTGTGCCAGACACCCAGAACTAATGCCCTGGAGAGATTTATGGAGAAAGATGTTTTTATTATAGGCAATTGGCTCTTGTGGGTTTTGGACACTATTGAGTCCCAGGGCCTGCAGGAGATCCAGGAAGCAGCCTGTGCAGGTCCAGTCTGGTAGGCAGTAGATGAGATGTCCAAAGGGCCAGTGTTTAGTTCACATCCCACATCCAAAGAGAAAAAAATCCAGTGTTGGGGGAGGGAGGATTCTCTCTTGCTTCTTGGAGGGTCAGTATTTTTCCTATGTCCAGCCCTTCACAGGGTGGACAAGGGCCACTCATAATTCAGAGGGCAATCTGTCTTATTTGTTTCACTGATTAAAACATTAATCTAGCTCACAAAGCACTATAATGGAAGTATTCAGAAGGATGTTGGACCAGATCTCTGGTCACCCTGAGGCTTTTCCAACAGATACATAGAATCAACCATCACCTCTTGTCTTGGTAATGTAATCAGCGAGTGGTATCTTGGCTGAGTTCTGGACGGTGTTGTAAATGGCTCATGCATTGAAGCTACGGAGATCCAGATGAAGCGCCTGATGGTTGTATCATCTTAGACACATTACTTAGTTCTTCTGTCTTGGGGGAGAATAATGTGGTACCTATCTCAAGGGGGTAGTGGGTATGGAAGGGACGTTTTCAAAGATAACATATACAGCCTGCTGAACACCTACTCTAGGGCAGCCCTCTGATGGCTACTGTATTGTGGTCAAGTGACCCACAAGGGCCTAAGTGGTGTCTTTGATTGTCATAGTTGTGTTGGAGCAACAGGTGTTCTCCGTATCTGTGGGTAGAGGCCAAGGTCACTGATAAACATCTCACACTGCTTGAGGACAGTCCCTTCCTGATCCTGTCCTCCAAACAAAGAATTAGACAGCTCAAAGAGCTTCTCTATGCTGAGAAAGTGTGAGAAGAAACACCTGCAGGATATCATGCTTGTAGGCTAAGGGGTCAGGATTGGCTGCAGATGAGAATAGAGGTATTGCTGTCATTGCTATCATCTTCCTCCTCTTCATTATCACCACCACCATCACCACCACCATCCTCATCATCCTCATCATCATGTGATCAGTTTGATAGGTTTCTGCTCATCTTCTCCCCAGTTCTCTGTCTCTTCCATGGAGAAGAAGTGGGACTGTCCTGACAGCACTCTCTCTGCTCAAAGCACAGAGGGAGGGGACCCATGTTACCTCACATGAAGAGTTTGCCAGCTGCAACTTGGACATGTCAAGTTCTGGAATGCAGCTTCTGGCAGCGGCTTCTAGAGTGTTCTGGCTCTGTGCACACTCAGCCTCCTGCCGGCCCTGGCTGTTCTGGTAAGAACTGCAGGCTCAGGAAGACCTGGCAGCTCAGCTCCCTGTCAGGAGGAATCTCACCAGCCTGGCTTGCCCTGGCTCGCTCTACACTGCTGTTCAGCATTAGTGATGACCCTTCTGCAGACATTAATCCGTATAGATTCCCAGAGCCGTTGCTTTGAAGACTGATGTCTATGTTAGGTCTGTAGGCAGGCAACGAGGAAGAAGAGACAGGTAGGAAGAGAAGTGGGGGGGGGGGGCTGTTCTTTCCCCTCTCTCTGTGGTCTCTCCCTGGGCCAAGGCCTTTCCCTCTGCCAGCGAGAAAGGCTCGCTTTACACTTCCAAAGAAGCACAAAGAAAATCAATGTGTCTCCCCGACGTGCACACGTGAGTTCCGCCAATTTCTTCAAGCCCCTGGTGTTCAGCCCAGTTCCCAACCCAGCCCTCAACTGGATTTAGAAGGCGGGGACCCAGACAGCACTCAAATCCCTTATTCGGAGCCTTGCTGCTTCTCATTTGTTTAAGCTACAGCAGAGGAAAAGTCTCAGAACTTTCCCGGACGACAGGGCTCCGCTTTGAAGCGGTTCCCAACAATAATTCTGTAATGGACACAAAGCTTGCTTACACTGAGTATGTCCCCTGCAGAACCATAGCCGGGTTTGCAAGGATGGCGGCGCGGGACTCCCTCTGGGGAATGAGCTTCCCTGGCCAGAGATCGGTTGATTTTTTTTTTTCTTTCCTGACACAGACCCATAAACACATAGATACCGAAGAGTTAATTTGCGTTTTTTAAACCCCCTTTCCAATGCCCGCTCTCATTCGTATAAAATCTCCATGCCCAGACATCAAATCAGTAAGCCCTGTTGCCTGTCAGTGAATACAATGTCAGGCCATTAGTATGTTAATAAGTCCGGAGGGCGACAGGTGGCCTACTAGACAGCTCAATTAAGCTGCTCATTAAACACAGGCTAACGAACAGCCAAGGCAGGGCCCGAACAGCACCATTCTGTAATGACATGATGTCAGAAGGGACAAATGAGGAAAAATAACAAAAACATTACAACCGGGACAGACGCCACTAACAAGGACCCCTCGCCTACATCAGCCCCCAAATTAATGAGTCACAGGGATCAAAAAACTCGACCCAACATTCTCAGGAGGCTGAATGAAGCAAGATTTTTTTTTTTTTTTGGTCACTATTAAAAAAAAAAAAAAAAAAAAAAAAACTCCAAACCTAAAATGATTGCAAAAATATCACAGCTTAACTGCTGTCAATTATTAAAGCAAAGTTTCTTTGACGCAACTAATAATAAGGTCTGAGAAATTCGTATTATGGAATTTGAATGGAAATCATTATTTAATGAGATCATCATTGACATTTGATTGGCTTTTTCCCCCCTTGCACAGGTTTGAGCCGTTTGGCTTCTGTACTACCCATCCAGTCTGAGAGCACAGTGAGTGGAATGTGAACCAGCCTGTGGCCAGTTTCTCAGGTGAGGGTCCGACTTGCTATGGATGTAAGCCCAAGGACTTCCAGCAGCTGGTAGAAGTTTCTCTCGTTTTCTAGTAGGTAGCTTCCTAAACCAAACCTCTGCGGGACCACTGCTTTGACCTCGGAGAGACACATTGCTAAACTAACAGGGTATCTGGCCCGCAGGAGGTCCTGACCACAGCTCTTCTCTTGTGTTAAGCCTGAAGCTGACACCACCTTGCAGTGAGGACTTTCCTCCAGGTCCAAGGGCTGTGTGGGAAGTAAGCTAGGAGAAGGCAGGGGACCACCCAGTCTGGGTGAGTGTCTGGGGAATCTTACAGAGTCGCTTGGAAGCACGGCTCGGCCCATGAACTGCTTCTCTTCTGAGATCTAGGATCTAAATCCCTAAATGGAGCTCCGGGACTGCTGCTCTGTGACCCAAGGCACATTGTTTTACTTCTTCACTGTTTATTTCACAGACGTGATGGTTCTGTCTTGTCTCTCTACTTAAAAAACAAAAACAAAAAACAAAATTGGGGGGGCTTTAGCAATTGAACTTAGGGCCTTGTGCTCTATAGGCAAATACCAGAGAGCTCTGTTCTTGCCCAAGTTTTATCTTTTTCTGTAGACAGTGTCTTACTAAGTTCCCCAGACTGGTCTTGAACTCACCCTGTGCCCAGAACTGACCTTGGAACTCTCTTTTCTCACCTCTCTTTTCTCTTTTCTCTTTTCTCTTTTCCCAGGTGGCTGGGATATGGCCCAGCCTGGCGTAGCCTTTCCAGTTTAAGCAATTTCTTCAAAAGAACTGTAAGATACTCCTGAAAGTTATCACCTGCTTGGAAAGCTGAAACTGGTAGCAAAAAGCACTGCAAAGAATCAAGGACTAAAAGTGCAGGGTATTATTTAGAAATATAGTAAAACTTTAAAATAGAGATTAGAAGCATAGATCAATGGTAGTGAGCTTGCCTTGTATGTGCAAGGCCCCAGGTCTGAGGTCCAGCACCACGAATGAATGAATGAATGAATGAATGAATGAATGAATGATAAAAATAAGCCTGTAGAACCCACACTGCAGAGGTAAAAGCAGGAGGCTCAGGATTGGGATAACAATCGCTGGCTAAATAGAGTTCAGGCCTAGCATGGGCCTGTTTGAGACTCTGTTTGAAAAAACAATTTCTTGAACATCAGCTGCCTAGAGTAGATGAATGGGTGGTAGGGCGGGGCATCTCCTGGGCTGAGTATCTGCTGGGTGGGGCATTCTCTGACCCTGGGAATATGAGTAGGATGCCTGGGTGGGAGGAGCACCAGGGATGCCTATTTCAACCACATATCCCAACAAACAAAAATAAGTTAGAGTACACCTTAAGGGTGTGTCTAAGTTACAAAGAATCATATTCTACCAGATGAAATTATTCCCAACCCTTAGAAATACAGAGAAGACCAAGACAACTGCAAACAGTGAGGTTAGAAAATTAAAGTTCCAATATCTTCTTCTGCGTCCCAAATGACCATATTGGGTGAGTCTTGGCCCCGGTTGGGAGTGAGAAGGAAAAGGGTGTTCAAGAAACATAGGTAGTAGTAGTCAGGGAATCCATATGTGCAGGTATGTGTGTGGAAGAGGTGAGGTATCAGCGGTCACTCTCCTGATAGAGGCAAGGCAGGGGTGCTAAAGCTCAAGGGCATGTGATAAAGCTAGAGAAGATGCCATCCATAAGTGCAGAGGTGACAGGGGGTTCACACAGCAAACTGGCCAAGGTCCATTGCCTTGGTCAGATTTTCATATTGTTGTGATAAAACACCAGGACCAAAGCAACTTGGGGAGGAAAGGGTTTATATGACTTACACGTCCACATCATCAAAGAAAGTTAGGGCAGGAATTCAAGCCGGGTAGGATCCTGAAGGTAGGAGCTGATGTAGAGGCCATGGAAGAGTGCTACTTACTGGCTTGCTCAGCCTGATTTCTTATAGAACTCAACACCACCAGCCCAGGGATGGCACCACCCACTATGGGCTGGGCCCTCCCACATCAATCACTAATGAAAAAGTATAGTTGGATCTTATGGAGTCATTTTCTCAATTAAGGTTCCCTCCTTTCAAATAACTCTAACATGTGTCAAGCTGACATAAGGCCAGGCAGTGCAGCCTTTGGATGGGAGAGCATTTGGTCTTTGAGCAGATGTTTGCTGAAGTTCCCTCTTCAGCAACAGTGGGAACACAAAAGGAAAACATTTAGCACTGTCTTCAGGAAGCATGTGGTGGAGTCACTTCTTCATATTTATTCGAGGACTTCTCTAGTCTAGACTTTGCCCTAGGTGCTAAGAATCATGACAGATGACACAAGCTTGGTCCCAACCCTCATGGTCATAAAAATGTCTCCAGACTGAGTGTTGAGGTGGCTCTTTTATTTGCCTAATCTTTCCAGAATGATCCTAAGGGCTGGAGCTTTCACACAGAAGTCTTGGCTGTAAAGACCCACAGACACTGATCACTCAAGGTTCCCCTGGGGACATGAGCAGGCCACTGTACCTAAAGTCCATAGTCACAGAGCCACAAGTGTGTGCACAGAGCTTGCCAAGAGCTCTTAATGTCCTATTATTCAATAGGAGGGGACAGTTGCAGATTGTTTGGTGTTTGAGAACAGTCTCTAACAGAAAAGACAGAAAAGGCAGAACCAGAGAAAGAGAAGGGGTAACTTGGAGGCCACAGAAACTGTAATATTGTAAAGGGACAATAAAACGTTTTTCTATCTGTTCAGACCCTAATTAATTTATTAGTGATCACACTACTTAAAAATCGCTTTTTGCTATTTTCAAGTTTCCAATGTGCTGTGGAAACTTCTAGTTTATTTGGAAAGTTATGTCAAGTGATGTTTTGCTGGGGCACACAGGTATCTTGCTAAAGCAAACACGGGAAAGACTGTTTTCCTGAAGCAGACACAGGTGAAAGGATGTCTGTATATAGCAAACATGTGAAAGGACTCTTGGTGAAGGAGTATAAATATGACCCCACAGACAGTGGGAGAGGAGCACTGAGCATTGGTTTGGTTTGCTCTGTCTCACTATTCTTCGCTGAAGGCACACATGTATTGGTTCGCCTTACAGAGCATTGTTGAGCTCAATGTGTGATAACTCCGACATTGAAAGAAACTTGCCCAAGAACTGCTCGTGAGGTTCCTGCAGCAGCTTGCTGATTCTGTGGCCTCACCTTAGGCCATTGGGCAAGCCTGGCAGCCTCTTCAGGATTGAACTACAGCTGTCTGGTGTCTACTTGCTGAAAGGACTGGACTGTAGCTGCTGGTTCGTGCCTGGTGTCTGCCTGCCTAGAGGACTGGTTTGCAGCTGCTGAGTTGTATTTGGTATTTGCTGTGGACTGAACTGCTGCCCAAGAAGATCAAGCTTGTCCCCAAAGAACTATTGCTGAACAGGTCCATTTCCCCCATATCCTAATAAATTTTCTCTTCCACTACCTCTGCTGGGTGGCAGGCTAGAGGAGAGGTTGAACCCTTATTAAAAGTAGGCTGCAAAAAAATTCATGCCTACAGTTGTTAAGTATCATCATCATGCTGTGCTGCAGATAACTAGGACCTATGCCTCCTGTCTGAGGGATGCTTGAGCCCTTTGACACCACCTTCCTGTTCTCTGTGCTCCCTGACCCTTCCACTGTCTCAGCCTCTGATGACTGTACTCTACTCTCTGCTCCTACAAACTTACCCTGCTACATACCGGGTCTAAGCACGGTTATGATGTTTCTGTGTCTGGCTTACTTTACTCAATATAGTGTCTTCTGTGCTTACCTGCACTGTTAGAAATGACAGAAGTTCCAGTTTGGTAAACATCATGTCACTGTGTCCTCTCTGTACACACACACACACACACACACACACGTTCATTATATACTCTCTTTATCACCCATCACTTGACAGTTGGATGGGTTCCATATCTTAGCTATTTTATAATTATACAGTGGACAAAGAGATGAATCTCTCTCTTTGATGAACTGATTTCAATTCTTTTGGATACATATTCAGAAAAGGGATTGTTGTATCATATGATAATTCTATTTGTAGGTTTTTTTTTTCCCTTCCCTTCTCTCTCTTGCCCCAGCCCAAAGATTTTTTTTTATTTATTTATTTGTGACCCGCATGTAATCATCTTGCCAGCAAGGACGCATGCGGACACCAGGATCCTTCTGCAGCAAAATGTTTATTGTGATGAAAGGAGGAAGACCCCGGGCCCCAAAAAGGCACTGCTTATATACCCCTGGAGCGGCGTGTTCATATCTGATTGGCTGCTTGCTCAGGAACGCATATTACACCCCGGGATGGGCCGTGACTTGGCGCGTTTTTACCACATGCACATGCGCAGTCCACTTGTACTTGCGGGAGCGCTGGATGCCAGTGCCATCTTGTAATGGCGAGTGCCGTCACCACTCACCACGGCTCTCTGCATTTATTATATGTAAGTACACTGTAGCTGTCTTCAGATACGCCATAAGAAAGCATCAGATCTCATTATGGATGGTTGTGAGCCACCATGTGGTTGCTGGGATTTGAATTCATGACCTCTGGAAGAGCAGTCAGTGCTCTTAACCACTGAGCCATCTCTCTAGCCCCTATTTGTAGGTTTTGAAGGAATCTCCAAACTCTTTTTCAAAAGTGGATAGCTTCATAAACATAATACAATTGTTTCTTTTCTGTGTACTGTCAAGGACACATTAGCTTTTGTATTAATAAATAACACTTACTTATGTATGTGTGTTTATGTGTGTATCTGTGTGTATGGGTCTATGTGAGTCTATGTGCCCGTGTGTTGCAGATGCCCAACAAGTCCAGAAGAGGGCATCAGATCCCTTGGAGATGTGTTTACAGAAAGTTGTGAGCCACCTGGTCTGGGTACTGGTGTCCAAACTAGGATCCCATGATTGAATAGCAGGTGCTCTTAACAGAGTAGCATGTTCCTTTGACTGCTGGTTCATTCTCCAACCCCCATGTGTATTTCTTGATAATAGCCAGTCTAGTAGGTATGAGCTAATAAGTCATTGAGATTGTAATTAATTTCTCTGATGATTTGAGATGTCAAACATTTTTCACATACCTTTTGGACGTTGGATTTCCCTTCCTTTGAGAAATGTCTTTTTTAGTATCTAGTCATTTTTGTTTTCTTGATATTGAATAGTTTTTGTTCTTTAATTTTCTATATTTGTATACTTATTTGGTGTGTATACAGGCTTGTACCTGTCTGGTGTACATGTAGAAGTCAAAAGACAACATGCAGTCAGGTTTTGGGTATTTTTTGCCTTGTGTGTGTGTGTGTGTGTGTGTGTGGTCCCTTCTACCATCTGAGTCTTCAGTGTTGGAATCTCGGAATCTCGGGCTGTCAGGTCAGCAGCAAGCACCTTTACCCACTAACCCATGCAGCCAGCTCTAGTTTGCATTCTTCTGATATTTTAGCAATTATCCTTAGGATTTCCAAATATTTTCTTCCAAGCTCATGGGCTGAGTCTTAGCTATGATGCTTCTTTTGCTGTTCTTTTCTCCTTTTTTGTAAACCTATATGTTTATTTTTGCTTTTGTTGATTAGATAAGGTAAATCTGAAAGAACAAATTTCAAAGGGCTGCCAATCAAGGTGACCTCAAAAGAGTGAGAATTGATTGAAAATTCACCCCAGGGATCAGCCAGCCACTGCTTAGTGAAAGCCAGTTTCAAAGGCATGTCACTGGAGTGCTAGAATATACCTCGTCCCTTAGACTGCTCTCAACATGGATCGACATGGTTCATAAGTGTGCACATAAAAATTATTCATATTTATCAAACACAAGGCTAGCTGCGTGCCAACACTTCCTGCTAGTATTTATTAAGTGAAATTCAAGTGTTTACATCCCAAACTTGCATCTCTATCTCGTGGACCATCCACCACCACACCCTGACATGCACCAAGTCTAAGTCAGAGCATCCTGTAGAAGTAGGTGGATAAGGGGTTAGCAGAGCCTCACCTGGACCCAGTCTCCTCCGGTCCCCACACAAATTGCCTTGGAAGTCAATGACTGTCAATCTCACATCATTTATTTGTCCTTCTTGTTTTCCCCTAAATTGGAGCCCCAGGTTATGCTTGACCTAGTCATGGGACAGAGACCAGATTCTGAGAGATAAGTCTTCATTGTTTTCTCTGTAGGGCACCTAGAGACATTCCTAATGATGGATTGAGCATCTGCCACTGAGGGTGGGGCATTCAATAAAATATTCATTTTTATTGTTTCAGACTCTGAGTGTGGGCCAAGAATCTAAAATCTTTGGGAACACAGTATCAGCCCCTGGGAGCATAGGGAGCATAGGAAAACCTCATTCTGAACCATGAAGACTCAGCTCCTGTAACAGTAACAACTTGAACGTGCCTATCAAGAGGTGGTTCTCTACCTGTGGGTCAAGACCCTCTGGGGTCAAATGACCCCTTTCACATGGGTCGCATACCAGACATCCTGTGCATCAGATATTTACATTATGATTCATAACAGGAGCAAAATTATAATTATAAAGTAGCAACAAAAATAATTTTATGGTTGTGGGTCACCACAATCTGAGGAGCTGTATAAAAGGTCTCAGCATTAGGAAGGTTGAGGACCACTGCTACAGAGAAACAAACATTCAGTTCTGCTGGTTATTTAATAAAATAGAAATTTCATTTCATCTTTTTTTAAAGCATAGCAATCTCCTCGTTTAAAAAGAGACCTTGGGCTGGAGAGATGGTTCTACAGTTACGAGCACTGACTGTTTTTCCAGAGGTCCTGAGTTCAATTCCCAGCAACCACATGGTAGTTCACGACCATCTGTAATGGGTTCCCATGCCCTTTTCTGGTGTGTCTGGAGATAGCAACAGTGTACTCATATAAATAACACAAACAAATAAATCTTTAGAAAGAGACCTTATCTCATAGGGTTATATCCTACATAGTGACAACATGACACTGTATAATGTTTCAAAACACTATGTTACTTGGAGAGAAGGACAAAACAGGAACCAGATGACAGGAACCAAGTGACAGGGACCAGGAGACCAGAGGACAGGAACCAGGGGATAGGAACCAGATGATAAGAACCAAGTGACAGGGACCAGGGGACAGGAACCAGATGACAGAACCAAGTGACAGGGACCAGGAGACAGGGACCAGGTGACAGGAACCAGGGAACAGGGACCAGGGGACAGGGACCAGGGAACAAGAACCAGATGATGATAGAAACCAGGTGACAGGAACCAGATGACAGGGGCTGTGACAGGTACCAGGTGACAGGGACTGGAGGACAGGAACCAGGTGACAGGAACCAGATGACAGGGACCAGGTGACAGGAATCAGGTGGTAGGGACCAAGTGACAGGAACCAGGTTATAGGGACCAGGGGATAGGAACCAAATGACAGGAACCAAGTAATGACGGGAACCAGGTGACAGAAACCAGAGGGCAAAGAATGAGAATTTTGTGACTCAGAATGGAAAGAAATTCTTCTATTTTTAGCTTAATTTTTATAATAAAATTTAGCCAATAATATGTGTGTATGTCTTCATGAATTTGGTTAGAAGAGAGTGTTTGGTGTGATGACTTGCTGTTTTCTCTCTTAATCTCCTTTAAAGAGAAGAACTAGGAAAGAAGTGACCCATCCAGTGACATGGCTCACTAAGTGGCAATGCTGGGTTTAGACTAGAGGGCAGGTATGAAGCTTCCAAGTGTAACAGTCTCTGGGACTCCTGCTAGACACAGGAGCAGCTTTGGTAGAAAGCATCATTTACCAGTCACAGCACTGTCTGGTTCTTGTCATTCTACCACACTTCAGTGGGAACAAGTATATGACACTGCCTTTGGGGATAAAGCCCATTGAAAACTCCAGAGCTGTTTATTACCATTCCACCCTGAATGTGCCTGATCTCCTCTTAAAACTACAGAGCTGGGAGGGGTGGGGCAGGGGAGCAATGGGAGGGGGAGGGCTGGGGAGCAGTGCAAGACTTGAAAAGCCAGGGCTCCCACCATCCATTTTATCTACTCAAAATATCTGAGGTGTTTGGATAAATAGTGTGGGAGGTCTTACTACTCCCCCCCCACCCATGTTTTCCAAGTCTTCTACACAGACCACAAGATTATGTGCTGTGTGTATTGTTACTTTTATGCTGCTGTGGTAAAGGAAACTTACAAAAGAAAGAGGGAGATAGAAGACAGCAGGCATACAGGCAGGAGCAGGAAGCTGAGAAAGCAAACTGCAAGTAGTGTGGGGCCTTATATCCTCAAAGCTCACTCCCAAACAGCAAGGCTGTACCTCCCAAACCTCCCTAAACAGCACCACCAATTGGGGACTGTCTTAATGTTGGGAGCCAAGTCCTAGCAGAAAGCAGCTATCATCTTTGCAGCCATCTCAGGCTATATACCCTGACAAGAGACTTGTTTTCAACAGCCCGAAACAGCTGAGCACACTCTGATAAACATCTTGTTTTTCTCACATATCTTGTTTTGCTGTTTAATGCCCCCAGCTGCAAGATGCACGTGGTAAAGTGTCTTCAGCTGCATTCCCCTGCTTGTGCTTATATATACCCATGATTTCCTTTCAATAAACTGGACTTTAACAGACCCTCTGTCTTGTCTCCGTTCTTTGCATCTCTTGTCCCTCTATCCCCACTCTCTCTCTCTCTTGCTAGACCCTGTTGACTGACCCAAATGGACCGGGTCATTTGGCACCTAACGTGGGGCAGTGTGGGCCGGGACATCTTAGTTAGGGTTTTACTACTGTTAATAGACACCATGACCAAGACAACTCTTATAAAGGACAACATTTAATTGGGGCTGGCTTACAGGTTCAGAGGTTCAGTCCATTATCTTCAAGGTAAGAGCATGGCAGTATCCAGGCAGGCATGGTGCAGGAGGAGCTGAAAGATCTACATCTTCATCTGAAGGCTGCTAGTGGAAGACTAACTTCCAGGCAGCTAGGATAAGGGTCTTAAGCCCACACCCACAGTGAGACACCTACTCCAACAAGATCACACCTCCTATTAGTGTTACTCTCTGGGCCAAGCATATTCAAACCGCCACAGGAACCAAGTATCCAAACACCTTAGACTATGGGAGACATTTCTCATCAAACCACCACACTGTGTTTTTCATCCCTTCAGTTATTAAACACGTGGTTACGAGGTGCCCTCTCTGAGCCAGATTCTACCTTGGAGCTGGGATACAATGAACTAACACAAGTGTAATACACCTTTTCCAACAGTCAGAGGCAGAGTGGCCTGGGGGACACAAAGATCTGAGTGCCTGGATCTGCCTGGATTGGTTGCTGGGTTGGGAATGCTGCTACCCCTTTGCCTCAGAGGCTGCTGATGAACTGAACAAAGAAGCAACTCTGGTACTAAGATGCCCAGCTTTAACTCCCACCTCTGTGACTCCCCAGCTGTATGACCTTGCATGACTTAACTTCTCTGGGCCTTTGTTTTCCTCAATCTTGCTCTAGGGGTAAATACTTTTTAAAATAATCTATTATCTAAAACTTCAAATTTAACTGGGCTTCTTATATTGATTTTGGTCTCCTAATTTTCAATGCTTCCACAATGAAGGCAAATTCTGAGGAGGACTTGAGTCAGGAGTATGACTGGGTTGGTGTGTTGGTTTGAATATGCTTGGCCCAGGGAATGGTTGGGGGAAGTGTGTCACTTAGGGATTGGATTTGAGAGACTTCCCTCCTAACTGCCTGGAAGCCAGTCTTCTCCAGTTAGCCTTTGGAACAAGATGTAGAACTCTCAGCTCATGCAGCATCGTGCCTGCCTGGACACTGCCATGCTGTGTTCATGATGATAGTGGACTGAATTTCTAAAAGTATAAGCCAGCCCCAATTAAATGTCCTTGATAAGAGTGGCCTTGGTCATGGTGACTCTTTACAGCAACAGAAACCCTAACTAAGACAGAAGTTGGTACCAGGAGTGGGGAATTGCTGTGATAGGCCTGACTATGCTTTTGTTTAGAAGAATGAGGATTTGGGGACTTTAGATTTGGAAAACAGCAGAATGCTTTAAGTGGAGTTTAATAGACCATCCTAGTTGGAAGATGGAGGACTTTGTTGCTAAGAGTGATCTGAACTATGGCAGCCAGGCTCTAGAGTCTCAGAGGAGAAAAATTTTAATATGTGGCTGAAAGACTGTTCTTGTGCTATTTTGGTGAAGACTGTCTCTGCCTTTTACCATTGTCCAAGGAGCCTACTTGAGGCTAAGGAGAAGAGATTTAGATGAATTGCTTTAACAAAGGAAGTCAAAATAGCCTGGCATAAGTTCTGTTGTATGGTTACTAAAGTTCACACTTACGAAAAGCCTTTTGATGAAAAGGAGCAAGCTTTGAAAGGAAAAGTACAAAATGTATGGCTCAAAGAATAAAGGGGCACCAAGACATAGAATGGAGCTGAATCCTATGTTCAAGGAGATAAACAGATTAATAGAGTGGTGACTTTGGAGTAAGATCCTACCCAGCTAAGCTTATTGTTTATGCATTTGTCATTGAACAAGTAATAGTTATATCTAGGTATTATTATTATCATCTGGTTATTGCTTTCGTTTAGAGTTTTAATCTAGAATGAGCTACAATCTAGAAATGGAGGACACAGGCTTTTGATCCAGATCTTGAGAAATAGTGGCCATGAAAAGCTTAGGTCCAGGCATGGTAGTACAAGACTTTAATCTCAGGGTATAGTGGCAAGCAGATCTCTGAATTCAAGGCCAGCCTGGTACAGAGCAAGTTCCAAGTAGAGAAAAGTTTAACGTCCAGGCATGATAGTACAAGCCTTTGATCCTAGCATTCAGGAGACAGAGCCATGCAGCTCTCTGAGTCAAGGTCAATCTACAGACCAAGTTCCATGACAGCCAAGCTTAGGCAGTGAAGGAGTTGGAAAACAGAAAGCTGGTGATAATGTAATAGAACAAGGGGGCCATGTTCCAGTTCCAGTAAGCAGCAGAACTCGGCAGCTTCAGCCTGTGGCTCTTGACTTTAGAGTCAAGAATAAAAAGAACTACTAGGACAATGATGCTGGTTAGCTGGAGCTAAGAAATTAGCAGTGATTAAGAAGAGACCAGCATCACTGAGGTAAAATCTGGGAAGTATTTTCTGAGAGCACAAAGAAGCTGTGTTCCAGAGATAGCCAAGGTTGTACCTCGTGCTGCAGCTGGACTTGGTAATGTGTAAGAGCCACCCAGGTGGTACTGGTTTTGAAGGTATAAAGGGGTCATGCAGAGCAGCTGAGGCTTGGCACTGTGAGAGGCCAGGGAAGGCCACTGGTGAAGGTGCAGCCTCAGTTGCAGTTGATGGCCCAGGACTGCAGGGGTCATGCAAAGATGTCGAGGCTTGGTACCATGAAGAGAGCCGATGAAAGGCTATTGGTGAAGTCTAGTTGTAGTGGAAAGACTAAAGTGAATTAGAAATGCCAATACCATGGGATGACCACCAAGAAGAGCAGCAATAATGGAGTGGAGTCAATGAGAGCCTAGAGTGCTACAGAAGGCAGAGCTGGAGAAGTGAGGCCAGCCTTTTGGAGGAGCCCAGAAGATCATGTGTGGATCCCAGACATTGGATCAAGAAGCTGTAATGTCGAAGTTGCCTTCGAGATCCCAAGATGTTGGAGATGTCAGAGCCCTGGGCTATCTGCTGACGAAAGCTGCCAATAGGGAGTGGAACTAGGCAAGGAGAAAGAAGTTTGTTGTAGTCAACAAAGCAGAAAGGATTTGGAGATATTAAGAGAGTTTTGACCTCAGACATGGAGATGCCAATTTTGGAGTTTGCCCAGCTGGTTTTCTGTTTTGCTTTGGTCCATTATTTCCTCACCATAATATTTTTGGAATGGTAATGTATATCCTGCATGATGTTGGAGGCATGTGATCTGCTTTTCAATTTTGATTTGTTAGGGGGATTACAGTTAAGAGACTGCATGAATCTCAGAAGAGACTTTGAACTTTGGACTTTTAACAATGTTGAGACAGTTATAGACTATGGGACTTTTGAAGTTGGACTAAATATATTTTGCATTATGCTATGTTTAGGTATGGCCTCCATTGACTCATGTGTTTGAACAAGCCTATGGGGATCAGGGAGTGGAATGTGATGGTTTGTATGTGCTTGGCCCAAGGAGTGATACTATTAGGAGGTGTGGCCTTGTTGGAGTAGAAGTGACCTTATTGGAGGAGGTGTGTCACTGTTGGGGTGGGCTTCCTCCTAGCTGCCTAGAAGCCAGTCCACTCCTGTTTGCCTTTGGAACAAAATGTGGAACTCTCAGCTCTTCCAGTGCCATGCCTATCTGGACACTGCCATGCTTCCTGCTCTGATGATACTGGACTGAACTTGTGAAAGTGTAAGCCAGTCCCATAAATGTTATCCTTTATAAGAGCAGATTTGGTCATGGTGTCTCTTTACAGCAATGGAAACTTGGACAAAGACAGTTGGTCTCTCACATTGCTCTAGGTTTCTGAGGTATATTTGTAAGATACGCCAGCCTGCAGGTCCAGGCGGGCATGACTGTGTCAGCATGATTACCAACCCACTTTCGATCAGGGTATTAAATGTCCACAGTCATGGATCTCAATGGAGAGCCCCTGATTTGATATGTGATGAATGAATCTCTCAAGAATTTTACAGAAATAAAACATGAAGAGACATACAAATATTTTCAGGGCCTATTCCTTCCTTTTAGGATATCAACCTTTAAAACAGTCATGGGAGACCAGATCTTTCCAGAAATGGTTACAGATGGCTCAGTGTGGTCTGGGTGTGGTAGGTGGTGTCTATGATCCCAGCAATTGGGAGGATGGAGAAAGAGGGCAAACTCAGAGATTGAGAACAGGTTAGGCTACAGAGTGTTCCAGAACAACCTGGGCCACCTGTGGGGGTAGGCTTTAAGAGACCTTGTCTCAAAAGGAATAAATAAGTAAATAAATAAATAAATAAATATTTCAATATTTCTGGAATTTAATTTCAAAAGAAAATCTAGAAGGGACTCTGTTTAATCAAATAAAACATGGCACCAGGAAGTGAGTGCATCCCTGTCCCATTCCCAGCACTCCAAGACAGAAGGGATTTGGGGCAAAGTGTATAGTCTGTTCCTTGATTGTGCCTTGTAATCAGGGTGAAGACCAATGTTTGTGCCTCTGAGTTTGCCCCTGAGGATCTGTCATAGCTTGAAAGGAAGAATGTCTCCGTGGAAATGGAGTCTCTGAACCCCCCAGTAAGAAGCATGCTGGAAACACAAATTCAGGAGCTTCCTGAACCACTGGATTAATCTTAGTGAAGCTGCTGTAGATGAAGAATCCAGCTAAAGGGTAGTGCCAATATGTGGACAATGTTATAGAGATTAGTGTTCTGAAAGTGAGGTAGAAGACAAGACCAGAGTTAGGCAAGAGGCACCTGTAGAGATCAGAAACCTTCAGATTTCAGCAAGCTTTAAAATTACACTTGGAATGCAAAATACAGATTCCTGGATCTTTTCTAAGACCAATCGAGTCCAAACCAGCAGGCCGGGTGCTAAGGATCTGTCCAGGACTACTCATTATAGCAAACTGGAAATATTCCGAGTATTCAGAATTCCAAACAGAATTATGGTTCTCCGTGCTCGTTTCCTGAGGTAACATGTTGCATGTTGCTTTCTCTCTCCCTCAACCTTTTGCCTCTAGTGCCCTCCTTTCAAAGTGAATGCCAATTCTCAGGGCCAGTACTGAATGGCCAGGTAGGCTGAACCAGAGAGCCATGCCCTGTCAGTCTGGGTGCTGATGGAATTACCCAACCATAAAATATGAGATGTGGGAGGAAGAGCAGAGACCATGAATCCAAGGCATGACAAATCCGAGACCCAGACAGGAAGAGTTGCTTGGCCAGACTTCTGCTCACATACCCAGTTCTGCCTAACATGCCTTCATCTCTTGGAAGCCACCACTCTATTAAAGGGGACTATGGTCTCTGAACTGTAGTCAGGAACAGGGGCCATGGTATCATCCTAAAATCTTGGAGCCATCTCAGAGTTAATCAGTATGATGGTTTAAGTGGAAATGGTCAGGGCTGGAAAGATGGCTCGGTGGTTCAGAACACTGGCTGCTCTCCTAGAGGACCCAGGTTCAGTTCCAAATACTTACATGGCGGCTCACAACTGTCTGTAACTCCAGCTCCAGGGGGCCGAGCCCCTCACACAGGCATACATGCAGGCAAAATACCAATGTACATAAAATAAAACTTTAAAAAGTATGTAAAAAAAAATGGCCCCCATGATCATAGGGAGTGGCACTATCAGGAGGTGTGGCTTTTTGGAATAGGTGTGGCTTTGTTGGAGAATGTGTCATTCAGGGTGGGCTTTGAGGTCTCAGATGCTCAAGCCAGGCTCAGTGTCTCCCTCTCTTTGTGCTGGCTGCCCATCTCAGCTCCTCTCCAGTACCCTGTCTGTCTGCCTGCATGCCACCATACTTCCTGCCATGATGACAGTGGACTAAACCTCTGAACTGTAAGCCAGCCCCAATGAAATGTTTCCTTTATAAGAGTTGCTGTGGTCATGGTGTCTCTTCACAGGAATAGAAAAAATCCTAACACAGACAATGTTTGTGATTATAATATGTCCTATCTGTCATCTTTGGGAACTCCAAAACCCCCCAACTTCCTTCCAATTTCCTAGTGAGTAACAGGGATGTTCGGATAGATTCACCTTTGCTCCAATTGTACGGCCATGGGTATCAGGGATGTGAGGAATATGAGGCTCTCTTGTGGTGGCATTATCGGCTCACGGCTGGCTTCACCTGAGAAGAGTCCAGCACACACGGGGCACTCTGCATGTTGGAAAGAGCCTTAGGTTCCCCTCAGTCCTTGTGTGGCTTTGCTGGCCCCATTTCTGATACCCGGCCTTCTTGGGGAGTGTGAAAATCCACCAGGGTCCTTTGTAAACCCAAGTGAGGATTTTGAGGCTGCATTAAAATGCCTCCTTCTTCTCTGAAAAAGGATTAGGTGCAACGAAGTGCTTGAGCCTTCAGCGCCTTTGAAAAGAAACCCGGTCTTAAGTGCTAAAGCTCAGATTCCGCGAGGTCGGGCAAAGGCCTCCTCAGGAAAGCGGCCTGGCTGACGCAGCTGCTAAGACCCAGCGCCACCTTTTCATGGCGACTCCATTCGTGCAGGCTGGGGGGTGGGGCAGACCAGATGTTTTAAGGGGATTATCGCTGAAACAAAAGCCACTTTTCCTGTGTGCCACCCACTTCTTAAAGGCAATTTTTCCACACAATGCCACCAGAATCGGTGGGAATGGAAATCCAAATTTCCACCTTCTGATGGTCCGCAGCACCCTAGCCTCGGGGAGCCTTATCACCCTGTCCTCACAGAAATGCGTTATCTCCGTCAAGACTGCAACATCCCCTACTCCTTTACAGTGTAGCCATTTTTAGAAATAGGATCTTTAAGAAAGCCATTAAGATAAAATGAGCACACACAGGAAGGCCCAGATCAGCCCCATCTTTGTAAGATGGAGTGGGGAGATTAGGTTGCAGTCATGTTTGGAAGGCACAAGGGTAAGATGCCATCTACAGGCCAAGGACAGAGGCCTCCGGAGACATCAACCACCCCGGTGGGAAGGTCAATCTCAGCCTTCCTGCCTCTGGAATTATGAGAGAAAGAAATGCTGTTGCTTAAGCCCTAACTTACTAATACAGTCTGCATTTTAACAACGAGCAAAGCAAAGCTTAGCCAGGTTAAGTGACTTACTGTGGCACACAGCTTGGGAGTTGCTCATCTTGGGCTGGAGTCTGATTTCTCTGTTGCCAAAGCCCCGTGTTAAACTCTTTCATTAACTCCTGAGACTGGAGCCAGGAGGAGCTCCCAACGGTCTGGATTCCTTATTTTTCTGTTGATGTGAACAGATACCAGACGGGAACAACTTCTGGAGAGAAAGGCTTACCTGAATACAGTGCCGGAGCTGTCCATCATGGCGTGGGATAGTCATGGCAACAGAGAGAAGCTGGCTCATTGTATCCAGAATCAGGAAGCAGAGAGGTGAATGTTGGAGCTCAGCTTTCTTCCTTCCTTCTTTTCTTTCTTTCTCTCTTTCTTTCTTTCTTTCTTTCTTTCTTTCTTTCTTTCTTTCTTTCTTTCTTTTTTTATCCAGTCCGTGGTCTTGGCCTATGCCACTCAACATTCAGACTGGGTCTTCCCTCCCTCATTTAAACCTGAAAACACCTTGTAGACACACCCAGAAGTGTATTTCCATTGATAATTATGGTTAATTATCATACACTCTTCTGTCAAGAGTTCCTGCCTAAGCTTTGTGTTGCCTTCAGAGATGGGGCAGGATTTAGACCAAGGCTAGTCTTCAATGCCCAACCAGATCACTGCAATGACTAGCCACCAAGGCTCAGGACTTTCATAGCATGAGGCTTGACTAGGGGCTTATTCTAGTTTCATTCTGATACTGTGATAAAACACTCTGATCAGAGCAACTTAGGGAAGGAAATGGTTAACTAGCTTATACTGCTGGGTTACAGCCCATCATTGAGGGCAAGTCAAGGCAGGAATTTGAAGAAGAAACCATGGAGGAATGCTGTTTGTTGGCTCCCTCTCTGACTCACTCAGACTCATGTCTGTGCTAGCTCCTTTATACAGCCTAGGACCACCTGCCCAGGGAATGATACTGCCCACAGTGGGCTGGGCCCTCCAATGTGAATTAACAAGACAATCCCTTACAAACATACCCACAGGCCAAGCCAAGAAAGACAATTTCTCAACTGAGGCTTTCCTTTCAATTTATTCTGTACTGATACTTAATGCTTACTAGGACAGTGGTCAACTCAGGCTTGTTAAACAGACTGGCAAAAAAAAAAACACTTGCAAATTTAAGTGCCCTTCTAGGACTAGCTAAGAGCTCCATAGGGGTGGACTTTTGAAAGCTTCCTTTTTCTGTAGATTCTCAAGGTGACCACAATGTATAATCAAATTATTTCTTTTGAATTCAAATATTCCCCCCTGGAAAGAGGAGGGATGCTCATGAGACCCAGGAAGTACAGGAAACTTGAAAGGCTGAGGAAGCTCCTGAAATTTACAAGATTCAAAAAGGTACCTGCCCAGAGTTATTTCAGGCAGCTGCCTACAGCCTGTGCAGGGAATTTGAGGGACCCATTTCTGTGAGTTGTCATCCATGTTGTGCAGGCTTTTCAGTGATGGAGCTACCTTTGAATCAACCATTCTCCTTTAAGTAATACCTCATCCATGCTCCCATAGGTAGCCCTAATAAACCCACTGACTCACCAAGATAGACCTTGGGTGGAACAGTTTCTTTGGTCTGTTACTGGTATCCTATCTAGGGTGAGTAGGTATTTATCTCCATCATCCCAGCAAGAGTTCTTCAGTAGGCACATTGGGTACAATCTTTACAATTGTTCTTCCAGTATAGTAATGTAGTAATGACTGTGTAGGCCACAGCTCTTAGTAAGCAGCACTCCTCCATGGCCTCTGCAACAGCTCCTGCCTCCAGGTTCCTGCCTTGTTTGGGTTCCTGTCCTGACTTCCTTCAGTGATGTGTATGTGTAAGCCAAATAAAGCCTTTTCTCTGCAACTTGCTTTGGTCTTGGTGTTCCTTCACAGCAATAGAAACAAACCATCATGAGACATGGCTCCTCATGACAACCAATTTTTCTATGGAGTTCTTATATCACCACACAGAAAATAGAATGGTCACACCCTGGGTGGGGCAAACAAATAAGGAGAACTTCCTGCATGATAGATGGAGACAAAGACTGAGTGATACAGCCACAAGCCAAAGAGCTACCAGGACTTGGAAAAGGCAGGAAGGCTCCTCTCACAGGAGTGTCTTGGAGAACCTGGCCTTGCCAACACCTTCATTTTAGACCATGAGCATTCAGAATCAAAAAAGTAATACAGTTTTGTTGTGTTGAGTGACCTGCAGTTGCTCTCAGGCGTCTCAAATACTAACTCATCATCTATAGCTGACATGACTTCTATCCAGTCAAGCGTTAATGTCATGAAGAAGAATTCCCCGATTATAATTACCTTTTTGTTATGCCATTGCTTCCATACTCTACCATATATGACACGGCCCTTATCATCTAGGAAAATCACACTGATTGTAAAAGTGTACATTTGAAATTCAGTAGGTAGAGGAACCTTCCATCAAAGCTGGCAGCTCGAGTTGGTAACTGTAAGTCGGGAGGTCAGAGGGGAGAACTAACCTCTGAAGGTTGTTCTATGACCTCTCTACACACATTCATGGGACAGATCCCCCACAAGATAAATAAACATACATAATTCCATTCAAGCATCATGGCAATCTTTATGAATATCCACTTTATATCACTGAGCTAGAGAGACCTTATGCTATTATTATCAGTATTATCATCATCAATATAAGAAGCACTGAAACAATGGATGGGGAGATTTTACTCCCTATGGCACATCAAGACACACTTGCCAGTGATTAGAAACATCTTTAGTTGTGTCAGAATGTGCTGTCAGCATCCAGGAGGCCAGGAACCTTCTGAACATCCCACAGTGCCAGACCTCTGCCCACAGGAAAGGATGATCAACTGTACATTTCATTAAGATCCTGAAGGTACCCAGGGAAGTTGAATCTGATTCTCTTCCTTTTTCTCAGAATGAGGTGTGTCCTGGCTGTTTTTGTGTCAACTTGACACAAGCAAGAATCCTCAGAGAAGAAGAAGCCCCAGTTGAGGAAATGCCTCCATGAGATCCAGTTGTAGGGCATTTTTCTCAACTCATGATCAGTGGGGTAGTGCCATTGCTGGGCTGGTTGGTGGTCCTGGGTTAGATGAGCAAGCAAGGAGCAGCAAGCCAGGAAGCAGCACCCCTCTATGACCGTTGCATCAGCTCCTGCCTCCAGGATCTTGCCCTATTTGAGTTCCTGTCCTGACTTCCTTCAGTGATGAAGAGCAATGTGGAAGTGTAAGCTGAATAAACCCTTTCCTCCTCAACTTGCTTTTTGGCCATGGTATTTTGTCAATGAAATAGAAATCTTAACTAAGAAAGGGTGATATTATCATGAACAGAAATCCTGGGAACCTATGCTGACACTGCTGTGAAATTTGAGGTCAGAAGTTGTGTTGGGGCTGGGTGGTAGTGACTCACACTTCCCACACTCCTTGGGTTAAAGGTATGTGGGAGGCAGCTGGATCTCTGTGAGTTCAAGACCAGTCTGGCCTACAAAGTAAGTTCCAGGCCATTCAGGGGCTACACTGACTTCAAAAACCATAAGGAGAGAGAGATAGGGAGAAACAAGGTGTGCAACTGGAAGCAGGGAAGAAACTAAACTAAGTTGGGCTCAGAATGGCTACCTCTGCTGTTCTTGCCAACCCCAAAGACACAAAAGAGTTGCCCCAAAACCCTGCAAGTTTCTACATTAAGAAACTGTCAGTTCTTCTTCAATTTCTTTCTTCAGAGACTTGAAGTTCTTGTCATATAGCTCTTTCACTTGCTTGGTTAGATTCACACCAAGGTATTTTATATTATGTGTGACTATTGTGAAGGGTGTCATTTCCCTAATTTCTTTCTCAGCCTGTTTATCTTTTGAGTAGAGAGAGGCTACTGATTTGTTTGAGTTGATTTTACATCCAGCCAATTTGCTGAAGTTGTTTATCAGGTTTAGGAGTTCTCTGGTGGAAGTTTTGGGGTCACGTAACTCAGAAGATGGAAAGATCTCCCATGCTCATGGATTGGCAGGATTAATATAGTAAAAGTGGCCATCTTGCAGAAAGCAATCTATGGATTCAAGCAATCCCCATTAAAATCCTAATTCAATTCTTCACAGAGTTAGAAAGAGCAATTCTCAAATTTATTTGGAATAACAAAAAAACCCAGGACAGTGAAAACTACTCTCAACAATAAAAGAACTTCTGGGGAAATCACCATCCCTGACCTCAAGCTGTACTACAGAACAATAGTGATAAAAAACTGCATGGTATTGGTACAGAGACAGGCAGGAAGATCAATGGAATAGAATTGAAGATCCAGAAATGAACCCACACTCCTATGGTCACTTGATCTTTGACAAAGGAGCTAAAACTGTCCAGTGGAAAAAGGACAGCATTTTCAACAAATGGTGCTGGTTCAACTGGAGGACAACATGTAGAAGAATGCAAATAGATCCATTCTTATCTCCTTGTACAAAGCTCAAGTCTAAGTAGATAAAGGATCTTCACATAAAACCAGATACACTGAAGCTAATAGAAGAGAAGGTGGGGAAGAACCTCGAATACTTGGGCACAGGGGAAAAGTTCCTGAACAGAACACCAATGGCTTATGCTCTAAGATCAAGAATTGACAAGTGGGACCTCATAAAATAGCATAGTTTCTGTAAGGCAAAGGACACTGTCAATAGGACAAAACAGCAACCAACAGATTGGGAAAAGATCTTTACCAATCCTTCATCTGATAGAGGGCTCATATCCAATATATACAAAGAACTCAAGAAATTAGACTCCAGACAACCAAATAACCCTATTAAAAATGGGGTACAGAGCTAAACAAAAAATTCTCAACTGTGGAATATCGAATTGCCGAGAAGCACCTAAAGAAATGTTCAGCATCCATAGTCATCAGGGAAATGCAAATCAAAACAACCCTGAGATTCCACCTCACACCAGTCAGAATGGCTAAGATCAAAAATTCAGGTGATAGCAGATGCTGGTGAGGATGTGGAGAAAGAGGAACGCTCCTCCATTGTTGGTGGGATTGCAAGCTGGTACAACCACTCTGGAAATCAGTCTGGTAGTTCCTCAGAAAATTGGACATAGCATTACTGAGGACCCAGCTATACCACTCCTGGACATATACCCAGAAGATGCTCCAACATATGTTCATAACAAAGACATATGCTTCACTATGTTCACAGCAGCCTTATTTATAATAGCCATAAGCTGGAAAGAACCCAGATGTCCTTCAACAGAGGAATGGATACAGAAAATGTGGTCCATTTACACAATGGAGTATTACTCAGCTATTAAAAACAATGAATTTGAGAAATTCTTAGGTAAATGGATGGAACTAGAAAATATCATTCTGACTGTAGTAACTCAATCACAAAAAAACACACATGGTATGACTCACTGATAATTGGATATAAGCCCAGAAGCTCACAATACCCAAGATGCAACTCACAGACCACATGAAGCTCACGAAGAAGGAAGACCAAAGTGTGGGTGCTTTGATCCTTTTTAGAAGGAGTAACAAAATACTTATGGGAGCAAATATGGAGACAAAAAGTGTGGGACATAAACTGAAGGAGAGGCTGTCTGGAGACTTTCCACTTGGGTATCCATCCCATGTGCAGTCACCAATGGTAGATGCTGATGGATGTCAGGAAGTGCTTGCTGATAGGAGCCTGATATAGCTGTCTCCTTAGAAGTCTGCCAGAGCCTGACATATACAGATGCTTACAACTAACCATTAAACTGATCATGGGGTTCCCAATGGAGGAGTTAGAGTGAAGACTGAAGGAGCTGAAAGGGTTTGCAGCCCCCATGGGGAGAACAACAATACCAACCAACCAGAGCTCCCAGGGTCTAAACCACCAGCCTGGGAGCACATAGGAAGGGACCCATGGCTTCAGCTGTCTATGTAGGGGAGGATGGCCTTGTTGGGCATAGGTGGGAGAGGAGGTTCTTGGTCCAGTGAAGGCTAGATGCCCCGTGTGGGGGAATTCGAGGGTGAGGAGGTGAGAGTGGGGGTGGGGTGGGGGCACATCCTCATAGAAGCAGGAGGAGGGGGGATGGGATAGGGGGTTTCTAGAAGGGGGATAACATCTGAAATGTAAATAAAATATCCAATAAAAAATAAAGAAGAAACTGTCAGTTCCCTTGAGCACTTTTTCCAATCGTGAGCATTAGCTGCCATGACTAGAGGACACCAGAGGGCGCTCAAGAAAGGAAGAAGTGGCCCTTTGACCACCTAAGTGTTCTGTCTCTGTAGTCCCAGGGGTCAGGGGGGACAGATCACAAGCCAGCACTGATTCCTCCCAATTCTCTGCTTGGAGAGGCTCAATAAAACTTCCTGACATTGTGGCTAAGAAACCTTTGCTGGCTGGCCAAAGGGGACTTACAGCTATGTACCTTCATAGTATGAGCCCTTCCTAATTAAGAGGGAGATTTTGATCTGAAAGCAAGCCTTGTAGAGTAATATTGAGACGCTCTCTAAAGGCAAAGCTCATGATAGCTCCTTCTGTAGCATGGTTAAAATTACAGGGGTTGGAAGCTGGTTGGCCCAAAAGGTAGATTCTACAGTGGTAGTTGCCAACTGCTAACAATCCAGTGAGATGGAACCCACGTTCACCTGTAGATTTAGGTGGACCAGACAGATAGTTAATTTCCTTAGGTGTGTGCCAATATGTCATCAAAGAACTGAAAACCAGCTGGATTAAACAAGTCCTCTGTCTATTAGTTCTGGGAGCTAGGAATCTAGGATGGAGGTATGCTGGAGGACAGTTTCCTTTCATTGAGACATTCTCTCCAGTATGAAGGAAGTGGATCTTGAGACTCAGGGATCACAGAGGTGGAGGGAGTAAACATGCCATCTCTCTGAGAGGGTTAAGATTTTTGAAAGTGTCTCCTCAGCTTTGTAGACACAGTGATCAACTGCTGGTGGGGGAGGGGTGGGCTGGGGTTGGGATGAGGGTAGGGGCAGACCAGCCTGTTGTTAGGCTGCCCATAAGACATGCAGAGAGCACCAGGGCTGCAGCTTTCCTGAGTCATCTCCTGTCTTGCCTTGGGCTTTTTGGGGATGCGGCTGCTTTTCTGAGCCATGCTTGCTCCTGTCATTAACCCTTATTCCTGTCAGTAACCCAATGAAACCTCACTGGTTCACCACACTGGACTGTGGTGCAACCACTTCTTTGATCTATCACGGTTCCCTTTCTAGAGTGAGTAGAAGTGTATTGCATCTCCCCACAAAAAGTCTCTAGTGCAATAAGTCAGCCCTGGAGCTTCGGGGGACAGTCTCTCCCAGCTTCTGGCGTTGCTGGTAGACCTTAGCATGTCTTGGCTTGTAGGCAAGCCTCTGTATCTTCAGGTGGTGTTCTCCTTATGTATATATCTGTCTCTCCCTGTCTAGCTTCCTGCTCTGTCTCTGTCTAGCTCCCCATCTATCTCTCTGTCTCTGTCTCTCTCCCTCTTCCTGTCTCCTCTTTCAGAAGGGATTAAACCCATGGCCTCAGTCATCTTAGAGCATCTTAAAATTAAAAAAAAATTGGCTCTTGACAATTGACCCCTCTTGGCTTCTTGACATTACATCATGGGGCCTTTAGCACAAGAATGCTTAACGCTGTCTCCAGAGAACACCTCCCAGGAGGTAGGGGTAGTCATTTCAGCCAGGAAAAACTTAGTCTGTCTTGGGGAGTGGGAGGTGAACATTGATTATTGATCATTCTTCTCCAGAAACCATTAGCACTGCTTCTTGGCTTCTTTGGACTCACTCTAGTGCCAGTTGCAATAAATGGAAACCATATTCAACTTAAAAAGTGAAGCTCACAACGATATCGTGTTGCACGACCGAGCTGCAGCGGGGCAGGGGGTAGCTACTGTTTCAAGATGACTTGAGAATTCAATACAACGTGGGGCTGCATGATTACATGCTTTGAAAGGCACCTCACAGATGGGTTTCATAATTGAGAAATGTATTTGTTCTTTGTTGCTGTGTAAAAATAACATGACTCAAATTTTGGAGCTGGATGCCTCCCTGGAATGGTTTCCCTCCACCTTACAACCCTTAGGAGCACACATAGCAACAGCGTGGGGCGGGGGCGGGGGGAGGGCGGGGTTATCAGTGCAAGCTTTGGAAAGAGCACACACCACAGGGGGAAAAATCAAAGGGGTTTGCAAACAGATGCTGAAGAAGACAAGGGATACCTCAAGCCAGCACCTGGTGGCCTGTGTGTTGTCCAGAAAAGAAACAAGGGTAAGAAAGGATGGAAATATTCTTGGAGCCAAACACCTCATGAAGCAGGGAAGTCGCAGGGATTATAGCACAAGCCCTGCTCTAAGAAGAACACTGTGCGGAGCAGACTCCCAGGAACTTCCATGCTTTGAATTTCTAGAACATTCTACGATCTCTAGCTCCCAGTAAAAACAAATAAGGTATTCTTAAAAAGAAAAAACAGACCTCGCCCAAGTACCAAAGACTAGGACTTCCTACTGCTCCCTGGAGCAGGACCTCCACAGAGCCCTGACTCTGAATCTGCCCCTTCAGGATAGTTTTCAACCCCAGAACATTGTTCAGTTTACCCACATTTCTAGGCTTCTGGAACAAAAGGAATCTTGTCGGTGTCTTTGTCTCCCAAAGATACACAAGGCTCTGAGGTTTTATTCTGGAATAGGGAAGACATCAGTTCTGATTTTCCCGCACCTCGAGTAATAACATGCAAACAACCATGTTCCTAATGGATTGTAAGGCATGGGGCTTGGTTACCCCTTGACCAATGACTTGTGGTGTCCTAGAGAGACCTCTTCCCCG
>NW_021620926.1:5341800-5353825 GCF_004785775.1 Grammomys surdaster
TCCGTCCGTCCTTAGTTGCTGGTTGTTGAGTCCTAGAGGGAGCTCTTCTGGGCCCCCCCCCCCGCCCTCCCGACGCTCCCCCACACACACACACACACACTGCTGGGTCCAGTCACAGACTCAGAACCTCCTGCGGTGTTCCTGATTCCCCAGCGCTTGAAGGAGACCCAGAGGATGCTTTCTCACAAGCTCTCTCTCTGCTGCTGCCTCTGTCTGTCCGTCCGTCCTTAGTTGCTGGGAACTCAGAAGCAGAAGCAGCGCTCCTGGGCTCCAGAGATCAGGAGCAGGAAGATGGAGAGCTGTGGTTTAATGGTTCCCAAACACTTTCCACCGAAAGTCTCACAAGTATCAAGCCAACTTGAAGACTAACTGGTCCAGGTTTAGCTATCCCAAGACCAAGGCTAGTGTCCAGGGAAGGCTAGTGTCCTGTGGAAGAACACTCTGCTAGAGTGGCCTAAAAGTGGATACCTGTATCACTGGAGACTGGGAAGACGACTTAGCTTCCAGATAGTTTAGCTGAGAGATGCCCTCCAGGAAGTTCCCGGCTTTGTGACAGCCATATCAGTGAACGGGAGCTGGTGGATCTCTGGGGTCAGAATCTCGCGGGTGGTGGGAGGTGAGATTGTAACCAGCCATGTTGGCACGCGCGCCCCCTGCAGGCTGAGCCGGGGGAACAAGGAATCTGCACTCCACTCCCCTCTCCCAGAAGCAGGGTTCTGAATAATTTTTGAGTGACAAATTCATTTAAAAACACAAAACCTCACAGGAAGAGCTCCCTGGTTAAAGTGGAGGGAGTTATGGGAGGAGCCTGGAGGAAGGGGAGCGTGGAGAGACTGGTGTCCTTGACCTCTCTCTCACATGGCTTTCTCTTGACCTAGTAGTGTTCCTATAATATTTCTGTGGAAGCCCAAGGGCTCAACAGAGTGACCTTTCCCTTCATTTCTGAATCTATAAACACATTCCTGGATGCCCCAAGGAGGGAACCTCTAAAACTCACAGAGGCCCACAGAATACTGACTGCCTTCAAAACAGCAGAAACTGTCTAGGAAAAACTAGGTCATTGTTTTGTTGGAAATTTTGCTGATGCAGTAAAATGAATATGCCTGGAGCTTCCGACAGCACTCAGGGCATGTGGGTCTCCGAAGAAATTCAATGTGAGTGTGTCTGCATGTGTGTGGGTGCACATGCATGTGTGGGGTCTCTCTCTCTCTCTCTCTCTCTCTCTCTCAAAATTAAAACAAATAAGTCTGATGTATTGTTACAAGAGGTTTTTATATTTGTGTATTGAACCTTCAATGCTATTTTATTTTGACTTTCAGAGGGTTGGTGTGATGGGTAGTCTTAGTTGTCAACTTGACATATTCAGGAAGAGGAAACTGCATTTGAGGAGTTGCCTCCATCAGATTAGCCTATGACCATGTCTATGATGCATTTTCTTAACTTCTAACTGATGTGGAAGGGCCCAATCCACTGTGGCTCGTACTATCCCCAGGCAGGTGAGCCTGGGGTGTGTAAAAAGATAGTTAACCAGGAGCCTGACTGCAAACCTGTATCCTTCCAGGTCTCTGCTTGAGTTCCTGCCTTAAATTACTGCCTTGGCTTCCCTTGATGATGGACTGAAACCTATAAACTAAATAAACTTTTCCTTCCCAACTGACCTTCCGTGGTGGTGTTTATCATATCAACAGAAAGCAAACGAGAATAGCTGGACTGAGTAAGGATGAAAGCCAGATGCTTTGAGGCCTGGATCCTGTAACTTCTAGTCTCAAAACTCAAAAAAAAAAAGTACGTGTTAAGTGGTTCCTTGATATCAGATGTGAAGCTCTTGGGTAATGGGAACCCAGGTTATTTGGAATGAGAGCTGCATGGCTCTTAAAGCAGCAGGTACCTGAGCCCTGGTCTCAAGCTTTCCTCATCTCCAATGTCTTTCCCACAACCCTAACATCAGCTGTGTCTGCCATTTCCTGTTTGTGAATAACGCTGCTGTAAACATTTATATAGCAGTTTCGTTTAGGCATATGTTTTCATTCCTCTTGGATATAAACCAAGGAGTAGAATTACTGGGGCATATGGCTTCTCTATTTTTAAGCTTTTTGGGGATCTGCCAACTTGCTTTCCTAATCAGCTGCATCATTATACACTCCCACCAGCAGGGCAGGGGGGTCCGATGTCTTCAAACCCTCACCAGCACTTGGAGTTACTGTCTCTGGTTCTTACCCACCCTGGTGGGTATGTACTGCTGCCTCACTATAGCTTTAAGTTGCCTTTCTCACGTAGCTAACAGTGGGCTAACTTGTTATGGACCTATTAGAGAGGATCTTAGAACAAGTCTTTTGTATGTAGAGAAAGTATACAGTACAGTCAGTATACAGTATAGTACAGTCTAGGGAAATGTCTGTTCAAATCCTTCATCCATTTTTAATTGGGTGGCCATTTTGCTAGCGAGTGGCAAAATTTTATCATATCTAGGCTAGACAGTCAATCCTTCCCAGACATAGGACTTTTTCCCTTTCTGGGGGCTGCATTTTCACTTTCTTGTGGTCCTTATTCACAACACAAAGACATCCCCTTTTGCCGACACGGTTGCCTTCCTTTGGTCGGTTTTGCTTCTAGAGTTCTGGCTAAGAGACCATTGCCTCAGCCAAGGCCACAAAAAGTGTTTTATCTTAAAGTTTTATTGTAGCCCTGCTCTTTAGATTTCCAGAACATTTTGATTGAGAGTGTGTGTGTGTGTGTGTGTGTGTGGTATATGCCTGTGTGTGTGTTGTATGTGGTGTGTGTGCATGTTCACATGTGTGTGTATGCGTGTGTATGTGTGTATATGTGTGTAGTGTTGTGTCCATTCATTTGCTTTTGCATGTGAGCTTTCACTGTGCCAGTCCCTGCTCCCGGCTATCAGGAGATCTCACAAGGTGATGTTGATGTGCTCTCTGCTGCCTCTACTGGATGCTGACGACCACATCTGTACAAAGACTCAAAGGCCATGAGAAGAGGAGCCACAGGGAGTGCCAGGTGCACTGCCTTCCATTTAACTGGGAGCAAGGAGAGCAGAGAAAGCACCACCCTCCCATTTAAGGACGCTTGCTCCCCTTCTACGAGCTGCTGTCTAGAACTCAGTCCCAAGGGCATGTTTAGCTGGAAGCCAGTCTGAGGATACAATACCATTATTCCGAGTGGCTATGTGGTTACCTGAAAGTTGGGGTCTCTACAGAAAACAAAGCAAAACAGTACTGGATTTGGGGGACCTGATTTCAGGGCTGAAGGGCAGTCCCAGGACTCAATATACTTTTAAGTTATTTTTCTCTCATATCATGTTTTTATTTATTTATTGACAGATAAAACTGAATGCTTGGCTTATACAATATGAATTTGAAGCAAATGTATAGGGTGGGATGGGTAAGTGGAGCCAACTTACAATGCACTGTGGCCCCTTAGTTCTCGTTCTTATGAAGACATTTAACACCCACTATGAGTGTTCTGAGACTGTGTGGCCACACACCACTCTAGACCTCTTAAGCCTGCCTAACTGGGATTCCAGATCCATTAGTCCAAGTCTTCCCAAACCCTCAGCTACTCAGCCGGCGTCTTACTTCAATGACATCACCTTTGGAACTGTACCTGTGTCACTGCATTCTTCACTTTAGATTCTGTGAGTGGTCTGTCAGCCGTGGAGAGCTGGCTGGGATGTGGTTTCCATCCATACGTCTTTGAGCAAAGCATTCAGAGTCAGTGCAGAGAGAGGAGCTGGTGCTCCAGACACCAAAGCAAATGAGACGCTCAAAGGCTCCCTCTACACTCCGGCACAGATTTGCTGCTTGAAATACGTTGTTCTCTTACCACTCCTTTTTTTCTTTTTTAATTTTTTTCTTTTTCTCCTTCCACTTTCAAACAAAGATGTGAGTATTGTTTTCCAGAACAATTGCACTGTCCAGACTCAGGGACTCACAAAAGTGTCAATTCAACCCATGTTGGCTTTTTTTTCTCTCTCTCTTTAAACTAATTGTAATAAGTGGTCGCTGTGAAAACGCAGGCTTCCTCAGGCCGCCCTGCCAGTGACCCATACCCTGACCTGCTCAGACCACCTTCTGTCCAAGAGGGGGAGAGTTTTGTTCATAGATCAGATAAAACCCGGGTTTACCCTTAGCGACCAGCAGGATTAATCAGGCGCCAGTAAAACAGCAGACAGCAACACTAAAACCCACTCATAATAAGAAGGACTCACACCAGGCTATGTTCGACCCAGGTGCTTACCTCTCCTGTCTTTTGCCCTGAGACATGGAACCTGCTTCCCCAGCATCACATCGCTTCTTAAAGAGAACTACTTGCTTGCAAGCTAAGAGGCAGGCTACATCAATATGCTATTCGCCCAAGCTGAGTAGAAAGTACAAGAGTAGAGAGAGAATTTGCTGGGGGGGGGGGGTTGGAGGATTAGACTGATGTCCCATCTAAGACTTCCTGGCTAACATGTAACCCAGAGCAAAAACTATGTAGCACCGACTGGTTTAGAATGAGCCCAAAGGCACTGACTTCTGTGTGGGACCTTTTAAACATAAATCTTTCCAAAGTGCAAAAAGTGACATTAAACATGGACCATGTGTAGATACAAAGGAAGTGAACAGTAGCGAACTTTCTGAACCTTGGCAAGTTTTTTCTCAAGAGTCCTCTGGGGATGCAGCTTTGTCAGGGAAGGAGGGATCAAATTTAACCTTCTGAGGCAAGTTTCTTCTTCTTTATACTACTGGTAGAGAAAAAGAATCATTTTCTTTAGCAATCATTGTCAGCTTCTATTGTTTGTTTTTATGATAGTCTGGTTCCAGGGCGAAGCAGAAAGCAAACAAAATCATGGTTTAGACTGAGATAATTTAGTATCAAATCTACTATGATTCAAAGTGTATTCTTTCCAATTTGATTTGAAAACATGTTTTCAAAATAAGTTTAGATCGCTTCTGGTTGTTAAATACAGCAGTTGCTGGTGTTGTAGGGAAACCATGGAGAGGTAAGATGACCCATGGAAGGTAAGAGTGACCCTTTCGACAGGGTGACAGAAGGGGGAAAATGAAGGCAGAAGCCACCCACCAGCAGTCGATTCTAAGCAGTCTGAAATATTTGACTCAGCAATATTTGAGACAGAAGAAACCTGGAGAAATGTGTCTGGGGGTGGGGGGGGGGGACACATGAATTTAAATCAGATGACAAAGACATTCTTATTAGGGAATAAAATAAAATCAATTGTTTTACTCTGACCTGTGCTTTATAGGAAGTATTTCAAAGCCAGACCTGCTTTATTTCCCAATGCCTTCTGGAAGCTCTCCCCCAGGACACAAGGCCCACGCTATTAATCTTGACTTAGTGAATGAATGTATTATATGGATTTCAATCCAGACCTTCAAGCCTTAAAGAGCCCCGAAGAGCCCAGATAAAGCGACCCGTTTTTGCTTTGGCGATGCCACAGGGGTGATACCATTTAATTCCCCTTTCATCTCTATGGGAGGCTCCAAAAGCCAACAGGTTTCCTTTCTGCTTCCCAGAGAGAAAGCTTCTGCTGCTTCGGTACCGCTGAGAGACTGGAGGTGGGTGACCCTCTCCATTTGTTACCTTGGAAGCCGTGGAGAGGCGGAAGTAAGCGCAAGATAACAGGCTTAGGGCGCATTCCTCCCCGCTTCGCAGAAACTGGCCGCCCTCCCAAATGGCCAGTTTGTTTTTTGATTTTCCACGGTCCAGCCCTGTGTTTAGCACAGAAAGACACTTCGGAAGCCACAACACTTGTCATCCCCTCAAATACACACAAGGACAAAGCAGGGGGCATGTCTGCTTTGTCCTGTCAGGCAAATTATGATCTAAGTTTTCTGTCAACACCATTTTGTGTGTTATTTAATGCAATAGCAACCTGTTTGTGGAGATTCTAAAATACAATTGAAATTTCAAGCTTAAGAGGGGGAAGGAGGGAAGGAGCAAAAGAGGGAGGGAAAAAGAGAGGGAGAGAGAGGAGAGAAAGAGAGAGGGGGAAGACTTTCTAATAGAAGCACAACTGTCATTGTGGATTAAAGGGGTACAGTAAGGACAGGAGATTGCTCAATGGTTAGAGCACTTGTTGCTCTTGCATGGGACGCAGCACCCACAGGGTGACTCACAACCATCCTTAGTTCCATGGATCCTTAGTACCAAATGCCCTCTTCTGATCTCTGTAGATACTAGATACTCACATGGTACAAACATTCTGCATACATGCAGGCAAAAAAACCCCTCATAACAGAAATAAATATCTTTTAAAGTAAAATGCTGAAGAAAATTAGAGCTAGATTTTAGGCTAGAGGAAAGATTTTATGCCTCCACATGCCACTTACAGGGGACCCAAGAGGGAAAAGAGATAAAGGGTCTCAGGTAACAAGTGAGCAAGCCAGGGTGGATTATACCAACTCATAAAATGACGAGTAACAACCAGGGAGTGGCTGCACACCACAATCTGTTACCCAGGGTGTACAAAACAGCGAAGGAGGCCATCTAGTTTGTTACATTTTTTTACAGTAAGAGGACAGCCCCCCCCCCCATCAGCAACTTTATCGAAAGATATCAATGTGGACAAAATGGGCATTCGAGTCAGGCAATACTTTGGTTGATTTGAGTTCCCAAGACCCAGTCTTGGAATAGGCTGAGGGAAACAGAACTTGGAACCTAACGGGGGACAAAAGCAAGAACAAGCCACAGAGACTGGAGAGAGTTTTCATAGTCTCAGCCTGGTTGGTAGGATCGTTAGCATGGCAACATCAGTAGCACATGTGGGAGAAGAGTTAGTAGAAATGAGGCGTGTGGGGGCAGGGTTAGAATGAGCTTACATTTTCAGTCACAGAAAATAATCTCAGGAGGCTGAAGGGAGAACCTGTGTGTGGCATGCAAGAAGACACTGGGGTCAACCCTCAGTGTCAAAAAGTAAAACAAACAAAGGAAAGGTTTCAAAAAAAAAGTTTTAAAATCAGAAAAACAGGGCTAGCAGGATGGCACCTTTAAATTGGTTAAACACATACTAACCTTACAAGCCCGGTAACACGAAATTGATCCCCAGAACCCACGGTGGAGGGAAGAGCTGACTTCCAAAAGTTGTCCTCTGACCTACACACACACACACACACACACACACACACACAAATAAAAGAGACTAAACTTTAGAATCATATAAAACAGGCAGCTAAATCTTACAAGTAGTCTTCATATTATGAGTTAAAAAATGAAAACCAATTCATTTCAACCTAGACAGGAAACAAACCAACACTACCGCTCACTGATGGGATGTGGTATCTTCAAATACTTTTTCCTCCAGTAAAGAAGCTGTCCAAATTGTAGACCTCATATATGGCTAGGACGCCAAAATACACCGAATATACAACAATACAAGGATTTAGCTTTTGTCTGACTCTGTTAATCTCTGAAAGGCTTGTTTTTGATGTGAATTAATTGGATAGTCTAACATGCGCCTATCTGCCCATCAAAGTATCTGTGAATTAAGTGACAACTGGTGTAGGCACTTGGCTGTGGCTTGGCCCCCTCCCCATGTTAGATAGTCACACAGGAGTTGTCAGAAGGAGTCTGCCTTGTGAATTTCCACAATGAGCAAGGGACAGAGCCTCCTCTGGTCTGAAGCTGAAAAGATCCTCCCAGAGCCTTTAAGATGAACTGGAAAGCTAGGGTCTGACCACGAGGTCTCTGAAGCCGCAGCCCTTTGTGTTTGAAAATATCTCCATTGTGATGCAAATCTTAATTTTTCAATCAAAATTGTCTGGAAAAAAAAAGTTTCTCTGGAAAGCGTTGGAGGAAGTAAGCCTAACTCTGATTTCTCTGTGTGTGGACTTCCTATTCAACCCTTAAGTAAAAGCTATTAAACAATTAAACATGCAATGTCTTTCACAGCCAATGATTGAAGACTTTGCTCTGTCCATTTGCAGTTTTAATTAGCCACAGCGTGAGTCTCAAGTGGCGCTGGGTACATGAAGGATAAATGACTGTGGCTTCTTGGGAGTCCCCAGTTTTGGGTGCCAATGTGACAAGCAGCTAAGAGCATTTTAGCTTTGCCTGCTGTTCAGTGATGGAGTCCTAACTTTGACCTTTCTCAGCCTGGATCTTGTACCCAAGTCCAGATGAATGAACTACCATGTAACACGAGGGGAAGACACCACAGACCAGACACTTTCCTGGTTGTATTTTATTTTAAAAACTGGACATTGAAATATGTAATTTAAAAAACAAAACTCTACAGATAGTTTAGGGACCTTTAGACCTGGATAACCTGGGTCAAGGCAGCCTTTTCTCCTGCCTGTTTAGAGGACTGTGTATACAAGTGTGCACACCCTCTAGTGCAAGCGCATGCAAGCCTGTGTCTCTGACTATACCCTTAGAGATGGAGCGTTTCTCCTGCCAAAATACACACACAGCCTGGGATTAAAGGGGCTGAAACCTACCAGCAAGTTCTTAACGCCCTCCCACAATCATTAGACCAAATCCACATCATTCTAGATTCATTTTCTCCTTTATTCATCCGTCCAACTAATTCCTCCCGCATTCACCAGGCTTATATCTTAATCTTTTCTGTTACATAGAGAATACATAATGAAAAGCTGCATTTTCTGGGTACATGCACACATTTGGAACGGATGAACCATATGTGAAGTGACATACAATGCTGAATGCCGGCTGAATGGTGTCCAGCACTAAAAACACTGCGAACCCAGAAACAAAAAGCAGACGAAAAAGAGCCAGCGCCGGCCTGGCCTCTGCGAGGACACCAGGGGATTCGCCGGGGAAAACATGGGTATAATTTCACTGTTTTCACTCACACAAGCTGTGGGAAAGGAGTCACCATCTGATGTTTGATTGTGTGGGATATGTTTTTGGCAGTGGCCCTGTATTCTGCATTGACAAAAAAAAAAAAAAAGTAAAAGAAAAAAGAAAAAAAGAGGGAGGGAGAGGAGGAGGCAGGGCAAGGAAATAAAAAAGAATCCAGCTACATTTGCTGTTTTCAATGTGCTGCTTTGGGGACAGACACAGCTGACAGTTCTGACCAGTGGCCACCTGAAAATTAGGGCCAGGACCTGGCTACTGTCCCCTCTGTGGCGTCCCCCAACCCCAACTGCCTGGGCCTCCTTTTATGCCGATGCTACCACAGGGGACTTTTATCCACTCTCCCCTGTTGCCTGGTTAACTTACAGCTGAGCCATGGTGCTGATGTTTGCCTGATTTAATAAAGCCTTTTATCTGAGGTAGTGGCTGAGGAAGGAAGGTGGGGGACCTGGCAGCGCAGAGGGGAAGGGGCCCAGCTCTCACCAGCAGGCATTTCCTGGCACTGATGAAGACAAAAGGAGAGGGTGGCCAGAGGACTCCCAGGCAACACGTGGGGGACTGGCACTCAGCTGCCAGGTGGCTCCAGAGGGGAAGCCCCCAGATAGAAGGGTTTGCCATTCGGTTTGTGGATAGAGGCAGGTCAGTAGTGGTTAGCAGCCAAAGATTTCAGAAAGAGCTAGGTTTGCCCTCACCCAGGAGTGCTAGATTTAACAACAAAAACAAACAAACAAACAAACAAACAAAAACACGAGGGATACCAGGCTGAATCTGTTTCGTGAAAACAACAAACATTAAAACGATGAACTTGGGATCCGGATTCGCCCTGTATTTTATCAGCCTTGTTTCCGGGGTGGGAGCGCCCCCGCCTCACCAACTGAGGAGGGGCAGACAGCCTCCCCAGTTGCTATTCTGAAGATGGTAGGGAAATGGAAGGAAGCTGCTTTCCAGAAAGGGGCCACTGGGCCTTGCCAGTATAGGCGAGCGCCCCATGCCTGGCTATGCCGCAGTAGACAGCCTCCTGATTTCCAGTCCATGCAAGGAGACGTTAGCAAGCCCAGACAGAATCCAGTGCTATCCTCGCCAATGGGCTATGGATGATTTTTATTTAGATTATGCTTTTAAACCAGACTGAACTCCCTGGTCAGCACTATTGCTTCCCCCCAACCCTGCTTCTCCTCACTCTGGAATGCAATTTTTTGCTAGAATATTTTAAATTGTGTTTGCAAACATTTAACACAAGGGGGAAATGAAACAGCTCTACTCCATTCTTCCCAATTCCTAGGGGCAAAAACAACCAGAAAGAAAGATGAGAGGAGACTTAGGCAGGCTGAGGTTTAAGACCACTGTCTTACTCAGCCCAAGCTAGCTGGCCCCCTGCCTCTAGGTTCTGGATGTGCAGGTGTATACCATTCATCCTGGCTTGCATCAGAGATGCATTTATAACATAATAAATGGTTCCCAGACAGCCCTTGGAGCCTGAATTATGACACAGATGCCATCCAAAGAACTCTAGGTCTCCCACTCAAAAACCTCAAGACACTTCTGGGACAAGGCCTTAGAGACATCTACAGAATGCTGCTGGGTGACAGCCTCACAGACTTCAATGGGAGACTGCCTACTGACCATCTGGTGGACCTCCCCTCAAGTGAGCTGGGCGAAGGCTTCGCCAGCCTTCAACTGAGCCAACTGGGTAGAAATCAGTGACCTCCATGAGAATCTGCTTCGTGGCAGCCCTGAGGACGTTGAGGGGAACCGGCTGGGTGGCAGCCTCGCGGACCTTCACAGGGGCCATTAATGCTTAATAGAAGGTTAGAATGCCAAGTTTGTCCTGTGTGTGAATACTGGGCTCAGTATCACAGCTGAATCTCTCGGCTGTTGTATCTCACTCAGCTCTGTCACGTCCCTTAACAATACCTGCCTTTGTGGCTACTGTGTGTGTGTGTGGCTATGTGTGGCATATTCACATATATGTTTATGTATGTGAGAATGGTATATGTGTGTATGTTTACATGCTAGGGGCAGAGTTAATATATGGCATTTTCTTCAGTCAGTTTTAATCTTTTTTTTTTTTTGTTTTTTTCTTTTTTAGATAAGGTCTCTCAACATTTCAGCCTCCCCATGCCTGGATGACTGGCTCATGCTACCACACCCAGCTTTCGGCTCTCAGGACCTGGACTTGGGCTTTCACGCTCACACAGCAGATGTTGTACTGACTGAGCCATCTCCGCAGCCGTCTAAGGGCTGCTTTTCATCACCTGAGCTTGCTTTCACGTTGCAGAAGCCATTCTGCGTACGGCCATAGGAATTTATCCATAAACATGCATATGTGTATATGGTCTGGAGTCCCCAGGTGTGGGCCTCCACGATGTGTCTCATTTAGAGTAACGGTGGATGGAAAGTCTCTGCAAATAGCAGGCATACGAGGAGCTCCGGTCTCAAGGCCAGAATGTTCAGGAAGCCGCTGTCCTCGATCCCGTCATGTTGTGGTAACACTCAAGTGTAAGATCAGTGGTTTCGGCAGCAAACTGGCCCAATCAACTAGGGAAAGATTTAAAAGGACATTTTCCTACACCATGCCCTTTCCTGGAAGACATACATAGCTGCTTATGCTGGCCAGGAAGAGGAATGTGGAAGAGGAATGTGTGTTCCCCACGAGGGGAAATTGCTCTGTTTTCAAGCGCAGTGCAGGGCCATAATGGCCATTTATAATGACCACATTAGCATGGTGCAGCAAGAGACCTACAATAAATTAAGGCTGCATTGCAATTAGCACCAATGATCACAGCTGCCGCCATAAACGGCATATGCACTAATTAAATAATTTGTCACTTGACTGTTAAACAAACAACTCAGCCTCTTTACATTACACTCTGCCGTTTCCAGCACACTGCCATGGGCCATTAACCCAGAGGAAGGAGTAGCTCGCAGCCCGTGCTCCTTGAGCTGTGTCTCCACAGCAGTGCCCACTCTCCTGGAGCCTTGTCTCCACAGCAGTGCCCACTCCCCTGGAGCCGTGTCTACACACCAGGGTAAGGAGCGACAGGGAAGATTCAACTGAACCACAACTGTCTTCAGACTGTGAGCATTCTCTTGGAGTGTGAACTCCAGAAGAAGAAAGCAAATTCTGCCTCTCAGGCTTTTGGAAAACAGCCTGTCCCAGGCTATCCTCTCCACACAGCATTAGATAGGTCCCTGC
>NW_021620926.1:5353835-5373304 GCF_004785775.1 Grammomys surdaster
TATCTTCTCCACACAGCATTAGGTAGGTCCCTGCCTGTCCCAGGCTAGCCTCTCCACACAGCATTAGATAGGTCCCTGCCTGTACCAGGTCACCCCCTCCACACAGCATTAGGTAGGTCCCTGCCTGTCCCAGGTCACCCCCTCCACACAGCATTAGGTAGGTCCCTGACAGTCAGTCTTATCTCCATCCCCTTTTCTATCTTCAGCCACAAGTTCCTCTCCATACATACAATACTTTATGTAGTTTTTCCTCTTTGCATATATATTAAATATACAATTTATATTTATAATCTAATATACAACATATAGTGATATATAGTACATAATATATGGTATTGTTGAAAAATACTGTCAGTAAAATATAAACTTCAAAGCCCCTCCCCTGAAATCCATTTGGCTGTGCCTCTGTCAATGGACTGGTCCACTCAAGAGGCCTGACCACTCTTGATCTGGTCACCCCTAAAGACTACCCTCTCAACACTGTTGCTCTTGGGCCGCAGGGGATGCTTAAAGTCCACATCATAAGAGCTACGTACTGGTCTGGTTGTTGGGGTAATTAGATAAGGGGGCTATTATTGCCAACATGTTACAGACCAGGGCCTCGCTGCCTGCCATGGACAGAAGCCAATACCATGACACCAGGGTTTTATATGGAGAACAGGAGCTACAAGCTCAAAATCCCATCCCCCAACAACTGTAAGAAGATTTAAGGGAGAGGAGAGAGAGTTTATGTGTTAGCTAGCACGACTATTCACAGGTTCCGTGTTGCTTTAGTCAGGGGGGTTATAATGGTCCATTACATTGTTGACTAGACGACCCAGCCGCTTCTGCCCAAGAGTGGTGTTGATTCCAAAAGCTGATTCCAAACTGTAAGAATCACTAGTGAACAGCCAACTTAAGAACTCTGTCCTTTAAGGAATTTAGGTGCAGGTGACTGCAGGCCTTAGCGGAATTTAAAAGCCTGCCAGCAGTCTGTCCACTACTGTGAGGCAGGGGACCGTGCCACCAGACGGAAGAACCCCGGTAATCTCCTAATTGAGAATGGCAGGAGTTCAAACTAGCTCTTGACCAGGTCCCTGTTCTGGAGCACGTGACCATGACACCCCACTAAGAGGACCAGGACAACAGGTCACATAGCACAGAGCACAGAGTTCTCCATGCTAATGAGGTATCCAGATAGGCCCTGTGTGTTTGGCCAGTGAGCTTCCCTTCCTGAGCATCCCTTCCTGTAAAAGGTATCTAATTTCTGACTCACTCTGGGTAAGTCATCTGCATTTTCATTCACCATGAGTAAAGTGGTTTGGACAAGCAAGGACCATCATCAAGGAAACATGGGCCGGGCCCCCGATCTTAGACTGCTCTTCACCTTCCCTGAGCTTCGATGACCTCGAACCCCAGTGGTGAGGAAGAAACGTAGAAGGACACACTACCGTTTGTCTCCACCTGCTCCGGTCTTGTATAAGGTCAATGCATGTGAGAGTTTGCCTGTTCATTCATGACTGTGTTCACAGTGCCCAGAGCAGGGTATGGCATATCATCATTAAAGCTGTAGATAAACTAAGGAAAAGTGAAAAGAGGTACTCTAGAGCCTAGAGTGTGTGGGGGCCTAGCGTTGGGTATCTACCACAGAAGACTGCTTACACATGGATTTAAACTAATCAAAGTCTTTATTAGCCAGCCAGCGACTACACTAAGGTGTTCAGGAACCCAGCTGAGCACTGAGCCTTTCTCAGGATGAGCTTTTAAGTGCAAAAACCGTATCCTGGGTTGACATACTGGGTTGAGTTAACGAGAACAGTTAGCCAGAAGTGAAACTATAGAAGTCAAAAAGCAAGGTTATTACATTCAGAGACTTTCCCAGAACTATGGACTTTGATGGATTATGTCTTTGCATTAGATTGGAGGGTGGTGCTATCTAGGTGCTGAGTTTACAGACGGAATGGCATGCCTATCATGGAGTCAGTTGTGCTAAGGTCTCAGGGCCTACTGAGGTCTGGGTCCTGTTACCCCTTGGAGCAATGGGAAAGCCATCGTAATCTATACAGCTGCCTCTTGATCCTTCCCTCCTCTTACAAACAGGAGGGGGGGATATGAGGGTGTGTGTGTTCACATGTGTATACTGGTGCACACACATATGTATGCATGTGTAGGGACCTGAGGCTAACATGGGTTATCTTCCTTAATTAGTTTCTACCTTATTTAAGACTTGCGGTCTCTCACTGAGCCTGGGGCTTGGCATTTCAGGATCTGAATGCTGGTCCTCCCACTTCTGGGACAAGCACTTTACCCTCTGATCTCTTTCCTGTCTGCCTTCTCTGCTTTCCTCCCAGCTCTTAAAAGTTTTAGCTCCTGAAATATATCAGCCCCATAGGCCAACAAAAGAGATGTCTGGACCTGGGGGTGGAGGGAGTGGGTTTTGGACTTATAGCAAAGTGTCTGACAACCAACACAGAGCAGCTACAGACAACAGAGTCGGAGGAAACAGAATGGCCTCTGGAAGGCTTTGGAAGGAGGATTGGCAACAGTGGAGGTAGCCTTTCTCTCAGGTCTAGAAGTTGCAATTTTCCTAGGTGGGATCATGTTCCTGTCAACGAGGGCAGGGACAGGACAGACACACTGCTCTCTCATATGTTTGATCGGAACATTGGCAATGTGGGCAGAATCTTCATATTCTCTAAGTTCCTATTTGCTCCCTTCCTGCACTGCCTATAAACTGTTTCTTTTTATGTTTATATTTTTAAAAGCAGGTCTCATGTAGCCCAGGCTGGCCCAAACTCTCTATGTAGAGGCTGGGCTGATCTTTCTGCCTCCATCTCTCAAGGGTGGGCTTACAGGAGTCCACTGCCACACCCAGCTATGTACTACTGCTACTGCTTTGTTTTCAAGATTATTTTCAAAGATAAAATTACAAGGTGTCTGAAACAAAAATTATAGTTCTTTGGGTTGCTTGACTATATGATTTTACATACACACACACATATATATGTATATATATGTGTGTGTGTGTGTGTATATATATATATATATATGTATATACATATGCTTGTGCAATATGTATTCCATACCATTTGTACCTGTGCTTTACTTCAAATCTCTTGTATATACACTCATTAGAGAAGGCAGAAGAGCAGCCAGCGGGCAGGAAAGATGGTAAAGCAAGGATTATAATTAATAGCTCTGCAAATAAAATGTGTAATATTGTCTTTTATTTTCAGAATTTTATATTTAATTTTACTATTTTAAATAACTCACTAGTTTAAATGGGCCAGTATCAGTATTTGCCTGTTATAAAGTCTGTGTAATTAGAAGAGTCCCAAATATAGTCAGGTGGCAATATCAGACAGCTAGCCTGATACTGGCCCATTACAAGTCATTGAGAGCAGACACCCCCCACCCTCTATCATAATCAGTGCTTTGGAAAACCAGAACCAGAAACAGCAGGGCTGAGTCCAAAGAATGAGATCTGAGTCAGATCTTAGGCCCTGGGAAGAGATGACATTCTCAACTGCCTGGAAGGTCATGTGTCTTCTGTCACTAGGGTTTCAGCATGGTTATGGCAAACTTTTCCCTTAAATGTTTTTGCATATACGAGTTTAAACTGGAGTGTGTGTGATGCTTCATTGACCAAATAGATAGGTCATTGGTTAGTGAATTCTCTTCTTACTGGTGGTCATGGGATTACCTCTCCTTTTTCTCTCTTAGAAGCAAGTATCTCAAAGATTTTACACACACACACACACACACACACACACACACACACACACACACACTCAGGAGGGTGGGGCGGGGAAATGCTTTGTGTGTGTGTGCCTGTTCATGGATTCTACATCTGAGGATTTAACAAACTGCAGACCAAATATATTAAGAAAAGAAATTTGTGTCCACATTGAACAGGGATGCCTTTCTCCCTCGTCAATAATTCCCCAACAATACAATGTGACCGCTACATAGTATCGTTAACTGGAGTTGAGGGAGACCCACCCAAGTTAAACATCTAGGACTGATAGAGAGATTGCAGAGCAAGAATGTAATGAGCCAAGCTTACCCTGGGGCAGCTTAGCCCCTAAATGGATACTTAGTGCCCAGCTCTTGGCGCACCTGAACAGCCTTGTGACTATTAGAGTAATCCCTCTGTCTAAAACAGAGCCCTAGCTTCTGTCCACACAAAGGCTAAGGCTGTCGATCTGCTGTCATCCCAGGCTGTAGCTGGGCTTCCCTGCTCTGCTAGAACAGCCTACCTGCTCTTTCCTCCAATTCATTGGAACCATGCCTGGATTTATGACTTTCTTCTGTTACAGTAAAATTTTATGAAACTTCACCACATTGGGACCTGGTGTTTATGGAAACCAAAACCTGTCTCCTGGGGCCACAGTACTCACATCTGGCTCCAGAATAAACTACCCCTTATTCCCTTTGAGGTAAAAGCTTTCTTTTATTTATTTCTTATTGTCCTTGTTGTTTGTTTGGTTTAGGGTTTTCTTTTTTGAGGGGTGTGGTGAAGGGGAAGGTGTTTCTGTAACCATGTGTGTGACACATGCATGCCACATGATGTGTATGGAGGTCAGGGGACAACTTTGGGTGTTGGTCCTCATCTTCCACCTTATTTGAAAGAGTGTATTTCTTTCTCACTGCCATGTGCGGTAGATCAGGACCCTCCAGTAATGCTCCTCCCCCAGTGTCATGTCTCCCTAGTTGGCATCCAGCCCTTACTTGGGCTCTGGAGATCTAAAGTCATCAGGCTTGAGTGACCCGTACAGCCATCATTCTAGGATGAGAGCTACATTTTTTGAGTGTCAAAAACATCTACACTGTGTTAGATATTATATGTAACCAGAGAAGTTTGCAGGTTCTATGCAGATACTGGAGCATTTTATAAGAGATAAAAGTAGTAGGCTGTTGCTGTACAGGGTGTTTTGCCAGCGTCCAACAGACACCAAGGGATGGCTCTATGGATCTTTTTGATAAAATGGGAAAATTCCTAATTTCTCTGAGTTCTTTGCTCATGAGTCAGCTCTATCTGAACTGGCTGCTCACTGCATCCTGAGGAAGGCTCTGGAGGTAGCTCTATGTTAAGACAAAGTGTGTTGAGGAAGAGACCCACAGATCCACTACCTACTGAGAGGAGAGACAGCCTAGATCCAAGAGCCTGACTATCAGCCTCCTGGGTCTCTCTCCTCACCAGCAGCTCTGAGGGGCCTTCTACACATCTGCTATGCCAGTCTATAATATAAAAGAAACAGCAGAGTTACACTTCACACACATACACACACACAAACACATATACACTCACAAACACACACACTCACACAACTCACATACACACATATATGGACACACATACATGCACACACACAGTCACACATGAACACACACACATACACACATGTGTACACAGTCACAGGCACACTCACACATATATGTGCACACACACATATATACACACACACTTAAAATCATACACATACACGCACACACTTACCCATGCACACACCCACACACATATACAGCCATGTACACATAGTCACAGAGACTCACACATATATATGCACATATATACATACCCACACAGTTAAAAGTCACACAATACGTATACATAGTCACACATGTACACACTCACACGCACACACTGACACACACCACACATTTCCCCTTATGAGACACAATACAAGGGAGCATACTGGGGTTGCATTTTTCACGTGGGTTCCCTGTGAATAAGCAGTCTCTCTTTTCCCATCCTGGTCACGGAGCAATGCTGAATTGTTCCTGAGTAGAAGGGAGAGATTTCTGGGCTGAATCCTGGTCTAAGTCAGAGAGAAAAGTATTTCTTTAGAAAGACATCTTCAGATGATTATTTTGAGAGACTTTCTGGTAATCCCCAGTAAATCTGCATGTTAATAGGAGTCATTTACTCAAAGCAGGGGTCCAGGAAAATAGCTTTACATAATAAGGGGAGCTTGATTTGATTACTCCAATTTGGTCCTTGCTATTGAATTCATGGCCAAGCCAAGCTTTTGGAAGTTTTACAGAAGGATAAACAAAACAGGAATAGCAGAAGACTAATAGCGTCCAACCTGTCTGTCTTTATTTCTTCTTATGTACAGGGAAACAGGGCAGACACAGGAAAGACAGTGATAAGCTCCTTAGCATTCAGGGATAACGTATTGGTTTCTTCCCACACCAGAGCTCTAAGCCTGCCTAATGATGCTAAGACTTGTGGACAGCTCCTTCCTACGAGAGGCAAACCACTTCTTTATGGTGTGCGTGGTTTTGTTCACCTAGACACCAAAATGCTGGTTGACATCTTCAGTTGCTCTTGGTCATTTTAAACCAGAGAAATCCTTTAAAATTTTTATTAAGCACATGTTAATTATACATAATGAGTTTCATTATGCATTTTCTTGTATGTATATAATGTATCTCGATTATAGTCACCATATACCCTGGTCCTGTCCAATCCCCCTGGCCTCGCTTCTTTCCAAGTATGGAAGGACTTTTTAAACTCTAGTCTATCTGTCTGGGCAAAATGGTTCAGATCTCTAATCACAACACTCAGGAGGCTGAGCCAGGAGGATCATCAGGAGTTGGAGGCCAATGCCTTCTGCACCAAAAGTCTTGTTTCTAAAACAAACAAACAGACTGACCAAAAATAAATGAAGTCAGTTGGTACTGGTTGTTTTGACTATTTTACAAAAACCATACAGAGTTTCTATAGACTCTTAGCATGTTCTCTGTCAACACACACAGACACAGACACACACAGACACAGACACACACAGACACACACACACATAGACACACCAACCCGCAGCTCTGGACTAGGGATGGCTCAGCAGTTAAGAGCACTTGCTGCTCTTGAAAAGGCCCAAGTTCAGTCTCCAGCACCCACAGAGATCCTCACACCTAATTCCCTATAATTCCAGTCCCAGGAGATCTGATACACTTTCTGGCCTCCTCGGGCATTATATGCTCTTGGTGCATATACATATATGCAGACAAAATACTCATTCACATAAGCTAAAATAAATAAATCTCATATAAAATATATAACATTTTTAAGTGTATTTTTTACACAGTTTTCGCCTCAAAGGGAATTGATATTGTTTATTCTGGAGCCATATGGCGACCATGTTCCAAATGGTAACAGTCTTACGAATTCTTTATAGTAACAAAACAAAATGGAGCCAGCTTCAGATATACTGTATTGGCAGGTTACGGCAAAGCATGAAGTCCCTACTACAGTCTTGTTTAGTAACATTTGGGCTAGTGGAAGCTTGGGGATGGCTTGTATATTCTGAAAGATTTACCCAGTGGTCTCAAAGATGTTCACTCACACACTGAAGTGGCCAATAAATAGCCATTTATATTCTGGACCTGCAACATTCTAATTCTCTACAATCATTAAATTCTACTCAGTCAGTCTGTAAAGTTTAACACTGGCACCTCTTTTATTTATTTATTTTTCTGAGAACTTCCTTTAACAGCATCTTATATGCTATTATAGTTTGAATGTGAGATGTCCTCTTTCCCACAGGCTTTTATATTTAAACATTTGTCCCCAGTGGACTTCTATATTTTGGGAAGTGGGACTTAGGTAGAGGAGGAAATGAATCACTAGGGGGTGGGTATTGAGGGTTATAGCCCTAACACACTTCCTGCTTCGTTTCTTGCTTCCAGGTTGGCACATGAAAGGCAAGTCCTCAGAGATCTTGCTTTTCCCATTGCTAAGACATAGGGCTTGCCAATTAGGTCCGAGCCAGTGAGGACCAAGGATCCCGTCTCTGCGTCCCCAGGGCTGGAATTATATACTACCACACATGGCTTTCTACGTGGGTACAGGGAGTAGAAACTGGGTTTGCATGGCAGATACTTTACTGCTTAACCATATCCTTGGCTCCCAGCTTGTTTCTTTGATTGAAAATAAATATCAGTAGTATAAGGTAGGCCTGGAAGAGGGTACTGAGTAAATTCACTTGCTGGTTGGCCACATTTAACCTCTAACTAGCCTTCAATGCCTTCATGGATCTGTGCTTTGTGGTGCAGTCAGAGCCTCCCAACTCACCCTTTCAGGAAGTTTAAAGCAAATACATTCATCTGTCAATAAATACATCCAAAAGCATCACATACGTTTCCACATTGTAGATTCAAGTAACTAATGATCAAAAGTATTTGGGGAAAAAATTACACTTACAGATAAATATGTTTACATTCTAGTGAAAAGGGGCCAGGAAAAGTTGAATCTGTGTCTATAAAAGCCTGAAGAAGGCAGCGGACTTGTACAAACTTTAAAAAAGAAAGTAATTTCCCTAAAAATTATTTAGTCTAAAAACAACTTTGGTGTAACTGAGAGCCATTAGAAATGCATAGCAAGATGTTATTTAAGATTGCACGAGAGTTGGTTGCCCGCTAACTGAAGCCAACTTTATCAGGTCTCCTCTGCAGATGGTGTGGCTGGGAGCACACTGTCAAAAGAAGCTTCCAGTAGCTTCCCCATGACACACATGTCTGTGCCCCCACTTGGAGCGCACAGACAAATATCTCCCCAGCAGCTGGTGGGCTGGACCCAAACAGCTAGTGTGGGACAAACAGAATGTGTGATTGATAGAGAGCCTGGGAGAACAGGCCCTGAGTCTGGGAGCCAAATGGTTCCTTGCACAGAGCCAAAAGGATAAGGGCCCACCATCCATTTGGGAACAAGCAATGCATCCCATTAACACACGATGCTTTCTGTTTCTCTGCACAGCTCTGGCATTGTCTGTGACAATGCTGCTCAATGTCCTCCATTGCTATGTACAAGGCCCACTCCTGTCTTCTGTGAACAGTTCAGATATTAATATTGATGGTAGTAACTGTCACATAGACTGAACAGATGCCTCATCTGTCTTTGTTAGGGTTACTACTGTGAGGAAGCACCATGGCCAAAAGCAACGTCGGGAGGAAAGGGTTTATTTTACACACAGTTCCATGCAACAGTTCATCATCAAAACCAGTGAGGGTGGGGACTCATGCTAGGCTGGGACCTGAAGGCAGGAGCTGATGCAGAGGCCATGGAAGGGTGTTCCCCATGGCTTGCTCAGCCTGCTTCCTTATAGATCCCAGGACCACCAGCCCAGGAATGGCGCCACTTACAGTGGCTGGGCCCTTCCCCATCAATCACTAATTAAGAAAATGCCCTACAGGCTTGCCTACAGCCAGATCTTATGGAGGCATTTTCTTGTTTGCTTTTTACTTATCAAATGTATGCTTTATTAGAATTATAACACTTAGATTGAATTTCTCATCACCACGATGCTATCAGATCTCAAGACGTCTCAACACATTCTCATTTTTACAGCTGAAGGACGCAAAGCAATTCTTGGTCCCCATCATGTCTGCTCTCAAGCCCTGTCACTAAGGTCACATCTATGCACAATTAATCTACAGATCTAAGTTGTCACAGTTAATGAGCTTTGGATTTGGCACTTAATAATCTAGAAGCAGTCCATCCACATAAGTACCACCATTCACATCCGAAAGAAATCATTTCGGTGAGTACCATGCCTGTTATGCCTTGGGAAGAGTAAAATAAAATCTCAACCAAATAAAATTTATTGATTTCAAGTAGAATATGCAAGGTGTCCTTATGGCACATTTGTGACTTCACAATATAATTTATAATACAGGCTTTAGGTCTGGAGCCAGAAAAATGAAGGAAGCTGGGCATCACAGACACAGTCAGAAATGAGGACAAGGTCTTAGTACTAATTTCTTCCAACCACATATTGAAGTGTGTGTGTCTTTATTAGGTGTACTACAAATTGAGGCCCCAAGAGGTTCTTCTCTTGGGGGCTTATTAGATAAATACTCCTCAGTCATGACACATTGGTCCCGCTATTCATTCACTCATCTGTGTTCTTCGTTCCATAAAATCCAATACCCCAACTCCTATGGCACCCTTAGGTGGTGGGCCATTTTCTTAATTGAGGCTCCCTTCTCTTTGATGAGTTTAGCTTGTGTCAACTTGACATGAAACTATCCAGGGCACCATCCTATGTAGAAGAAAGGATGGACAATATTTGATTTTAAAAGAAATATTGTTGAGTAGGGGGTCTAGGGAAACGGCTCAGTGATCACCATCCGAACATGAAGACCTGTGTTTGATCTTGTAGAACCTACGAAAACAACCAAGGGACGGCAACACACACCTGCCAACCCAGCACTGGGGGAGGGAGAAGCAGACTCAGGTGGATCCCTGGAGCTCCTCAGCCAAGCCTGCCTATGTGGCAAGCTCCAGGGTCAGTGAGAGGGAGAGAGACCTTGTCTCAAAAGTGGATTGTGACTCGAGTGGGGAGTGACTGACAAAGTCACATGATGTTGACCTCTGGCCTCCACACATGCACACACATGTGTACACACAAACACGCATGTGCACACAAATGTTCCGGGTAGTTCTTATTCTCTGAGAAAGCCCCAACCTAGGCGAAGCAAAATCCACAGAACACTGTAATCCACCTTCATGTTCAGTGTAGCGACAAGGGATACAGTTTCATCCACTTCCCCATTTAGGGCCCTTCCACATATGTGTGGGCTTCTCCTTTAATTCTAATAGGAATCCTTCTACTATAATTATGATTTGGTCAAAAACAAGTAATCCAAGCTACTTGACAAAGTACACAGACTAAGAAAATCTAAACAGGGAGTAGAATGGACCAGGCGACCCTGGCATGGCATCTTAGAACTGCCCTCGACTAGACAAGCTGTGCTATTATACAAAAACCTCAGCATGACAAAGGCTGTTTTAAATCTAAACAAAATTTGCTTGTATTTCTGCTGTCGTTATGCCAGCTACTTTTTGTCTCTTCACCACCTGAAGTCACCTTGCTACACTGTTATTGACAGCACACTGTTTTAACATCATTTAAGGTTGATGGTTCTGTGGACATGGGGTTGTGTTCCTTCACAGGAATATAATTACTTACAATTTTCAGCATGTATATAAATACTCATACTGCTAAATTATATCACTATTTCCCAATTTGTTTATCCATTTCCCATTGCTAAGCTGGTAAGTCATCTTCAACTTCCCACTCTATCATAAATAACCCCGCTATAAATATATCAATACATACACCATTTCTTCCTTTAAATTACTTCCTTGAAATAAATTCCGAGGAATGAGATTGTGGGGTCAAAGGGTACGAACATTTAAACGACCTCTGACCTGCATTGATTGCCAAATGCTCTCAAAGGGCATTGTGCCAGTTTTCAGAGAATGATATATCTACATTCCCTGTAGCCTTGTCAGGATCGCGGATTTCAGCTGAGACTCACTAACACGCAGGATTATTTTTAGCACTACATAATATGTTGATTTCTCAATAATGCCTACACATAGGATGGAAAACAGGAGAGAAAGCAGGTTGGATTAAATGTGTGAACAGGCAAGGCCTTGCTCCCGAAAACAATGAAATTGGTTTTGAGACATCTAGAAGGCACTGGCAGACGAGAAGCCGGCAGCTGACGACTTGTTTTAGGAACATTCACACACTTGTGGAGGTATAGACTTTGCAGAAAGACAAAGGCTGGGGGAGGCAAATGTGCACTTACAAAAGCAGTGCTTAAATTATCAGTGCTGACCCACCGAGATTTTACATCTGCGACCTCTTAGAGAAACATCCAATTATTTCAGTCGTTTTTTTCCTCTGCGCCTCAAACTCTCGAGAACAAGGAGAGAAAAGAAGGGAGAGTAAAAGTAACACCAAAGGGATCAGGTTCTGCATGTCTGCCTCCTGGAGACACCACACAGACGGATGGGTGAGGTGGCTGCCGATGGGCTTTGTAGATGGTGTGAGAACAACTGCATCCGTGACTCATCATGACCAGCCCAGCTGCAATATGATTTTTTTCTCAATAGCATCCCTTGGATTTGTGTCACATAATCTCTAAAATCAGTAGGGTGGTTGATCATGGAGTCATGTGCAGCAATTTGGTTGTGTGCGGTGGTGTTGGCATGTGCTGCACTTGTGTGTGTGCAGACACTTGCCCAAATGCATGCACGTGGAGGACAGAGGCTAATGTTGGCTCTCTTCTTCTAGCACTCTCTGTCTTATTTTTAATCAGGGTCTCTCACTGAACCTGGAGCGTATGCTTTGGTTGTACTGCTGGCCAGCAAGCAACTGTCTCCCATCTCCCATCACCCCTCATACCCACTGGGGCTAGAGATATACACCACCATGCCTGGATTTTCCATGGTTGTTGGGGATGGGAATTCAGGTTCTCATGCTTGCATGGCAAACATTTTATTGATGGTCGTCTTCTCAGCCCTGGTTATGGCATGTTGATAAAGCATGTGGGACATGCTGAAAAAGGTCTACAGGAAATGCACCAGTGCCGCACAAGCACCACGCTATCCTGTGACCATGCAATTTGGCTATTTTATTGGGTTCTTTTACTTCTCCATCCTTCGCCTCCCTATCATAGGGAGAGAGGAAGAAGGTTAGAGGGAAAGTGGCCATCGATATCGTTAGACTACTTCCTGCTGATCAGAGGTATCCAGTCCTTTGGGGCAAGTCTAGTCTTGTCAGGATGTCTCCAACCAGTAGCAGTAGCAACAAGAACAGCAGCGGCAGGGGAGTAGCCACCGCAGCCTCTCAGGTCTCTGGCATTTTTATACACTCTCAAGAGTTCCTATAATTCATAAACTATCTTCATCAGGCAGAATCAAGCCCCTGCCAGAGCACGGAAAAAATCATAGTCAGCTGCTTTGAACAATCTGAAGCAGCCCTGTATCGCACACCTGGGGACCATAAAACAAAAACATATTCACATAACTGGATTTTTAAGGAAACCAAAATTCTTTATAGACTACACAGGAGGAAATCCACTCCTGTAGGATGGGTGCCCACTGTCCTCAGCCCCCCACCTCAGGAGGGGTGGGGCTTATCCTTAGTATCATAGCTCTCATGATGAAAATTACCAGTTGATGATGGAGAGGTATAACCAGAAAGTGAAAACCTGAGCTCCCTTCCTCCTATCGCTGCTCACTAGAGGGTTTGAGGGACAGAGAAAGAAGCCTGAAGCCTGGGCTCATCAGAGAAGGAAAGGAGTGGATTCACCACTAAATCTGAGAGACTATGGCCAGCAGTTACCCTGATAGTAAATGCTGCTCACTGCATACATGTATTAAATAAAACTCTGTGTGTCTATTTGGAGATTGCTGTTCAGGTTCTGCTTCCTCACTCACATGTGTTGCCTGCCATCACAGCAGGTAGATCCTGATGGGGAGCTGAGAGACCACAGGCGGTGGCCAGCTTCCGTGAGACAGCTAATTTTAATAGGGAAACAAAGGCTATTTAAACCTTTGGGCATGAGGAGGGGATTTTGGAGTGAGTGTACACTATTGGTCGGGGCCAGGAATGTCTCATTTGCATAAGGAGGAATTCCAAGTGCTGCTAGACATAACCGTATGAGGGAGAGGCAGCTTAACCAGGCTACGTGACCTCCTCTGGTAGGGCAAAGGTTGGGGTACAGAGCTATGTGTGCCTGACCCACCTCAACCCCATTATTGTTTTGGGCCTGCTTCCCCCATCCCACAGCTCCCTGGCCCCACAGGGGATTGTGGGTAAGAGTGGTAAGGATGGATAGTTGCAAGGCACTGTGGAAAGGTCTTCGTAGGCATGACCACAGCCATTTCAGTGGAACAGGTTCCATGATTGACCCCAAAGGATAGTTGTAGAGGAGGGGTACCTCCCCCTCTCTCCCTCCCCGTCTTTCTGTCTGTCTCTCTCGACCCCTTCCCTCTGTCTCTCCCTATCTCTGTCTGTCTTTCTCTCTCTCTCTCATAAGCTGGTTAATCTTGGTATCAGGCCCGGTGTCACATTCTTGGGCTCATGTGGTATGGCGGAGGGGCTAGTGACTGAATGGTGCTATCATGTGGGATAGGACTTGGACCACATCCTGAAGACACCCTGTGGTCAATGGGGCTGGACAGTGCAGCGGGTTAAAGAGGTCCTATTATGGACTGGCCATGGTATCACATGCATTGAATCTCAGCCCTCAGGAGGCAGAAACAAGCAAGATCTCTGAGAGTTCAAGGCTAGCCTCATCTACACAGTGAGTTCCAAACCAGCTAGAGTTACATGGTGAGAACCTGTCTCAAACAACAACAAGGAAGTGTCCCAGTGGGGCCTAAGGGATTTCTCCCTGAAGACTGTCGGGAGGCTGTTAGAAGGATCAGAAACTGATCTGCAGGGACTGAGAAGACCAAGTAAGCCTCATGTCTCGTAACAATCATAAAAAGCCTAAGTGTAAAGGACTCGCTTGCACCCTCTTTCCCGAGGCTGGGAAAGGGCCTGCACACTTGTTCACATGCTTAGATGGTTCTGAGAAAACTGTCTTGTTCAATGTCCGAACCATAGTCCATTAAGATGACCAGCTGGTGGATGGAGCTTTGACTTCCTCTCCTCCCCACATCTGGCATCTGTGGGTGTAGACTGACAAAGTGCATTTGGGAGACTCGGCCGAGAGACAGATGAACAAGGGAAGGACAGTACCCGGGACTTCCTGTGTGCTTGGCAGCAGTATCTTGATATCTCACTTTCTGCTAGTCACTGAGGTACAGAAACCGCTCGCAGGGACTTCTGTTCAGTCTCAGGCAAGGGGACCGACTGCAGGGCTGGAGGGTTTCTCAGAGATGGGTTGGGAGCAGAGGTGAGGCAAAGTCTGAGACGTATGGGGCAGGAAAACAACACCGTGGTGCAGCTAATTAGAGACACACATTTCTTTCATCTGTCGTGTTTGTGTTGAGCGTGTACCTGTGCACATGCATGTGAAGTCCAGGTGCCTTCCTTAACTTTTCCTATTTTCCCCACAGAAAACATTTCTCGCTGAACCTGGGACTTGCCAGTTCACCTTGGCCGACAGAACAGTGAGCCCCAGACGACACTGCCTGCCTGCTTCCTCAGGGCTGACATTACACACACTTACTGGCACATTCAGATTAGGTTCTTGTTTGTTTGTTTGTTTGTTTGTTTGTTTTTAAATAAGTGCTGGGGACTTGGACTCAGGTTTTCATACTTACGGGGCAAGCACTTTACCAAGCAGGCCGTGTCTCTAGCCCCATACATGATATTTCTGAATTATATTTACCAGTGTGACCACTTCCGTTTGTCATAATCTCTTTTCTCCTTTAAAATCAATACTTATATTCACAAATTTCCCTTCATTCATACTTCCACAGTCTTCTGACCTGCAGACATCAGACTTGCCCAGTTAATGGCTAGCATTTACTCATCCCCAAGTACTTGTCATGAGAACACATCACTGGCTTCAGGGAGCCTGGTTCTGGCCTCCTGGAAGAGCCATTTGCCAGGGCCCTTCTTCTGCAGTGGTGGCAGCTGCCTCATCCTGGGAGGTGCTGGGAGCCAAGAGTACCAGGGGGTACCTGGAAGCTGTGACTTGCCCAGTGGCCTTCCTTCCTGGCCAGACGGCAGCCTTTGGCCACCAGCTGCCAGTGTGCAGCCCCTCTCTGTAGAATCTGTGTGGCCATTCATCTCAGGCCTCCTGGAAAGGCATAGACCGTTGTGTTATACTAGGTGAATCTAAAGCTTATCTCCCGCATCTGCCAAGATCCACGGGTTTCTCCCCCCCACCCCGCCTCTCATCAGCCCTCCCCAACTTCCCTCCCCCCTTTCTTTTACCCCATCTTGTGGGTTTTCAATAGCATGTGCTTTTTTTTTTCTTTGCTCTCTTTCTGGTCAAGACAAGGTTGTCTCTCTGGGTGGAAAAAGGCCGTGTGTTCATGGTCTGCAGCTGCGTCTCAAAGGCACTTTGTTGGCTGGTTATGAACTTGTCTTTGCTCATGTGGGGAAACAGGGAGATTCTTTGGCTCCCCCACCCAAGCTGAAATTGATGTTATTTCTCTGCCAGTGGTACCCAAGGAAAGGTTTTGTTCCATTTCCTCCCCTTTCAGGCTGAGCCCTATTTATGTTGGGAGCTGGGGCACTGCCACGAAGGACCATTGTCGTTTCCACCGACATCCGAGGCTGGCCAAATCCAGCAGCTGTGGGTTCATGCCTGCCCTCCCCAAGGCTTATTTCCTTGACAACATGTTCTTGTTGGGGCGACTTGTCTTAGTCTTTCTCTTGTGAGCTCCCTCCTTTACTCTCCCCCTCTTCCCAAAGTCTCCCTTCCAGTTTGTGGAGCTTAAACTCAGATAAAGTGTAAACTAACCCTCTCTCTCTCCATCTCTCTCTCTCTCTCTCTCTGTGTGTGTGTGTGTGTGTGTGTGTGTGTGTGTGTTGGAGGTCACAAACAGGAGAGTGGATCTGAGAAGGGGATAAAGACTGAGAGTTGGAGAGAGGGGAGAGGCACCCAGTGCATGGGGTGAAGGGCGGGAAATTTCACCATAAATAATAGGATCAAATTCGTTATTATTTAGATGATTACCAATTGCCTCCAACCCAACTTTGTAAGCCTCGCCCTCGTCTCTACCCACCCCCAGTGTGTCAGATGGAACACCTAGGTGGCCTACGGGGACCTCTGACCTCTATATCCTCTTCCTTTCTCTCCTCCTTTGCTACTTTTCTACTGCATAAAAGGAGAGAGTGAGAGATAATTAACAAAAAACATGGCCCCGGGACAATGAAGCAACTGGCCTTGGCCGGCAAGCAACGGATCCTGGTTTTCTAGGTAGAGTTTCTCCCATCAATCTTTCCTTTAACCTCCCTGTTCGTGGAAGCAATAGAAACACCACCCCCTCCCCTGAGCAAATGCTTTCTTTTGACTGGAAACAAAAAGGAGGCCCCAGCAAAGACGGAGGTGAAATCTGGGTGGTATGGGCACTGCACAATGGGGCCGCTGTTCCTGGCCCTGCTTGTGTTTTACAACAGGGGAGGGGCAGGCGCGAATGGTCTGATGGTGGAGACAATCCCCCTGATTCAGGCTACAAACGCATCTTCTATTCCACACGGAGCTGAGCAGAAAGGACGGGGTGACAAAGAGCATGGGCGGGGAGAAGGGAAACAAATGTTTTCAGTTTAAAAAAAACTCTCATATCCTACACATCCTCAGAAGAGCTTCTATGGAGAAGGCCTTCCGAGGGTCCCAGCCCACAACTCAAGGGCTTTGTCTGGACTCTGATTTATTGACGAAGCTTAAGCAGCTTGCTAAGAAAGGCCCGGGGGTGTCTTTGTCTTGAAGATAAAGTACAATAGGCCACAAGGGCCAAGATCTCTTGGGATGCTCTCAGGTCCTGCCTCTCTCTTGCCCTCTCCTCCCTGAAGATGCCAGCAGACACTGAAATAAAAACCATCAGTGGTGTGGCTGGGAGTGCTGGGGACAAGCTGGGCCACTTGAGGTCTCCTTGAGAGGGTATTATGGTCAGAGAAAATATTTGCGCACTGAGGATGGCACACTCCATTTGATAATGGCTCTCATCTGCCTCAGATAATCACCTCCCTCCCGGCTGTCAGGGGTGCAGCCACTGCCAATTCACAGCGCCCTCAGAGAAAGTACCCTTGTCTGTGGTGACCAAGATGGGGACATTGTGTTTACCTACTTGAGCAGAGGAGAAGGTGACTGTGAGGGCAGCCTGCATTGTAAATTACAATTAAAACAGAAACAGACAGTTCTTGCTTTGCCCTGGGACCCCTACCAATAAATTATGGATGGACATTAGAGGAGAGCCCAGGAAAGATTGGGTCCTGGGGAGAATTCCCCCATCCCATAGCCTACCGAGAGGTCTTGGGGTCTAGAGAGGGCTACTTGGGAATCAAGGTAGATGGGCTGGTTGGCCATACACACTGGGATCCTCAGGAGGTTCCCCACTTGTTTACGGAGAAAGGCAAGGGGGCTGTGTGCGATCTGGATGTCTCCTCACCCAGTTGCTTAGAGATGACTTACCCAGAGTTCTTTGCGGCTGGCCCCACCTCTCTCTGGTTCTTTTGCCAGTCAATGGCATTAAAGTCCACCTGAAACAGAGAGGAGCAGAGTGGGGGACAAAAAGAAAGAGAGGGGGAAGAAGGGACAGAGAAGAAAACAGGATAGGAAGAAGGATGTCTGTCCACAGCAAAGAATGAGGAAGAAAGTGCTAATTCTAAAAAGCCCAGGCTCTCATGTTTACTTAAAGGCCACAGAAATGAACTACCCAGGAGGCTGAGACAGGAGGATTGAGTTGGAGCTCAATCTGGGTGATATAGAAAGATCCTGTCTCAAAGAAACAAGGAAAAAAAAAACAAGAAACGATAAAAGATGAAGGGAAAGGGGGGAAGAGAAAGAGGGAGGGAAGGAGAGAGAGAGAGAGACAGAGAGAGAGAGAGAGAGAGAACACATACAGGTAACAGAGACTGGACACTGAGAACTGGCCAGGAACAGTACTTTATGTTGCTGTAACTGGAAACATTCAATTATCTACCTGTTAGTTTTTCAGTAATAGTTTTTTGTTTGTCTGTTTTTAGGTTTTGTTCTATCATTATCTTGTAAAAAACCTCTGAAAGCAATGGGCTTTCTAACATGTCTCTCAGGCCTGTCCTGCAGAGTGTCACACACATCTCGGTTGTCCATCCAGGTGGCGGGGAGGAGGGGGCAAGTGCACTTGAATGTGTGAAGGTGCTCGCCATGTCAGCTGCCCTCCCCAACCCTGGTGATGATGCAGGAGGCAGCTTTGTGAGCCAGCCATGACGGTATGCCAGGAGGCTTGATGCCTGCTTCAGAGCTCCGCTGCACTCTTTGGCTGTTGCCCTTCCTTGACTGGACCCTGTCTGTAAAAGCCGAACCCATCAAAGTGAAAGACAGATGTGTCTGATGTGTCTACACTCCCTGGCTCGCTGATCCTGGGCCAGTAACTAACTCCTCAGTTTCTTTACATCAGAGCATCATGGAGAAGAGTAAATGGACTAATTCACATCAGATGCTCAGGGCAGACTACACTGTAGAAATACGGTAAATATTCATTGTTATTGAAAGATAATTTATCAGGTTGGAGAGGTGGCCCAGCACCTAAGAGCCCTTGTCACTCTTGAAGAGGACCCAGATTCAGTTCCCAGAACCCATATAACAGCTCACAACCATCTTCAAGTTTTAAGGATCAACATCGTCTTCTGCCTTCCCTAGGTACCAGACATGTATGGGGTACATACATATATGTGCAGGTAAAATGCCTACACATGTAAAATAAAGTCCATTGTTAGGGATGGAAGATGATTCTTTTTGTGGAAAAATGCAAACACCAGCCTGCATTTTTCACACAAGGAAAAAAATCATTATTTTCTGTGGCTTCTGCTCATTCCTTGCCTTGATTCGGTATCACAGGTGGCTTCAGGTGAGCTGCACAGAGCTGAGTGGTTCCCTTTATCATGAAGCCAGTTAAGGGGGATTTGGGATTGGCCCCAAAATAAATAAACCCAGTCCTAAGACTCAGCCTCTGGAGGCTTTGCTAACCTTGGCAGCTGTGTGTGTGTGTGTGTGTGTGTGTGTGTGTGTGTGTGTGTGTGTGT
>NW_021620926.1:5373314-5382930 GCF_004785775.1 Grammomys surdaster
TGTGTGTGTGTGTGTGTGTGTGTGTGTGTGTGTGTGTGTGTGTGTGTCTGTGCGCTCGTGCATATGTGCAGAGACTAGAGGTTGATATGGGACACTTCTGTGAGTTCCACTCTTTTTTAAGGTGGAGTCTCTCATGGAACCTAGAATGCGGTTCACTCATTGGTTAAACTGACTGTCTGATGAGCCCACAAGCTCCTCCCACCTTCTCCTCTCCAGCATGGGGATAACAGGTACACATCTCCACACCCAGCTTTATATGTGGGCCTTGGGGTTCTGAACTCTGTGTAGCCATGGCAGCGCCATCTGCCCAGCACAAGGCTGAGAATGTTTAAGTGCACAAATTCCACAACGGCACCACCCTCCCGCAGTATACCCTCTCGCCAAGAAGCAAGAATAATGAACACATGTCCGAGAGGCCATGTTAAAATTGCTCTCAGATTGTCTGTCTGTCTGTCTGTCTGCATGTATATGTAGGTGTAATAGAGCTAGTCTAAAAGAAAAAATATTATCTTAAATTTTTGTCATAAATTTGATATAAAAATTATACACATCATAAATGCTTTGATTTTGCCCTAAGGGTGTCAGGACTCAAAACATGTCACCCCAAAATATGATCCCTTGGAAACTCAGAAAAAAATTGAAACAAAAGGCCACTTTCTCTCCTTCTCTTGCTTCTTTTCTTTCTTTTTCTCTTTTTCCTTTTTATTTTCTTTCTCTTTCTTCCTTTCTGTACCCTGGGTCTTTTTCATGCACACCCCAGTTCCCGAATAACAACTTGGGGGCTTATTTATATATGAATAAATGCCTAAGCCTTTAGCTTTGGCTTATTTCCCAACTAGCTTGAAGCTTATAAAACCCGTTTAAAGTATTCTGTGCTTTCCACCAGGCTACTTACCCTTCCTCAATTTCACGTGTCTGACTTCCTCAGAGTCCAGCGTGAATGTCCCACCTCTGACTATCTCCCAGAGTTCCAGTCTCTTTACTGGAACTCCCACCTTCTACTTCCTGCCTTTTGCTAGTAGGCCGTCAGCTTTTGATTGACAGGTGATGCTTCCACACAGTGTACAAGAGATTATCCTGACCCCTTTCCTTTTCTCTTTAATGAGATATGGTTTCTAAGGCTTGCCCAGACCTTTCTATGGAACCCAGGCTTTGAACTGCAATCTTCCTGCCTCGGCCTCATGAGTACAGGGATCGCAGGCATATGTCACCACTCTTAGATCCTCTCAGCTTTTCTGAGAATGGACTATAAAAGGGTCCTCTGGCCTACCCCTCCTTGGAAATAGCTGATCTTGCCCTCACATGACAGGTGTCCTGCCCTACACCTGGGAGAAAGCAACACTACACCGAGAGCTATGCCCATGCCCAGACATCACTGAACCTAAGCATAAAAACATAAGAGTTCTCGTGAGTCTTTGGATCTGAAGTCTCTCATGTCTTAAAATTTAGTTAAATTACATTTTTACAAGATTTATTTATTTAATTTATTTATGTGAGTACATTATGGCTCTCTTCAGACACACCAGAAGAGGGCATCGGACCCCATTACAGATGGCTGTGAGCCAGCATGTGGTTGCTGGGAATTGAACTCAGGACCTCTGGAAGAGCAGTCAGTGCACTTAACTGCTGAGCCATCTCTCCAGCCCCTAGTTAAGTAAAATTATTACACTTTTTTCCTTACTAATTTGTCTTTTGTTATGGGGTTCAGTCAAGGTCCTTATCATAGGAGATGAAAAGGCTCCCCTACAGGACAGGAAACAATAACCCCCTCATCCACTATCTGTTAGGAGCCGCGTCCGCCATAGCAACATGGCGCCGGTTTCCTGCTTCCTGGTTCTTCTTGTGACCCTTGCTTGAATGTGCGCCTGCGCAAGGTGCGAAAACCAGTATGCTAATTTGGCGACATCATAAGAGCCAATGAGTGTGTGGCACGTCTCCTAAAGTCTATATAAGCCACAGGCTTTTCGGGCTTGGCGTCCCTCGCCTCACTACCATCTAAGAGAGCTGTAACACTACCATCTAAAAGAGCTGTAACAATAAAACTGCTGTCAGAAGAATCCTGAGCGTGGCGTTCTCCTTATCGGCGAGGCGGCGCCCCGCAACTATCCACCCAATAGCTAATGCAACACTTTTCATGTGACATTAATTAAATGATTTCACTCCCACTTGAAACTCTTTTATTGTGCCTCATTGTCCCTAAAATAAAGCAAACACCTTAACCTGACTGTCACACAACATAGTACTGCACATTTGGTGACTTTAAAATACTCACATTTATTTTCTGATGGCCCTGGAGGCCACAAGTCCAAAATCAAGGTGAGACTGGACTTGATTCTTCCTGGGAGAGATGGACCTATTCCAAATGTCGGTCCTTGGCTTGTTAATGGACATTACCTCATGTGATACTCTCTCTATGCACAGCTCTCTGCCCCCCAAACCCCATTTTCTACAGGAACTGAAACAATACTGAATTAGATCTTACTCTAAGGACAATGTTGTAACTTCACTACCTACGTGAAGGGCCCACCCACAAATAAGGCCACACTTTAAGGTACTGAGGTTTGGATTCTAGCATCTCTTCTTGGAGGGACACAGTTCAGGTTGTAACAATGACCCACAGATCCAGCACCATGGCCCCTCCTCACAAACACAGGTTCCCATTAATCACCAGGCTGCCCGGGGCTCCATCCTCACCAGCGTTTTGTTCATGTCTCCAGTGCGTCTCCCATGGGACTAATATCAGCTGACCCACAAGGGCTGCATGGGTGATCTTTTGGGGATGGCCTCCCTCACCCTACAGCATCAATCTACCTAGGAATAGTCTACTGTTTTCTTCTGTAGCTGTATGCGTGATTGATACTTTTCTCCACTCGAACGCTATTTTGTTGACTATAATGATCTTAGTACTTAGCACATAGGTCAAATTCATTGGAATAAATAACTTGGATCAATGCTTGAATATGTTAGCTTCATTCACCTAAATACTATCATTTCCCTCCTCTGCCCATAATTTCCCAGTTTTATTTCCAACTTTCTTATTCATGCTATGTATGTATTTTGATCGTAAGCCTCTTCAGTTCCTTTATGTTGGAACCAGGCATAAAATGGATACAAATTATTAAGCCAATAAAATGCTTCCTTTTTCAGTACTAGGACTTAAATCCATGTTACAGCCACAACCCAAAAAAGATCATTGTTTTAATCAAATGTTATAAAGAGTTTCTTAGTCAGGAGTTTAGAAAGCTGAGTGAAGTGGCACAAGCCTTTAATCCCAGCACTTGAGAGGCAGAGGTAGGTGGATCTCTAAGTTGAAGCTAGCCTGGTCTACAGAATGAGTTCCAGGACAGTTAAGGCAGAGAAACTCTGTCTCAAACAAACAAAATAAAACTAATGATGATGATGATGGTAATAAAGAAATAAATAGTCTAGGAATTCCCACGTTATGTATTTTTTGAAGATGTGTGGTACTTGAATACTGAAGCAGGAGTACTGAGCTGCATCTTCAACCACCTCCAAGATGCCCAAGCTGGGCTTGAACTTGTAATCTTCTTCCCTCGACTTCAAAATAAGTGAAACTGAAAAGTATAAGGAAATGATTTGACAGCTACAAAATACATGTTAATTGCTAGAAACTTAGGAATTCTCAATGACATTGTTCAATGCGATGTCCACTTAGTTTCGCTATACAATTTTACAGAATTTATTAAAAACAAAGGATCTGTTTATTTGAAACCCAGAGAGACTATACATTGCTATAATTTGGATAAGTGTCCCCCAAAGTTCTGTGTATTTAAGGTCTTGTCCCTAGCTTGGTGCCATAAGAGGGCAGTGGAGCCTTTAAGTGGCTAGTGTCTTTAATGGGAGGGCCACAGGTCATCAGAGATGTAGCCAGTGGGTGTTCACTCCTTCTTTCTTTCCTTCCTTTTTCTCATCCTGACTCATGATGAAGTGAGTGGTTTGAGTTCACCACATGCTTCTGTTAAGATGCATTCCCTATGTGTGGTGGTTTGAATAAGAACAGCCACCATGTGGGTGAAGAAGAGATTGTCTCCTCCCTCCTTACTCCCAGCCACCTACAGGACTTGAGAGAACAGGCCCTGTACTTCCCCTGGAAAGTAAACTAGAGCTGGCCCTGCTGGCATGCATGTGAGTGGCTCTGTCTTTGCCAGCTGCAGAGCTCACCCTGGTGGTGGGTGTGGGAGAGCTAGCAGCCTGACCAGCTCAGGTCCAGGTCCAGAGCTTTGAGTTGGCCCACCCCAACATCTACCCTATCAGTGAACTTCTGGAGAGCATGAAGGGACTGGTCCTACAGATCCAAAGCTGCAGAATCTCCAAGGCTCAGGCCAACAGCAGGATATACAAAGGAGTCCCGGTGAGGATCCACTATTGATGGTGTAGCAAAAGCCAGAGGCCTTGTACCAGACCAAGGAGTCACTGCAATGAACATTTGCAAGTAAAGATGTGTGAACCAAAGGGTGTACTGTGGGGCACACTGTGACACACTCTAGTTTCCACAATGAGATTTTTTTCTTTTGAGGGGGATGTTGCAAGGGCAGAGGACAAGTAAGAGGGGTAGGGGAAAGGAGTGGGATTTGGGTGCCTGTAAAATTCACAAAGAGTAAAAAGTTAAATAATAATAATTCAGGGACCATCTACCTCAGTGAAATTCTTAGGAGTCCAGTGGTATGGGACATGCAGAGAGATTCCTTATATATTGTTATATTTGAATGCTTAATCACCAGGGAATGGCACTATTTGAAAGGATTAGGAGATGTGGCTTTATTGGAGGAAGCATGTAACTGGGGGTGGACTTTGAGGTTTCATAAGCCCAAGCCAGGCCCAGTGGCACTCTCTTCCTGCTGCCCTTGGATCTGGATGCAGAAATCTAGCTCCCCCAGTATCACGTCTGCCTGCCTGCTGCCATGCTTCCTTCCATGACTATGGCCTAACCCTCTGGAACTGTAAGCAAGCCCCAATTATATTAGATACTTTCCTTTATATGAGTTCCCATGGTCATGGTGTCTCTTCACAGCAATAGAGCACTGACTTAGACACCATGACAGAACCAAAAGCGGTGAGCCAACTGATCACGGCTGACACCCTCACACCATGAGCCTGAGCCAACCTGTGCTGTTGATGGAGGTTGGTTATCTTTGGTATTTGTTGAAGTCGCACAATCTAAAAGAGGTATCAACCTTACTCTGTTCCTCTCCTCTCTCTCTTTTCCTCTCTACGCATCCTTCTTGCCTTTCAACAAGTATCAGTTAGGCACATTCTAAAAGTCATTTATCACATTAGATGCCAAAAATAAAAAGGGGAAAGATCCGAGTCTTGGCCTCAGAGTTTTCAAGCTTCATTTTCTGACTTTTCATACTCACCCAGAGTTCCCGTTTTATGCATGTATCCTATTTCCAAGTTCAGAATTATTTCCGCTCAGGAAATGATTCTGCTGTGCAGATGAGCTGCCCCTGGGCATGAATCCGTACCAATGCTTTCTTGTGCACTTTATAAAGTATTCCATACATGTTGTTTCATGTTGTTTTACCACAGCCATTATATTCCCTATTGTCAGAAGGGAAAGAGAGAAGAAAAGAGAGGGAAGGAGGGAGGGAGGAAGGGAAGAAGGGAGGAAGGTGAAGGAGGAAGGGAATTCCAAGCAGAAGCAGAAATAAAGTCTTTTGTTCTCTTCTGCTAACTGTGAAGCAAAGAGGCTCAATAAAATTACAAGAACCCTTACCCATTAACATCATCACGTGTTACTCTGTAACTTTCAGAAGGATTTGTTAGCAATCTGTGCTTCTCAGCAGAGGAAACAGCACTCCTCAGAGGTATGACATTTCTAGGGTACATTTCTAGAGATACCATCTTGACTAAACAACAGACACAGTAGCATGTCTTAGCTACTTTGTGGGTTATTCTTTTTCCCTCCCTTTATCCCCTCAGTTTCACTATCACTAGAGAGGAGAGAAAGAAGGATAGAGAGGAGAGAGAACAAGATCCCTGAATCCGATTTCTTTCCTTTGGTTTCTTCTATGAGCATGGCTACTAACAAACCACATCCAATCCCTGTGAATGACCAACCACCACCAACTGCCTACAGGAGACCTAGCATTTATGTGCCCTCAGAAAGGTTTCCAGAGTTCTAAACGTCACACAATCACAAGAAACTAACTGCAGCTGATGAAATCACGCCTCTGCTAGAGCATGAGGCAAATCATACTCAGCTTCTGCAGACCGTCCGAAGCAGTCCCATAACCCCATACCTGGGATTAAAATGAAAGCATGTTGTTCGGGTGGTGGTGGCACACGCCTTTAATCCCAGCACTTGGGAGGCAGAGGCAGGCGGATTTCTGAGTTCTGAGGCCAGCCTGGTCTACAGAGTGAGTTCCAGGACAGCCCGGGCTACACAGAGAAACCCTGTCTCGAAGAAAAAAAAAAAAAAAAGCATGTTGTTATAATAGGTCTGTGGTTTTTTTTTTCTAAAGAAACCAAAATTCTCAAAATTGTGACTACAAGGGAACTCTCTTAATTTTATAATACATTAAGTTAGTTAAGGCTAACTACACTGTAGCTGTAGTTATCTTATTTCTCTTTGTGGGTCTGCCTACCTGTTGTATTTGTTCTTGTCTAGAGTCTGACAAAGGCCAACATGGTCACTGATAGACATAGCTGAGGCCAAATCCACAGCTATACAGAACAGTAGCCTTGTTTCTCGTACAGGAGAAACAGAACAACTGACCGGGAGTAGCTACTACACGTGCTTACCTGTCTGTCTTCTCTAGCAAGAGTGCACAGGTAGGTGCACACCTCACCATCCTGAACTGGTCCTCTGTCCTCTGTATCCTTCACCTGGTAGGACTTGAGACAGATCTTACAAAAGCTGAGCATAACTATGTGTTCTGTGATTCGTGAGACATGCTTAGAGTATGCTGACCTGCAGACCTTGGAAGGGAAGGATGTGCTTTCTAGAGGATTCCCCAGTGGACAAGCAGCAACCTCCACATCTTTGCATCATGGGGTTTCCTTAGCCCAGGGCATGGAACCAGGAGGAAATCTCCACTCCAAGTCTGCCACCTAAACTTGTTTTCTCCCAGCCTTGGGGTGCTGCCTCTGCACAAGGCCGAGTTCTGTGAGCATGTGTCCTTTGGGTTATGGTTTTGATTTTCAACTTGAGCCATGAGGGAAGAGTTGCCTTCACTGGCCCACAGATTCCCTTGCTACCAGCAACTTTTAGTGAATATTTACTATTCAACACCTCTAATGAATTCTACAAGGTTATCTAACTTTAGTTCTGCAAATGCCAAAAACTACTATGAGGATCAGAGTCTGATTCCCCAGAACCCCTATAGTAAAGTTGGGAATGGGGATTAGAGAGTTGGCTCAGTGATAAAGAGCACTTGTTGCTCTTGTAAAAGATCTGGGTTCAGTTCCCAGTATCCATACAGTGGCTCTCAATCATCTGTAACTTCAGTTCCAGAGGACCCAATGCCTTCTGAAATCTGTGGGCACCAGACATACACATGCTTGCAGACCAACACCCATACACACAACATAAAAGGCAAACCTAAGCCTAATAATAATGTAAGCTGGGTGTGGTAACATGCTTGAAACCCCAGCACTGGTGAGGCAGAGTGTTGTATAAAATTTTCCTCCAAGATAAAAACCTTCCATCTTGGAGGGAATCTCTTTAGAATGTTTATAGGGAGGTTACAGACTCCATCCGGTAGGGAAGCTGTTAAGACAGGAAGTCCCTAAAACTGACCAGATTCACTAGTTCCCTCCCTCCCCAAGAGGATGAAGAAGTAAAGACTACCAAGAGTTACTCTCAGACCAGCTGAGCTACTTAGAGGAGGCTCAGACCAAGCAGCCTGGAAGGAACAGATCATTGAGCTCCTGGAAGAGGCTCAGATCACCTGAGCTGCCATGAAAAGATATGCCCTAACTGCTGAGCTGCCCGAAGCCTCATCAGTGTGCTCCAGGTTCCCAGCTTTTGTGAGCCATCATCCATGCTGCAATGAGCTTTTTGCTCCTGTAAGTAATCCCTGACCCATATTCCTATAAATAACCCCTGCAAAACTCATTGGTTCACTAAATTGGACTTTGGTGGTATCCATACTCTGATCTGCCACGTGCTCCTTAACTGAGGTGAGTAGATACTCATTCATGTCTTCCCAGAAATAGTGTCACACAACATAAAGACAAGTGGATCCCTTGGGAAGTGACCAGCCAGACTTCTCTAGTCAGAGAGCTCCAGATCAACCAATGAGAGACCCTGTCTCAAAAACAAGGTAGCACCTGAGGAATGACACCCAAGGTTGACCTCTGGCCTGGACATGCCCCTCTACACACACACACACACACACACACACACACACACATACACACACATACACACACACACACAAATATACAAGAACTGAGTCATACTATAGCCTCCTCGGAGAAACACTGCCCGATGTAAAGAGCCACTCACTCTCTGGAGCAATTTGCTCTTTGTAGGGAAAGAGGAAGAGACACAGAGAGAACGAAGTCTCAACATCCAAATGAACTTTGCAGATCACAAGTAGCATCCATTGAGTTTATTCAGTTTCTCTAATCAGCTTGAAAGGACACGTACAACTCCCATTGCCACCACGCAGCTGGTCATTCTGTGTCACAACTAACTACCACGTAATAGCCACCATGAACCCGCAGCTTCCAGTTTCACAGTAAACTCTATTCCTCCTCCACGCATTCAGATCTCATCTGCCCCGAATGGTGGCGATTATGAGGTAACAGGGCAGTTCTTTCTACCTATTAGCTCATCAGCCCCATCTCCAGCTGAGGTGGCTGTCCCCTCCCCCTTAGGCAGGGATTATTTGTCATTAAAATGCTGGGGCTGGCTCTGCCCTCTTTTTGCAGCTTGGATGCTGCCTACAGAGGGAGAAAGGTTTTTGAAGAAAGATTAGCAGGATTAAGAAAGGTTCACATATGTTCAGCCTTACTCTTGGTGTTCAAGATATGACAGCCTCCAACCACCCAGGAAGCAGAAGAATATGGAGGCCAGGAGGGCTGGGGTGGGGGAAAGCTGTGTGGGTCTCCCTAGACAGTACAGAGCAGAAAACAAACGCCAATCTAGGCCTGTTGTAAACTGGGGAATTCCCGAGCAGCTTGCTAGAATTTTTTACTTGGAGCTGTTATTTTTCTTTTTTCCTTTACTCCTTGTATTAGTTACAACAAGGAAACATCTGAGGCAGCTGACTTATAAGAAGTAATTTTAGCCTCAGGTGTAGGTTCAAAGTTCAAATGGTGTAGCAGTTTTATCGAGAACTGGCTCTTGACTGCAACACCTCACAGTACAGATGGTTGAGGATGGGAACAAAAGATTATGACCTGGAGTCAGAGCAAGAGAGGAAAGGGAGTCCCAGAGTCCACGTGGCCTCCTACGAGACACCACTCCAGTGTCCAGTACCTCCTGTTTCACTCTGTAGACCAAGCCTTCCATCTTAAAGCACCTTTGGGACAAGGCACAAACCAATCAAAGAGATGACCCCAACCCAGAGCATTGCGTGTGTGATGGTGATGGTGTCCTCTCTCTCTCTCTCTCTCTCTCTCTCTCTCTCTCTCTCTCTCTCTC
>NW_021620926.1:5382940-5435885 GCF_004785775.1 Grammomys surdaster
CTCTCTCTCTCTCTCTCTCTCTCTCTCTCTCTCTCTCTCTCTCTCTCTCTCTTTCTCTCTCTGAGGACCTTGCCAGTATATGGGAAGCAAAGTGTAGAAAACTGAACTTGGCAGTCTACCCTGGAGGCAGGCTCCAAGAGTTACCCTGCCCAAGCGCTGAACCATGGCTCCCCGCATTTGCTTGCCCCGACGGCTTTCTCAAAATCACAAAACAGACCTAAGGTCATGACTGTAAGGATAACTGGGAAAGCCTCTCCCCCAAGTTGGAATATTTCACTGAGTTAAGCTTCTAACTAATGTCTCAGCTGTTCCCTTGGTCTGCCAAGTAATACTGCCAGGTGACAACCATAGCCATCAGTGAGTAGAGGGACACACCTAGAAACTCAAGCAATCCTTAACCCTCTAGAAAGAAGGCTTGGTTTTCTTGTTTTACAATTATAAATGGTGAAAATGAGCCACAGCCAGGAGAAGCTATAGCCCAATTCAGCCCAGGTGACTGTGCTTAGCAGAGCTATCTAGCTCTTGAGCCTTTCAGTTAAATGCCAGGCCCTGACTCCATTGTTTAGAGTTTGGGAGTGTGGGATAGCCCATTGTGGTGCCAGCTGTCCCCAGGAGAACAGTCTCCACTCAACATAGATACCCAGGAACTTGGGCTTCCATCTGAATTTATAAGAGAAGGAACGAGAAAGGAGAGGCAGCCCTCCATCCCCGTGTCTACACACATCCCTTTACAGTTGAAGTACCACTGTAAGGGAATGTGAAAGACCCACTAGCATGGACTTTCTGTAGATTGCAACCCTGGTATTTCTCCTAAGCATGAGGACACCAGGTACATTGGAGAACCACAGTCTTACTCCAAAGTTCACAGTGTGAGCCACCACCTGAGCCAAGAGAAGAACTTTGGAAGAGAGTTGTCACAAACGGGCCAACATGAACAATGGTGACAACCCAGCCCTGGGTAGGTAGGAGAAGTCAGGGACTCAGTTGGAGTTGTTGACCTCTGACCTTTCAATCTACGGAGCTCCTTTCCATCTGAGTCAGAGGGGCTGTGGATGAATCCTAGCTGCATCATGCGCTGGTCCCATATTTAGGACTGGTTTCATGGCAGTTCTGTTATGACACCCTTGTTTATAGTTTTGGGGGTTTTGTTGTTATTTTGGTTTTTGGTTTTTCGGGTTTTTTTTTTTTTTTGGTTTTGTTGTTGTTTGTTTTTCCAGAATCAAGAAAGATAATAACAGATTGCTGATTTAAGCCCTACATCTTGGGCTGCTCTGTCATGAGGGTATATCCTCACCACTTAGGACGTAATAGTTAAGTTCTGAGCTTGGGCAACAAGGGGTGATAACGTCACATGTCCAAGACATTCATGGGTCTCTTTCCACACTAGCTTCAGAAAAGTGACTTACTCTTAAGCACACGGCTGTGGTGCTGTTCACTAGAACATATATACATGTTTTTTACAGTTTTTTTCCCAGATATTTACCAAATAATCTTGTAGAACGTAACACTAAGTCAAACTAAGGGGTGTGGATCTATGCCTACATTCAGACATTCCCTTGCTTACCAGGAGCATGAAAGAAAGGAAATGCTATAATAAACTTTCCAGTTGAGCTTCCATCACAACCGGAACACAGCAATGATAACATCAGAGCCATCGAGGGCCTCCCCCTTTCCCCAAAGCCCCACCTCTGACATAACCACATTAGGGATCACCCTGCACAACCTGAGCCAGGGCTGTACACTGGACCCTCCGGGTCTATCAGAGCCTGGTATGTATGGAAGGCATATGTTTGCAGCACTCCATAGAAAGACATCATTACCGTGCTCAGGTTGCCCGCGTCCCTCTCTGGATAATGAGTAAGCTATTTAGAATCGCGAACTGTTTATGTGACATTTCAATAAGTAATGCAGAGATTCAACAACATTTCCATATCCCTCTTTTAAAGCCTGATAGGCCCCTGTCTTAATCCAAGCTCTTTGGCATTTATTACTGTTTGTTACACTAACAAGTAAGATTATGGGAATTCTAATGAAGGCTTCCAGTGAAAAAGTCCGTGATTAAAATGCCATAGTAACAGTTGTGTGCATTTATGTGCCTGATTACCATAATCTATTTAGCACAAGTAAACAGACAAACAGAAGGAGGAAGCCCACTGCCACCCCGGCTGAGGGGGAGTTTGAGATGCAAGGGAGACAATGTAAATATGTAAATGTCTTTGTGTATTCTTTTCATCTCTCTCCTTTCTCATCCTGCTTCCTATTTTTCCCCCTTCTTTTCTGTTTGCTAATGAGGAGACATGCCATCCCATGTGGTCTCTGCTCTATCAGGCTGAGGTACATTTTGGGGCCATCTGCTGAGGCCAGCATCCTAAACAATGCCACCCAGAAAGTACTGGATATATTTGCAGCCACCTTTGACACTGCAGAATAGAAGAAATGAGATCTCCGATGATGGTCTTTGATGTGCTCGCTCTGAACACGTAATTCAGCTGCTACTCCATTAATACAAGGCCCAGACAAGCACGGCCATCCTGTGCCCTGGCCCCCTCCCTCCCCCCGCAAACACCACATTGTCAACAAATTAAAAGCGATCATTCCATGTTTCCAAATTAGCCTCCCTCCATATCTCTGCCGGCTTCGTTATTTTTAATTCTTCATAAAATGCCAGGCTGGAGGCGGAATGCCTTCCCTATCAGGCGAGGGATTGTGGAAAACTTTCCTGAAAAGTGAAATTGAATGTTTTGGTGTGAAACCAGGGTATTGGGGTGGGGGTTGGGGTGGCCCTGCTTGGGCAATAACTCCAAGAAATTTGCTAGAATCCCAAGTACATTCCAGTAAGGAAACTGAGGCATGTTTATGATTTAAAGGAGGAAATAAGTTTTCAAAACATGAACAGGCAGGTAGCTGGTTTCACCCAAATGAAGACAAAAGAAGACCTAAGAAAACAGACTCTGAAGGAAAAAAACAAAACAAAATAGAATTAATTGGATTAATAGAGAAAAACCAAACCTTTGGAATCAATACAGCTGAGACCTGAAGATAATCATACTAACAATTGTTTATAAATATCTTTGCTTTTATTTCTCCACAACCATTTTAATTAGATTTTTGTCTTGTGTGTGTCTGCACAACTTTACATGTCTTTACAGATGGGCAGACATGTGCAGCGCATTCATGTGGGGCCAGAGGTCAGCCTCGGGTGTCACTCCTCAATTGCCGTCCACCTGCTTTTTGTGACAGGGTCTCTTAGTGGGACCCGGGACTCACAAATTAGTCTGGGCTGTCTAGCTGGCGAGCCTACATCTCCTCCTCTCTGGATTATAAGTGTGTGCCACCACTTCTGGAGCTTTGGATTCTGGGGACCAAACCCAGGCTCGTACTTGCTCAATAGGTGCTTTACAGACTGCCCTGTCCCTCTAGGCCGCCCAACAACAACGGTGAGGCTCAGAAACACGAGTTTGTAAGGAACATGAATGTGCTATTTTCTTTTTTTAAGCTTTTGCTATGCTGCCAAAGCTTTCTATCTGTGATTGTATTTGATCTTCTCAGAGAAACTGTGACAGAGGCCAAATAACACGCACAATGATTAAAGTTTAAAAGGAAGAGAAATCAGAGTTCTAATCCAGACAAACTACAGAGTTTAAGGATCATGTGTCTATGTTACTGTTGTGTAGCTTGGTCTTGTGAGATTCCTAACTGTGTGAGCAGGGGCTGTACCTGTCTGTCGTCTGCTTTTGGGACCCCTTTCTCCTCCTGGGTTGCCTCCTCTAGCCTTAATAGGAAAGGAGGTGTTTGTCTTACTGCCACTTGATAGCCAGAGCTGCTTGATATCCATGGGGAAGGGGGCTTCCCTTCTCTGAAGAGAGAGGAAGGAGAAATGGATGGGGGGGGGAGGGAAGAGGGAGAGACAAGGCTGAGAGAAGAGGAAGGAGGGAAACCTGGGATGTAATAAGTAAATCAATCAATCAAATATTTTTTAAAAAAGAATCATGTATCTTAGTGAGAAACTAGAAAGCGTATAGCCTTGGTGTCTGACATAGCACTCTAGGCAATGTGAGCTAATGTTCACTGAAATGCAATATTAATAATAAGAACTATATTGTTATTCTTACAAGAGATCATTATTTCTATTCCTGCACATGCTAGCATGGGTTATCAGGCATTTCTAAATGAAAACGATTAAAAAAAAAAAAAAAGAGGCCACAGGGTACCAACGATGATTACCATTCATTAACCACCCTGCTCTACGCTCTACCTGCACATATGATGGAGCCCACCAGCCAGCATGCCAACCACACCATCTGCACCAAATAACCACAGAGGTAAGTTAAAGAGATAGCCATCCCCCTAATTTGACCAATTTGGCATTGGGGGAGCTGTCCATTCGCTCCCGCCCTGGGAATTTTTAAACAATGGGTTGAGAATGAGCCAAAGGGAGGCAGACAGCATCTCAGAATCAAGCTAATACATGTGAACAGCTGTGAAGCAGGTCACCCGCACAGCAGCAATGGACCCTTCTCACTGGCGAGCATAAACGTCCACCTCAGCGGGGGTTGGGGGAGTCTGTCCTCAGCCAGAGGCTCCCTGGCGATTCCTCCTGCTCCTACAGTGGTCTCCACTCACACTAGTGTGCGGTTGCAGTGTGTAGTGAGCAACCTAGCACTCTGGCTCAAGGCCCTGGACAGCACCAGTGGATACTGGACCATCCTCCACAGGCCCCTCACGTGCCTCCAATTCAAAGCACCCCGGTTTCCATCTCAGATGGAGATGCAGGTGACTCCTTGTCCATGAATCCCCTCAAGCTCAGACGACCAACAGAGCCCTAAGCTACTCTAGACCTGCACTTGACCATGTGGAGTGACTCACCAACCCTTGTTGACTGGGTCTCCCGACAATGGCTTCTCCCTAATCCCTCATCTCTACATTGGTTCATTGCCAAGCTGGTCACTTCTGTAGTCTGCAGGCCTTACAGAGGGGTGGGACTACTGACTGCTTTTCTTCTTGGCATCTTCAGAAACTCTGGGAGTTTTAGTCCCTAGGGGGGAGGTGTCCAGCTCAGTTCCCTTGCAGTCCTCCGACCCTGTGTCCAAAGGGTGTGGGGTTTTCAGCAGGACAGTCTCTCCTTCAAGTTCTGGGAGGTGGCCGAGGACAACAGCAACAGCCTATATTGTTTGGGGAGGGAGTCTCTTGGACTCCCATGACCAACAACTTGGAGGGAGGTTTCCTCAGCCTGGCACTGGGATTTTGTTAGTCTGTGGCTCCTGGGAGAAACATCATCACCCCAGGTGGTGTAACTTCACTGAAACTATTTAATTTATCTACACCTATACTAATATGTTGTTATATGTGTTCTTAAGTACAAATAAAATAATGTTTCCTTATGGTTTTTCCAATCATCCTTGGAGTTCTTCATCCTCCCCCCACCCCCATCCCCACATCTTCCTCTGTATTGGCTTCTTCCTCCACCCTTAGTTAAAGCCCCTCCCCATTTTCCCATTGCCCCCTTCATAGCACCTGTGTCCTCTCTCTCCCTCTCTAGAGAAGCCTGTGGAAATCAATGTAGGGGGATTCTCAGAAATCTAAAAGAAGATTTACCATATATATGTTCCAGCCACTTTGCTCCTTAGGATGTGCCTGAAGATCTTGACATCCTGCTCCACAGATGCTAGCTTAGTCATATCCCTTACCGCTCTGTTCACGATAGATAGGAAACGGAAACAACGGAAATGTGCCACACCTACCTAAAGGAGTTTTATTCGGTTGAAAAGTTGAAACCATGAAACTTGCAAGTAAATAGATGGAAGCAGAAAATATTACACTTAGTGAGGTACCCCACACCCCTAAAGGCAAATCCTGCACGTTCTCTCTTATTTAAGGATTCTAGCTCTGAGGTTGTAGATGTGGGTATATTACCTGAAGTAACTGCAGATGCCAAGAACATAAAGGGACCATGGCGGCGGGGAAGGACACTGACTTTCTCATAGAAAAGCAATGGTCTCGTTAGGTGACAAGTCCATCCTCATTTTAACTTAATGAAACATCACTTCCAACTGTAGTCATAAAGTCAGTGTCAATGAGAACATCAGAGCACAAATGGTAGGGAGCACAGTCGAGCTCTGCTCATCTCCGACAATAACAGCAGCCAAGCCCTGAATGTTGCATAACTTCTGTAAGATCCCGTGTTTTCCAAGCTACATAGTACCCATGTATTCCTCCTCCTGTTAGAAGAGAACTAATACATTATTTATTTTCAAGAAAATGACTATGACCTTCTTTCAACTCAAGGCAGTCTAGTCTCCTCAGGAGTTGTTCCACTGCCAGCCTCTCTTCTACTGCATTGTGTGTTACTGCAATGAGATACTTGAGGTAACCAACTTTAAAAAGATCTACTCAACTTCTAGTTTGGGAGGGTCAAGTCTAAAACCAGGCAGCCTCACCACGTTGGCTTCTAGAAAGTATAGCTGACAGGAAGGATAGGAACACATGCCAGAGAAAAGCAATGCCCCCCACCCCCAGAGTGTTTTGGACTCACCTTCCACCTATGTGCCCTGATCCTATGTTATAAATGAAGAGATCTTTTCCAGAAATTTCTTATTAGAGTTTCATCTGTCCTGATGCACAAACTGTCTTATAGATGGCCATAGCAACCGAGAGCATCATTACTTAAAGTGAGTCAAGCATCATTGACAGCTGGAAAACTTTAATTCTTATTATTGAATTCTTATTGTGGCAGACATGGCTGTCCTTCCCAATATTCACCTTTCCCCCTTCAGCATAAATCCTGAGAACTTTGAGGCTAGGTATTGTAGCGTTGTAGCAGTAGGTATTAGAAAAGGCGGATGCACCAGGCCATGCCATCATGTTCCCGCACTAATGGTGGCCCAGCTGGCCAGGAGTGCCTGACTGGGACCCACGAGATGTTGTCATGGGTGCTGCATCTGCTGGTCAGCTCCATGGTGTCCAGGCCCCAAAACCCAGGGAATATCTGCCATTCTCATGTGGTAGATATAACAGTTCCCAGTACCCGGTAGAAATAAGATGCTTAATGTTTAAGATTAACCAAATAGATTTATGTATCAGCAAATACTCAATACACAAGATACCCACAGAATTAGAATTGTTAACCCAATTACCTAACCTTGATAACTACCTTAGACTGCTAGAAACACGAGGATATCCAAGGACATCTCTCTTCTCTCCTCCTCTTCTTTCTCCTCTCCGTTCCTTCCTCCTCCCAACTCCTAGCTCCACCTACCAATGGCAGAGCTTTCCTGTAAATACAAATGGGCAGGAAAAGTTCTGCAACAAGGTATGACTCTGCCCTCGGTAGTAGGTAGGATTCGGGTTCAGTTGATATAAGGTATACCACGTCAGGCATGCCAAAGAGCTCTACTCAGACTTCAGAACCCTCACCTTGGGTTTCCACCAGGTTTAGCAGCATCAGAAGACTCAATTTAACATGTGGCTTACATGAAATACAGGATACCCATGCTACAATCCTCAGACCCAAATAAGCTATGTAACAAGAGGATACAGGGGAGGGTGCTCAAATCTCACTCAGAAGAGGAAATCATAGAGTCTTCAGAGGTGGAGGGAGGGAGGGAACTGAGTGGGAGAGGGGATGTGGAGGGGAACAAGGAACGGGGGTGGGCCAATCAGGTGTAGGGAGAGAGGGCCAGGATAGTGAATGGAAATCAGCAATGGAGCAGGGAGCATCTCTAGAATGTTCCAGAGACCTGGAATGGGGGAAGCTTTAGGGAGTCTTTGAGGGTGACTCTAGCTAAGACTGTTAGCAGTGGGAGATCTGGACCCTGAAGTGGCTACCTCCTGTGGCCAGGCAGGAGTCCCAGTGGAAGGATAAGGACACCAACCCACCCACAATACCTTTGACATGACATTTGTCCTGCCTACAAGAAATGCAGGGACAAAGATGGAGCAGAGTCTGAAGGAATGACCAACCAATGACTGGCCCAACTTGAGACCCATCCTATGGGCAAGAAACCCTGACACTATTAAAGATATTCTCTTATGCTTGCAGACAGGAGCCTAGCATAACTGTCCTCTGAGAGGCTGAGAGACTGACTGAAACAGATGCAGAGACCCACAGCCAAACATTAGATGGTGCTCAGGAGTCTGGTAGAAGAGTTAAGGGAAGGATTGAGGAACCAGGAGGGGACAGGGACTCCTCAGAAAGACCAACAGAGTCAACTAACCTGTACTCTTGGGGGAGTACCAGAGACTGAACTACCAACCAAAGTGTAGACATGGGCTGGACCTAGCCTCCCCCCATATGTAGAAGGTGTGCAGCTTGGTCTTCATGCAGGTTCCACAACAATTGGAACAGGGGCTTATCCTGAGAACAGAGGACTCATAGGTCCTGAGTGCCATTGTTGGGATCCTGTTCCCTTTTCTTCTCATGCTCTTTTATATGTGGTTTCTATCCTTACAACCCTTGATGTTCTTCCGGCCCTGACTATCAGGTCAGTATTTCAGCCAGCAGGTGAGAATGGAATAAAGGCTTCCTCCCTCTGCTGTTTGCCTGCCATACTTCTATACACACCCTACTGTCCAGACGTTGGCTGGGAGACACAGTCCCTAATCTGTTCACGTGCTCCATTGAAAGTCCTGTCCCATGCAGGAAGCATTGCAGATGTGTAGGTACTATCGACAGTACAGTCCCACTGCATATGGCTTGGGAGCCAGAGAGTTGCTCGGACTCCATATTGGCTCTATTATTTTGGCTTCCTTCACACGGATTATCTTTAAACTCAAATTTGCTTAAGTTTTCAGGACGCTGGAATAATGGAGCCAGATTCTTGGCCAAAATATCACAGGAATGGCTCCTAGCCCAGTTCCCAAGAGTCTCAATTGCCTCTGAAACCTAATGGATCCAGGGCCTTTATAGTCCTCATTTCTCTCTGCACTTTGGTCTTCCAAGCTCCCACTAGAATTCTTCACCAATATCTCCCTACAGCATGCTAGGGCTTTGCTAGTCCAAATTCAAAATTCTTCCATGTCCCTCCCATAAACCAGTTCCAAAGGCCTAAGTGCCACAACCCTACTCCTGGTACCAACTTTTCTAAGTTTCTTTTCCTGTTGCTGTGATTAAAATATTCTAACAAAAGTAATTTAAGAAGAAAGGCCTTGGAGCTGGAGAGATACCTCAGTGGTTAACTCAGTGGTTAAGCACTTCCAGAGGTCCTGAGTTCAATTCCCGGCTACCACATGGTGGCTCACAACCATCTGTAATGGGATCTGATGCCCTCTTCTGGTGTGACAGTTACAGTGTACTCATATACCTAAAATAGATAAATATTTTTTAAGAAGAGAAGAAAGACCTTATTTTGGCTATAGTTCAATGGTTAAGCCCATCATGGTGGAGAAGCCAAGGTGGCAGAGTGTGAAGCAGATGAGCACCTCCCACTCACAATCAGAAAGCAAAAAACACACAAATGTTTATGCGCATCTCCATTTCTCCATCCAGGGAACAGTGCTCTCCCGGGTGCCAGGTTCCCCACCTCCATCAAGGTAATCCCACACACACCTGAGACCTTCCAGAGGTCCATGTCCTAAGAGATTCTAGATCTTCTCAAGTTGTTCATTGTAACACTAACCATTTCAGCATTAATTATCTTAAATGGATATTGAGGAAAAATCATGGTAATTTTATGGTTTTTATTTGTTTTGCTTGTTTTGTTTCGTGGGGAGGGCACAGGCATATGCCCACCACAGAACTTACATATGGGCCAGAGGACAACTCTAGGCAGCCGGTTCTCTCCTGCCACCTTGTGGCATCAAGGGTGGGACTCAGATCATCAGGCATGCACTCAGTGTCTACCCAGGGAGCTATGTCCCTGGCCTTATACTGGGAATCTTGATCGCCGCATTTTCAATGTAATATTTGCGAGTAAAGATGCTGTGTCTTTTGTTTCCTGTGGGAGTTATGGGATGGCGTGTAATACAAAAGTTTAATAAATATCTGCAGAATTGTTTGCCTAAGACAAATATTCCTCAGCTAATAAAATGCTGCAACACACTTATGTTACCCCAGTCCAGCTACTTGGGAGAGCCATTAGTAAATCTTCTAAAGGACTGGAAATTGTACCAGCTGTTGGATTCTGTTGTGCCAGGTGTGGAAGCCCATTATGATTTGTAGCTCAGTGCTTTGAAGGAGTAAATTAACATTTTCTTCTCCTGCTCTGTGAAGCCCCAGCAATCACCATTCAAATGGGAGATCACACTTTTTCCTGGACACAAAAAATAAAAGTTGAGGATTGAAATTAGCCATCAGCCAGGCAACCAGCCTCATACATTACGACATAAGGGACTGTAAGAGTTAAGTGACAATTTGTCAACAGCTATCAAAGTTACGAATGTACAGACTGTGATTCAATGATAACTAGTTTAACAGGTAATGAGTTACAGTATTATTTGTAATAGTAAAACGTTGAAAACAATATAACTATGCATGTCTTTTGACATACAGATAAAATCATGGTATAGACATATGACAAAAAGGATTTTCTTTTTAAGAAGAAGTTTAACATGCTGCTAAGAAGAAATCTCCAAGTAACTACTATCAGGAAGAAGAAATGTGTACCACATGCATGCAGTACCCATGAAGTCCAGAAGAGGTGCCAGATTCCCTGGACTGGAGTTAAAGATCATTGTCAGCATCGTGGGTGCTGGGAATCAAACCTAGGTCCTCTGGAACAGCACCTAGTGCTGTTAACCATTAAAACAATTTTTTACTGACATTTTTTTAAATGAAAATTTTATATGGAAATTGGTTGTACTAAATGATAGCATTGGTATAAAAAGGGAAATAGGGCATATCTATTCATTTTTGCATAGGTTACAGCGGAAAGATAAACAAGAAATGATATTCCTGTACAGGAACTGTACCACCAGCCTTTACTCCCAGCACTCAGGAGACAGAGACAGGCAGGGTTCTCTGAGTTCAAGGTCAGCCTGGTCTACATAGTAAGTTACAGGCCAGCCAGGGGTACACTGGGAGACCCTGTCATACATACAAAAATTTTGTTTGTTTAGTTATTTATATTTTATACATTTTGCCTGAATGTATGTGTGCACTCACTACATTCATGCAGTGCCTATGGAAGCCAGAAGAGGGCACTGGAGCCCGTGGAACTAGAGTTAATGACAATGGAGAGTAGCCTTATGGGTGCTGGGAATCAAACACAGGTCCTTTGGAAAAGCAACCAGTTCTCTCAACCACCAAGCATCTCTCCAGCTCCAAGAAACAAATGTTTCATTGTTTTATGTTGTTGTTGTTGTTGCTGCTGCTGCTGCTGCTGCTGCTGCTGCTGCTGTTTAAAGACAAGGTCTCTTTATGTGGTACTGGTTCTATTTTTAATTTCAATAAATTTGTGTGTAGGGGCCAGAGAGATAGCTTAGTGGTTAAGAGCACTGGCTGCTTTTTCAGAAGCCTGGATTTGGTTCCCAGTACCCACATTTCAGCTCACAACCATCTAAACACAGTCCCAGAGGATCTGAAGCCCTCTTTTATTCCCTGTAGGCACTATATGTACGTAGTACCTGAGACATGCAGGCAAAATACCCATACAAATTTTAAAAATTGATCATTTTAAATGTATGCAGTACATGCATCTCTCTCTCTCTCTCTCTCTCTCTCTCTCTCTCTCTCTCTCTCTGTGTGTGTGTGTGATGTATGTGTGCATGTGTGTGTGACCGCGGTGTTGAGGTTACAGGTGTGCACTGCTACGTCTGGCTTTATCTTTCATATTGATACTGGGAATTTGAAGTCCTCATGCTGTACGGCAAGCATGTTACTGAATGCACCATCCCCCCAGAGAGAATGCTTTTTTAAATTTTTAATTATGTAAGTAATCACCTTTTCAAAAGCAAGCAAACCTAAAAGAACAATAACTAAGTAACTTCATCTGGATACACTACACACACACACCCTACAGGAGAGAAGAAATGAAAGGCTTGGGTTCTTGTGTTATAATAGAAAAGATGGACATAGCTGTGAACTTCAAGCAACATCTTGGAAAAGTGTCATTTGGGGCTCAAGTCGTCTCTATTATCAGGGACACAGAAATAGAAGAAGCATTATCATAGCTTTGGGCAGCCAGGGGTGGGGGGAACTGTCCTCATTTTCCCTGAGTGGATTTCCAAGTCCCCTGTTCACCCTGATGAGGACATTTGAAAAATATATATAATATTTCCAAAACTACTGGGTGGGGGAGTGAGTGTGAGGTGCCTTGTCTCTGAGTCTGTCTGCATGCTCATGGGACTATGCAAAACTGGGTGAGATGAGAAGAGCAGCCTGTTTATATACAGGATATAGTAGAAAGGGTGCCACTCCAAAGTTGAGAAACAAGAGAAAGATTTAAAATATGCTTCAAATGCACAAAAAACATTTCTGGTATTTTCAGGACACTGTAATTTAGGTGTCTGTGGAAGCCTGGCAGGGGGAGAGGTGGAGGAGTCAGTTGTACCTCAGAGACTTCCTTTTAACCAAATGTTCTTTACACGATTTGAGTATCTTGTCAGCACGTGTGACATGGTGCCCATTCACACTATGTAAAGAGGAGAGTCCTGGTTCACATGATATCTTCCTTCCTTCCCACGCTTGCTAACAGTGCAACCTGTGCGTGCTGCCTACACAGAAAGTTTCTGCCTAGAAGGCGTGGTCGTTCTTTCTGTTGGAAATGGAAGAAGGAAGGGGAAAAACAAAACGGAATGCTTAAAACTCCCAGTCTTCTAACAGTTAAGACTAGTTATGCCTTGGTTATCAACCCAGGGAAGAATCTCCTGTTCTTAAGCGAGTACTCCTCCCCTTAGCCAAGCCAAGTAAATCATTTAAACCTCCTGGCATCGGCTTTCCCCTCCCACCCAATAACACTTTAACAAACCTTCAAGAGGTGGCTTCTGGATCCCTTCGGATGATTGGACAGGAGTGAGAATCTTGTCAGCCCCAGAATAACCTGTCTAGATCTAGAAGACTCAAGGACTTTAGGGAAAGCAAAGGGCCATGAAAAATCAAAATAGGGGTTCGTCAATCCCCACTGTACCCAAGAACTCGCTGTGGTCCCCTTTAATGTAGATCGTTTCTTGGGTTCTGAGTGGGCCTGTGACAGCAGGCACCCTCTTCCAAGGAGTTCACACACATGGAGAGGTGTGGGCTGCCCAGGAGGGTCCTCCGAAAGCTCTCAGCTATCCTAAAGGGGCACGTTTCTAAAGTGAGGTAAAGCCAAAATTAAAATCCAGGTAAGTGTGTGGGAAAGCATGACCAACGGAACTGAAAGGCGGGGGGGCCGGGAGGGGCTGTTAGAAGAGAAGAACGACAAAGCACAGCCTCAGTTTCTCCCTGTACCCTACCTGCTATGCTGCAGCCACCCCTCCGAAGCGAAGCTGCTGCTAACGGCGGACCAGGAGCAGCCACGTTTGCAGCGGGCTCCGCTCCTACGCGGCCGCATGGCTCAGGAGGCCACAATTCCACGTGGCTCCGGATTCGCTCCAGTCTATGGGTTCCCATCAAGCCTATTCAAGAACTTTACCTCAGTTACTCACTCACTTGTCCTGTCCTGCATCATCACAGGCGCATCTTATTTCTGTCCATTGTTGTTGTCAACCTTATCCCCCACCCCAGTGCTTCAGCGTGACCTGAAGCCAAGGGGCAACACAGCCTGAGCCCATCTGTTTCCTTGGACCAGGGCTCCGAGAAAACAGCAGGTGGCTCACTTCACCTTGGGAGAGCCTGGTAGTTGCGCTCAGAGATCTGTCCCGCGGCTGACAAGACCACCTCGACTTGTGTTAATGGAAGATGTTGCAACTCCCCGCTTCGCTCTCCCATGATCATGAGGGGTAACCTTAGACCTCATTAAATCTCTTGGAAACTAGGTAAACTAGGTTAACTAGATGGGAAAACCTGGTTAACACTATTGTCTCTGTGGCATGTACATAAAACTCAGTGTGGCCATCACACCATTAACCCTCACTGGGAGTTACTGGGAGTTGCAGATTCGCCTCTGTCCAGAGAAGGGAGGACTCAGTGAGCTCCAGCCTGGGGAAGGAGCGCAGAGAAGGAAGAAGGGGCGAGAATGAGGGAGTGCTGGGGGAGCTCAGGTGGGGGAGGGCTGGGCCCCGGAGGAAGGGGTACCACAAAAGGATAGGAGCAGTCTGTGTGTAAGGAAAGAGCCTTGAACGTTCTTCTCCTGAGAATAGGTGCGTGGAAAAGGCGAGAAGCAAGGGAGGTCAGGACCCCACGGGCTGAAACGCTCAAAGGTACATAGCAGCCAGCAGCTGGGTGCAACAGTTGCTGTGGTTTCGTCCCTCCACCCCCACCCCACCCCACCCCACCCCACCCCACCCCCAGAGTAGGGCGGCAGGCAGTGGTAATGGGCTCCACTCCCTCAGCAGGTGGGTTGCTCCTGGGTCTACCCTACCAGAGAGGTGCTGGAAATAGTACAAGTGCCTCCTATTCCTAAAACCCACTATAGGGAATTATGACCTCTTGTTAGCCTGGGTGGGTCTCTTCTGCCCTCAGAAACCAGAATGCTTCTTATCTAGAATCCAGTCTGTGCTGGCTAAATTCACTTTACAGCTAAAAGGGCACATGGGACTTGTCAAAGGAGGGGTGGTGCTTCCCTGTGGGTCCTTGCAGACCTGTATCCTCCCACCTATACCTCCACCACCCACACACTGGGATAATTCTGATGAGGCAGGAGATTAGCTCTGGAGTAGTGGACCACTCCTGACTCTGGTCAACGGAACAGTGGCCAAGTGACTCCTGGACACCTAGCAGAGGCAGGAAAAAGAATGGAAGTTTAGAACAAAGCCGTGGAAAACTTGAAACCCAGCCCCTACCTTGACCTCTAATCAACTGTAAAATGGGAACAATGACACTTCCACCCCAACACCAACACCAAAGAGGCCATCGGAGGAACTGGGTAGCCTAATGGTTTGTGTGCTGAGCCCAACAGAAGTTCATTTCCACCCTTGTCCGGTCCTATCGAGGAGATGTCATCCCACTCAGAACTTGCATTTCCGTGATCAGGAACTTTAAGGGCAAGTGGCTGGGACCTGGAAACATAGCTCGCATCTCTCCAAGACTCAGTTTTCTCTTTTGTAAAATGGGGGCGATGCTTCTCTTTAGGGCCAGCTAGAGAGTAACTGAAAGAAAGAGCCAGTCAAACCTGGCTAAGCGCGGTCGTAGCTCAGATAACCTTGAAACAGTCACCAGCTCCGCCATTCTAAAGACTCTCTCACACCCCACAATCCTGAGTACAGAAAGTACCGTTCATTGAACATATCTTTGCCTATAGATGCACTCACTATTTTACTGTTACTAATCTTTGCACAAATGCGTAAGCGAGCCTTTGGAAACACTCACCACGGGCACGCATGCCACCTGCCAGGCAGGCAGGGAGACGGAACAAAATCCTGGCGAGGCCCGGCTGGGGCCCCACGCTGAGTTTTGCCAAGCTCTGCCGAGTTTTGACTCCTGGAGTGTCTTACCGCACACGTTTGAGCCCCAAAGCTGCCATTCTACAGTCCTTCTGGCTTCCGGACCTCCAACCCTCACCCTCTCTCTCTTTCTCCCCGGTGCCAGGAGCCTTGCCTGCCACCGCCACCCCGGGAGGATTCTGCGCAAGGACACCGCTCTCTTTGGCAGCCAGGCAGAGTCACAGCCTGAATGCTAGTAGGAAGGAAGGAAGGAAGGAAGGGAAGGGAAGGGAAGGGGGAGCGCCAGAATCAAATGGGGAACACGGGAATCGGTGGGAGGTCTGCGCCCTGGAGCCCCCGCGAGAGTCGGCCCCAGCCGGTTTGGCACTGGCTCCTCCTGGGCCGCCAGGCTGCGGAGCAAAGGCCGGCCCTTACACGCACCCGGCCTTTTGTGCGAAGGCAACACAAAGGAGAGGGAAAAACATGTCTTCCGTTTTGAAGGAGGAGGCCAACAGCTCCAGGACGCCTAGGCCAGCCAGGAACTCCCGGAGCCCGGCCGGCCGATTAGCCTAGGCAAGTGAACTCCAGATTCCCAGGGAAGGCATATCGGTCCAGCTGCGCGTGCTGGTGGGAAACGTGCTCTAGGGTCCACCCAGGACACACAGGCAGGAGCTAGATCCTGACACGGGTCTCTCGGACCAAGAAGGACAAGCGGGTCTAACCCACCGTCTTGTTTCCGATGGGGGGGGGGGGTGAGTAAAGGAGCCTCACGGAAATGTGTCCAGCTTCCGACTTGCCTCAGAGCCAGAGGAGACCAGGGGACACAGATGGCCCTCAGGCGGCAAGCAGCTCTCAGACGAAAGGAAGGCAGCTGAGGGGAGAAGGAGACAGTTGGGAGCTACTCGTCAAAGCTTCCGACTTAGGGTGTGAGGCCCACGAGATGCCTAGAACTGCTGGGACAACCCAGTTAGCTAACTAGGCTGCGACACTGGCCACAGCGCTAGGGGAAGTGGAGAGTCTAGTGGGGGACACGCAGAGCCAGCAAGCGCTGCGCTCTTGCCTTTGGCACCTTTTTCAGGCTCGCAGCTGGCTGTAGAAAGGGTCCTCCAACTTTCGTCCCTGTCTCCCACTCCCAGCTACTGGACCAAGTGTACAGAATGTCAGGCAGTTCTCCCGCAGACTTTCGGACGCAGGACAGACAAACCAGTAGAACGCAACAAAAGAAGAAACCTGGGCTCTCCGATGCTCTGGGCAGTCACACTGGCCTGTGTGGCTGCCACCTAATCTCCAGCACATTGTACCGCCTGGGGTTTGTCAGGGGCTTTGGAGCTCCACACCCCAGCTTGTGGCCCCACAGAGCTCACCCCCACGCACGCCCTCACTGCGGTTCGCCGCCAAAGGCCCAAGAGCGGTCCTCACATGCCCAAGCTCCTAATCCTCACCACAACCCCCGTGTGACAGATTCTGCTAATTGAACGGTTATGGGTCATCCTCGTAACCGTTGGGCGACATTATCACCACGCTTCAATTCTTCGTGTTTTAAATACATATTTAACGGATGGCTGCAGAGCCAGCTGGGAAACACGCAGGTTGGAAAACAAATGCTCCAGAAGGCACGAGACTAGGGCAAACGCGCCAGCCCACTGGGCTCTCTAGGGTGGACCCCAGTGGGAGACTTAGCACGAAATCAGGAGCAATCGCCTGAGTTTTCATGCCTGTTCTGACTTTGCTACAAGAGGACCAATTACTGTTCGTCTGCTTGCTTGTTAAAACTACATATGCGAATTCAAATACCAAGCAACGGGAAGTAACCCAAGGAGAGACCGTTGAAACTCCTCGAGAAAGAATTGGCTCCTATATTTGGGGGCGGGGGTAAGGGTTAGCATCCGAGATCTGTGAAAATAAATACCCAAACAAAACAAACAAAACACATTTGAGCTGGAAATGTCTGGATGTGAGAAACAGTGGGGGTTGGGGAGACAACCTGCTGCCCCTATGTTAGAGGACCCCCAACTGCTCGCATCTACGGTAGGCAAGGACCACCTGTATAGGCCTGGCGATATTTTCTCCGGAAGGCTTGCTGAAATCAGTCCCTAGGTTTTCACTTCCGTAAAATGGGTGAGCGTGTAGTTATCTCTAGATTACCCCAGGCTATTCTCCTGATCAGGTTTCTCCGCTTTTTGTTTTGAGATATATACAGGATGCTGGGTAGAAAAGGCGCTCCAAGGCAAATAGGAGTGTGGTTCAAGCATGAACTCTTGCCCACAGTCTAAGGCCTCCGATAATTCTTTGCAAAGATGTGAACGCCAAGATGATGTTGGAAGTTCAGTGGCTGGGTTTCCCTGAAAATAAATGGAGTGGAAGTCTTTAACCCTCCACACGTTGGCGCTTTCACTGTATTGAAAATAGCTCCCCCGAGTTTCTCCACAGCTCTCAACTTTATAATGAATTGCGATTCCTTCCCATAGTGCTAAGAACCTTTCTCCTGTTTCTTTGCCCGCCCGGTGCTTTCCAAGGCCATGCCCCCACCTGGGGGCGCTACTGCCTGTCCTCGGAGCTGCAGCAACTGCCTCTAAGTAGAATGGAGCTAAAGGAGTGGGGGGCCTTCGGCACTGCTAGTCTTTCCTTATGCAACCCCAAATGGTCACAGTTTTGATGAAAATCACTCGATAGAGATCGGCGGCGGGAAAACAGGAGGGGGCGGGAGGGCTAGCAAAGAGTCCAGGTGTGACAGGCTGCCTCCGTGATCACCCTAACACATCGAACTGACTGGCCATCGGACGAGTTTGCCAAGTCCCCATTCCACTCCTTGCCCTGGCCTGACTCTACAGTGACAATATTTTTATAGAAAGTTGCAGGCGTTCCCTCTCTTCCAGGGTCCCCAGCCTTCTCTGCCAGCCCCGCTAGCCCACCCGCCTCCTCCGGCTCGCCCTTTCCTTACCCAGGTCCCTCCTCCCATCTCCTAGCGAATGTCTCTACGGCGGCGCCCATTGGCTGTGCGCTGAGAGGAGGCGTGTGCCGAACCGGGCGGGTTTCATTGAGCGGAATTAGCCGGGTGACATCAGCTTCGCAGCCCCTCGGGCCGGCCCAGCTCATTGGCGCCTCTGCCCCTCCAGGAAAAGCACATTGTTCCCGCCCCCGCCCGGACCACCGCCACCTCCGTCGCCGCTGCCTCCATCCAGCTATAAAAACCAGCGGAACCCCGAAAGGTGTGGATGCTTATTACAGTCCGAGCCAACACCAGCGCCCAGAGCCAGGTTCTCCTTCGCAGCGAGCACCTCAAATCAAATTCACAGTAAGTGTCCCCGCCCCTTAACTGCCCAAGTCTAGACCCCAAGACCGACTTCTCCAACTCTGCTAGGACTTAGGATGCACCCTTACGTGCTGGTCTGCTGGCCGGGATCCCGCCCCTGCGGGTACTAGTGGCTACCTGGGTGCCTACACTCACTGCCGCACCCCAGGCTCCAACAAATCCTGTTGCCGGGTCGGCGGGCTAGCCTTGTAGCCATAGAAGCAGCGCTTGGAATGTGAACCCGATGCGGGCTCTAGATGCGTCTGTACACGCGGGCCCGTGTTTGCTGTGTCGTGTCGATGTTTAGAGATAAAGCGGATGCGTTTGAGTACGAGATAGAGATAGTTCTCTATTTAGATTTCCAGCCCAAAGAAAAGTCCGCACTTATTCCAAGACAGACTGAAGAAATAAAACCTCTAGAATGTGCCTCACAGAGGGCCACCCAGGAGTCTCTGGAATAACCCGTGGGTGAGCGTGGGGAGGAGAGAGATTTGTTAGGATCACTTGCACATTCCAGGCAGCTAGAAAGCCAGAATGTCCCGAGATAGACGCCAACCACCTTTGCGGGTATCCTGAGCTGCCGTCTAGGCTGGGATAGCAATTGTCTCACTTCTGCCCTCCCTACTCCCATGTGTGTCTGTTTGTCTCTCTGCGTGTGTCTGTGTCTGTGTATCTGTCTGGTTCTCTCCTCTCCTCAAGTTCAGAAGAAGAAGGATCCTTCGAAAGCTTAGATCATCCCCGGGGCCATGGACTCGGACGCCAGCCTGGTGTCTAGTCGCCCGTCGTCGCCAGAACCCGATGATCTTTTTCTGCCCGCCCGGAGCAAGGGGGGAAGCAGCAGCGGCTTCACAGGAGGGACCGTGTCCTCATCCACGCCGAGCGACTGCCCGCCAGAGCTGAGCTCCGAGCTGCGAGGAGCCATGGGCTCGGCGGGCGCGCATCCCGGGGACAAACTGGGCGGCGGTGGCTTCAAGTCATCTTCCTCCAGCACCTCCTCGTCCACGTCTTCGGCGGCCCCGTCTTCCACCAAGAAAGACAAGAAGCAGATGACTGAGCCCGAGCTGCAGCAGCTGCGCCTGAAGATCAACAGCCGCGAACGCAAGCGCATGCACGACCTCAACATCGCCATGGACGGCCTGCGGGAGGTCATGCCGTACGCTCACGGCCCGTCGGTGCGCAAGCTCTCCAAGATCGCCACGCTGCTGCTGGCGCGAAACTACATCCTGATGCTCACCAACTCGCTGGAGGAGATGAAGCGACTGGTGAGCGAGATCTACGGGGGTCACCACGCCGGCTTCCACCCGTCGGCCTGTGGCGGGCTGGCACACTCGGCGCCTCTACCCACCGCCACGACGCATCCCGCGGCCGCCGCGCACGCCGCGCACCACCCGGCGGTGCATCACCCCATCCTCCCTCCGGCAGCCGCGGCCGCAGCCGCCGCAGCCGCCGCCGCAGCGGTGTCCAGCGCCTCTCTACCGGGCTCCGGGCTGTCCTCGGTTGGATCCATCCGGCCTCCGCACAGCCTGCTCAAGTCTCCGTCGGCAGCTGCAGCCGCCCCTCTCGGAGGCGGGGGTGGAGGCAGCGGTGGCAGCGGTGGCTTCCAGCACTGGGGCGGCATGCCGTGCCCCTGCAGCATGTGCCAGGTGCCGCCGCCGCATCACCACGTGTCGGCCATGGGCGCCGGCACCTTGCCGCGCCTCACCTCCGACGCCAAGTGAGCCGGCCAGCGGGGGGTGCGTTCTGGAGAGCCAAGGGGCTGCGGAGCAGCGTGGACAGGCCAGCGCTGGGGCTCCGGGGCTCTGTTGCCAGAAGGGGAGCTGGACCACGGGCTGGGCCTAGGGGATTACGGGGAGTCGAATATCTGGGAACCGAATTAGTGGGAGCATTTGGAGCGATGGAGAGGGGCGCGTTCGCGCCAGAACCTGGTTACTCTTTAGCTGAACACTCCGTGGGGCTGGGAGGCGCCATTGTACAAAAACGGTCACAACGCGCGGGTACCTCCATCCCTGGAACTTCCTGCCTGCACCCCCAGGAAGTTCGGTGTACAAAGATTGACCCCCGTCTGGGCTTAGATGAGACGCAGAGCACTGGGGGACTTGACTCCTTTTCCCCTTTTCGGCGGCGTAGGAGACTCCCAGGGACCGCACTGCAGAAGCGACCGCTGGGCCTCACCCTACTGGTTCATCCTTGACCCAGGGCCAGGCACTAAGTTAGTTGACTTTGTCGTGGTTACCAGAAGCACTTAGGGTCCTGTGGTCTCAGAAGTGTGGCCTTCCCTCCCGTCTCTCCTGTTGACTTGTGGATTCCTAACAGATCTGTGAGTGTTCCTTTTCAGACCACACGAGCAAGCTTTACAGACTCTTACAACGGTAGCACTTGTGGAATGGAATTATCCCAAACTACGGCTATGGGACTGGATGCTTTTTAGATCTTATTTTTAAATAGTACCCACCCCCCTACACACACACACACACACGCACACGCACACACACACACACAGAGGCACACAAGTGCACACACATTCTACGCACAAGTAATTTGGTTTGTTACCCGACTGGGGACGCTGTTTTTGGTACCTGGGGGCTTGACAGAAGACAACATCAAAAAGTTGCTGTGAATATAGTTTTGAGTTATTTGTGAGGGGATGTTCTGTTGGCTCTTTAATAATTTCTTGTGTGTGTAAATATAATATCAATGAACTGCGCGATGCTAAACTCTTTGTTCACGTGACTCCCCCTCCGTCTAAGCCCTCTGTTTACTTTCTGTGTCGTTGTCCCCCTGAGGCCCCCCCACACCTTTTGCCACCGTTAACACGAGGGGCAAACCCCTTCATGCGCGCTCCCTGGCGCGACCTGCATTACAAGGAGGGCTTTCCTGCGCCTGCCTCCTGGCCTTCCCGAGCTGCCCCTGCAGAGTGTATCTATCACCTGTTTTATTTTTGTAAAGAAAAAGAAGTGCTAAATAATATTTATTACTTGTTTGGTTGCATAAAACGAAACAAATGATGGAGTGCTGAGATTTTAAATAAAATTTAAAGTAAGTCAGGTGCTTTCGGTCTGTGTGAGGGAGTTGCGGGGGCGGGGGTTGGAGGTACAAGGATCCGCTAGGGACAGTGATTCCTCTGGGGACGGATTTGTAGCTCGGTTTGCTGGCTTAGCTGTGGAGAAAGATAAGGGATTTTTTTAACTACTCCCTCCCTCCCCCAACACATGTTTTCTTTAAAAGGGCACACTCTCCGGATGTGTATCACAGCTTTCTTGTGCTTTTTAATTTTTCACACCTAATCGGAAACTCCTCCCTTCTATTGAAAATCGAGCTAGTTCAAGAGTGTATTTTCCTTCCAGGAGTGCAGAACTTTGGACCTTCAGAACTTTGGGCCAGAGACCGACGAGCCTCTGCCGAGGTTTTGGGAGCTCTAACAAAGCCTTCTTCAGCCAAGATTTTCTTTTCTCTGTGCTCAGGAGCGTTCGCTGGGCCCCGCAGCACCCTTGGATTCAGCTGAGAGCCAGACTCTTGGGTTCCACAAAGGCTGGGCATTCTGTGCAAAGTTCTGCAGGGGTATTTGATGAGGACTCATCAACCTCTTCCATCCCTTCTCCACACTTGCTATCCGCCCAGCGGCGGGCCGGCAAAGTGTGGGCGCTGAGAATCTTACTGGCCTGTGGGAGTGCTGCTCTTTCGTGCAGTCCCGCAGCCCTGTGGATTTTTCCCGGGCGACTTCTGTCCTTTCACAGTCACCGAGTGCCTTAGAATCCTAAACTGCGGTGCAAATGTAGGGTTTTACTCTCAAGAGAGATTCTAAGGAGAAAATTTTAAAGCTTCAGTTTCCCCGGATAAAACTTGAGGCAGATTCAGTTCCAGTTGCCCCTTCATCACCAAACTCTGAAATGTCAGCCTGATTCCGGGCATCAAATCCTTTAACAGATGACATGTTGGGTGACCACTGGCAGACGGTACCTAGACTTGGAAACGGAGAGTTCCTTTTGTTGTTTTTATTTTGCTTCTTTCCTCAGCCCCGCCCCACCCCCATTCAGAAGTTCATCACTTGGACCTGAGTGAAGATGGACCTTCTGTGGACCCATCAGCTGGCTCCGGGACAGGCATCTCTCTCTCCTCCAGTGTGCAATACCTGTCTGCTAGCCAGAACTTCAGGCTCTGGTGTCCCCAGAGACAGAGTGCTGTAGGCCCTTCCTAGCTTATCACAAAGGCCTTCATTTTTTTTTTTTCTTTTCCTCCTTAAGACTAGGAGGCATATGCAATTCCTGAGGGAATGGATAGAGGAAAGAGAGGATGGAGCCTGAGAAAAGCAGGGCTCAGCAGGCTCTAATCCTGTTTGTTCTGAAATCCCATTGAAAACAAAAGTTGTCTGGTGTTTGAAACCGACTCCAGCCCCAGATGCAGACACTCACCTAGGGATGCTAAGAAGTGGGAACCCCCAGCACTTACCTAAGAACCTGGAGGGATAGAGATGGGGAATGGCACAGTGTCTGAATACCCAGCAATGTTCTGTAAACCTCTGCCCAGGCCTTATGCACAGAAGGCAACTGTTACAAAGACAGAAATCAAGTCTGCTTTGCCATCTCAGTCCCTAAGTATCTTGGAGGGGTCCATGCTAGGAACCTTCTCACTCCACCAACAAGGGAGTTAAATGCAGCCAGGCTCTGGCCCCTCCCCTGAGACATTAGCATCAGCTGTGCAAAGCCCTGGTCTCCCAGCTTCCCTGGGGGGGGGGGGGGGAAGCGCTCACCAGGAGGCACAACAGACCTCCAACCACCGCAGGTAGCTCCTCTCCCAGGGTAGTTATAGGCTGCTCCCAGAGTAACTCAGGGTAGACGTCTCAGATCACTGGCTGACCTACCCTGAGAGGGGACAGACCACACTGACTTTTGTGGGCCCTTAACTGGCGTCAGGAAATCTTCAAGGTCCTGTCAACAAGAATTTGTCACAGTTTGTTGCAAGATTTTTCCTTCCGGTTCTGAGCGGCTCCTCTGCCTCTACCCAGCCATGCCCCTCTTTGTGGCCTGAGTGACTCCTCAGCTCTCAGGCAAGCCCCACCCCCACCCCCAGAGGACTCATCAGACACAAGATCTGAGAGACTTTGGCTAAGGCTTAAGCTCAGAGCTCAACTGGAGACAAAGTGGACAGAGCTCAGTGAGCATCCAGGAGAGGAGCAGAGCCACCTCCCCTACAACTGTCCCCTGGGTCTCCACTCTCCCCATGGAAAGCCATAGCAAAGGGTCTGATTCCCCAGGGCTCAGTGTTGGAAGATTTGCCTGAGCCAGGAGATACCTCTGATGTCACAGACATCCTAGTGACAGTGAGCAGAGAGTAAAGCAAACTGGCAGACCATGTGGCTGTGTCGGTGGAGGAATACACTGTGGGGGCCCAGAGGGGTCACTCCCAGAAGGTCAAAGATTTTAGTGTGCCAGGGACAGCCCAACGATCTGGTGCTCCTTCAGCCAGCCAGGCAAGACCTTCCTCCTTTTCCTTCATGGGGTAAATGCTCCTTTGTAGTTTGGTTTGAGTACCTGGGATTGAATCTTGTGAATGATAAGCAATGCCTCTACTACTGTCTTATTCATTTACTTACTTATTAACTTATTTTGATACAGGTTCTTACTAAGTTGCCCAAGCTACCCTTGTAGCTCATCTGTAACCCAGGCAGGCCTTGGACATTCAGTCTTCTTTAGCTTCCTGAGTAGCTGGGATTACAGACCTGTACCATGAGGCCTGCCGGGAGCCAAACCCAGGAAACTACCTGCTGTTCTAAGAGAACCTCAGGAAATTATTTGCTGTTCTAGAAAGACTAGTCAGTACAAGGTTAAGAACGGACGTTCATGGGTCTCAGGTCCCAGGAACTTAAAGAACATCTGGCATTTCCTGGGAGCTGGTTACGACCACCGACCACCGGATGGATGGTCTAGGGCAGTAAGCATTCAATAGTGGGATAGCCCTAAGCAATGACCCTCCCCCAAACGTCCCGTTTTGCTGTGTCTTTATAACCTGCCCCTGAAATTAAAGTTTCAGAGCTTGATCAGAACTCCAGACTTGCTCTACTTTCTTGTGTCTCTTGTCCCTTCATTCTTTTGTCCCCTTCCCTAAGGTCTCATCGAATACCTGAGGGCCAGGGCAGAGGCCCACCTATGGTGCTGTTTGAATACCTCCCAACCCCAGATAATGGTCATGGACTCCATAATAAAGAATGTCCGTTTCTTCTTAGGGCAAAATCAGCTTAGAACTCTGTCTGGACAATATTAAATACCTCAATGCTGCCCTCAAACTCCTCTTAGGCCCCAACACCCTCCACCTACATTAAACTCCTTTTACCACTGCAGACTTCTCCCTAGTCTTCCCCTCTCCTCCCTTACAGTACCAAAAGGGATCAGAGGAGGTACTTAACAAGAGTTTTGCATCAAGAGCCACAAGACATCTTGTAGGTGAGCAACTGTCTCTCAGTATCTCTGCAGACCTCTGCTGGGAACCAAAGCCAGCCCTAGCTGTTCACAGAATAAACGATTGCCCCTCCTAAATCCACCCACACTGCCGGAGAGAGGCTCAATAACTTCCAGAGTTAGCATGGCCAAAACAGGTTACTTCATTCTCTGTCACAGTGTAGGGGCATCCGGAACAGAAGTAAGGGAGAAAGAGTGGTTCTGGTGGTACTAGATAGAGATCACTACCCCAAACACACACACACACACACACACACACACACTCTCACTTCAGCTCTCTCCCAGGAGCTGAGCTGTTCATATTGCTGCATTACTGCATTGTCTGGGTACAGGTTAATGAAGGGAGATGGGTGCAGTTAGGACCCTGAGCAGAGCCAGCAGTTCAGGCTATGAATAAAAAGACTGGGTGAGGAGGTGGGCACATTTATTGAAGGCTAGTGGGCACAGCACTTTGTGGGTCAACTCGTGGGTTTTTCACAGTAACTCTGAGGAGGTGCTATTGTTCCATGTTCAGGCTAGGATCAATGTGAGGGCAACTGACTGACACAGGAAAACTGACTAGAAACTCAAGCAGCAGGCTTGTCCTACTGGAGTCTGTCTGACAGAACCCATACCAGCTCCCACCCTACCCCGCAATCCCAGATTGGCTTAGCTCCAACCGGGGAAACTCTCGAATCTGATGCTGCTCCCCCTTGCCCCCGCCCCACATACACACCCTTAGCCGGCTTTAGGGAAGCTCTTGGGTGCTCCCTCTAGGTGCTTGGACCCCATCTGTCCCTGACGCCTCCATCTGGGTAGCAGGCTGTGCCGACAGACTTTAGCAATTAGCCGGCTCCGATGGGCGCGCTTCAAGGGTGGAGGAAGGGCCAGAGCAGGTGAGCCGCGGAGGCCTGCTCATTAGGGACTGTCGTTACTGTCAGGACAGCTGCGGGTCCGGTATCAGCCGGAATCCCAAGCCTCAACCCCTATAGGGTTGCGCTTTCTGCGCCTGGGGAGCAATTCAGAAAGGGAAATTCACGTTTGCGGAGAGACACCAGACAGACACCAAGCCCGATGCCGGAGGCTTTGGGACCCAAAGTCTTTTGCTGGCAGTGTGCATTCACCTCTGGGGGACTTCAGACCTGGTGTTACAACACCCTGAGCCGCCAGCTCAGACGCGCCGGGGGTGGGGGTGGGGGTCAAACTGGCCCTTGAAATTCTAGTTTGTGAGTTTTGAAGGTGGACAGCCTGGCAGAACACTTAACTACCTTGGAGGCCGCATTCCTATCGGCTCCTCCAGCCGCTGCTGTGTACTCACAGAGAGATTGCTTTGAAAACTCTCTTTGAAAGGTGCACGAGGGTCCTCTCCTCCCCTCTGCTTCCTAGATCTCACAGGTGGGTGCAGAGGGGCTTCTCCTTCTTGCAGGATGGGCCCAGGGCCGCCGGGCGTTCTGCACAGGTTCTGAATGCAGCAGCTGACTCGTGTGAAACCATCCATTAATGAGGTTAGTAACCCTGACAGTGTCTGGGTCCGTGGTTGAAGAAAGGGTTGAAGGTCCCCGTCCCGAGAAGCAGGAACACAGAACCAATCAACAACGCCTACTTTTGTGTGGGGCTGTACACACGCACCTGAGTTCTTGGACCCGAATGTGTGCACAGAGGCTTATACACCTAAGTTCCCATTCGCAAGTCCACCCACACCAGCATTTGCGCTGGCACTGGCTAAAGGGCACTGAGCGCTACAAGCTGTTAGAGGAGGTTCCCCGGCTGAGCAGCGAAATCTGTAACCTTCTCCCAGGCTGATTTGAGAGCTAGCAATCTCTACAGTCTGTGAGCCGAGCTTTCTCCTCTGTGTTCCTCCACTCTCTATTTAGTGGCCTGGAAATTCCACCCTCGGGCCAAAATTAGGCCACAGGCAATTTCCCCCTCTTTCATCTGGGAGCAAAAGCCTGCCTTAGAGATTTTAGGGACTTCCCAGAAGCTGTGTGAGGCCAGATAAGAGTCTGTTTCCTCCGCTGTGGAATGGGGACAAGATGGGTATTCTCTAACATGCTCTGGGCAGATCGGGCTCTGCTCAGGCTATCAGAAGCCCCTGTGTCCCCTAATGCAGAAGCCTTGGGAACTCTCAGCTGGCAGGAAGACAGTTAGGCCCTCTGTTTATGCCCCTCAGATGACCAGAGCAGCATCATTCTGAAGTACAGCCAGGAGCCTCAGAGAGAGGAGACACCTGGGAACAGGGCTGGGGGCTCCCATCACCCCCAGCTCTTGCCTGTGCAAACTATTCAGGCCAAGTCAATGCTAAGGAAGACACTGGAGTCCAGTATGGCTTAGCCAACACAGGAAGGAAATTACTTCAGCCAGCCCAGAGGGGCACTGGCAGGCAGCTTTCACTGCAGGGACCGGGAGCCCAGGGCATCCAGAAGGCTGTCCATCTTTTCCAGCTCAATTCGAGAATCTGTGGCTTCCCATCCTTGTCTTTCTTTCCTGACATCTCCTCCACTGGCTGGATTAGGGCTCCAGCCACATCCACCCACCCAGCAGTCCGTCCCTTGCCACCACCCACTCCTTTGTCTGTTTTAATTAATGAAAAATTTTGCCATCAGCTCCTTCTATCTTACCCTTTCTCTATTTTGATTAAGATAAAAATTAAATGTTACAAAGTATGGGAAGATAGCTCAGCCAGCAAAGTGTTCACCTCACAAACACAGGGACCTGAATTTGTTCCACAAAAACATGTAAATCCATCCAGGGAGGCATTCAGGTGGGTCCCTAGGGTTCTCTGGAAAGCCAGACTCAGCCTACTTGGTGGGTTCGAAGCCAGGGGAAGACCCTGTCTCAAAACTAGAAAACAAACCAGCTAACCAAACAAACAAACAAAACAAAACAAAACAACAAAAGTGCCAGGTACCTAAACAATGACACCTGAAGCTGTTTCCAAATCATCCTTGAGTCCTTTTAGCGGGCATGCACTGCACACATCCGAAGACCTCAGGATGACAAACCCCAAGTCAGCCCATCAGTCGCCATACATCTTCATCCTCTGCTCTGGGCAGCTAGAAACCTACAGAGAAATAGACTTCAGAAAAGTGCTTTGAGACCTAGCCCTGACTAGAGCAGAAAATGAACTGATTTTTTCACTCTTGCAAATCAAGGGACTATGAGTCCCGCAGGGAAGGGCACAGAAGCTCTGCACATTATGGTCACAGATCACCCCACCCTTTATTAAAAATTTTCTTTTCTCATATCCTGGTCCCAGTCCTGCTCACCCACCCTGGCTTTTCCATCCCCTTACCCTGCTCTAGGGTTCTTTCATCTTATGTTAAGCTCCGTTTGATTATCTGACCTCCCTGATAAGCCCAAGCCCCACCAGCCAGTGCTCTGCTAACCACTGGGTGACAGACTGAACAAGCATTAGTGATGGATCACTGGATGGAACCAGCATGTGGAGGTGACTTTGGGCTCGAGCCACTTTATTATGGGGAGTAGACGAAGCACAGAACTTCCCTGGGAGCCATATGTAAGACAACACAGGCAAAATCCAGTCCCACAAAGTCCATTGTCAGATTGTGTTCTCCTTACCCCCAGCCCCCCAAAAAATGTGTTTGAAATAACCCTAGTGTCTTGGAGGTGTGTCTTAATGCTGGTCCTGATGCAAATAAGAGATTGTCTGAAATGATCAGTTAGGACTATCATTAGCGTTGAGCATCTCATAACGCTGAAATGGAACATTCTCCATGATGAACAAAAGCTGCTTTAAGCACAAGAAGATGTCAGACCTTGAGATACAAGACCAGCCTTCGTGTGGAATGGATGTATGGGTGGACAATTTGTCCTAATTCTTTGGAAGGCAAACTCTGTGGACTAAAAATAATGTTTAGTTGGATGCGTCTAATTTTTTTAAAAGATTTCTTTATTTTATGTATGTGAATGTTTTGTCTATATGTGCTTGCCTGGTGTCCGCAGAACTCAGAAGACCATGTTGGGTTCCCTACAACAGGAGTTACAGATGGCTGTGAACCACCATGCGAAGTTTGCTTAGAACTGAACACTGAATATGGGTTCTCTGAAAGACCAACAAATACTCTTAACCACTGAGCCACCTCTATAAGTGCTGTGTGTGTGTGTGTGTGTGTGTGTGTGTGTGTGTGCGTGTGTGTGTAATGAAGTCTGGGAGATGTGTCAATGTAGAAGGGTGCTAACTGTGCAAACCTGGTGACCAGAGTCTGATCCTTGAAAACCTATGTAAAAAACCTGATACAGTGGCAGAAGTCTCTAATCCCTGTACTCTCCCTCAGGGTGGGAGGTGGAAATAGGAGAGTTGGCTGGAAGCTCTGGAGCCAGCCAGCCTGGAATACCTTCCATAGCAGCTGAAACAAGAGAGACTCTGGCTCAATCAGATGAGAGATCTGACTGTTGAAAACTGCCCCCTGACCTGTGCCCTAGGTGCCTATGTACCCTCATTTGCTTGGCCTGCCCCATCTCTTTCTCTTTCTCACACTCACATACAAGAGATCACAATTTTAAAAGATCTTCTGGTAAATTAGAGGTTCCTATCGACCATCTGTGTTAATATCACAAACAGAATGAGAGCAATATTGTAAATGGGGGATGTTGCTGTCCAATCCAGTCAGCCAGGGTGAACCTTTTCATTATGTATTCTTAAACAAAAGAGAGAAACACACACACACACTCAGAGAGAAAGACAGAGACAGAGACAGAGAGACAGACAGACAGACAGACAGAGACAGACAGAGAGAGAGACACACACAGAGAGATGCTCAGTGGCTGTATTTATCCCAAATGTAAAAACTCTCCTTTTGTTGAGTCTGCTGGGCAGCTGAATATAGAAGGGGGCACAGCTAGGAGAACAATGTTGAGTTCAGGCCCTGTGCTAGTGTGCTTATGCATTACAGGCCCCAACTTATGGCTATGACAACAGTCAGGCCTGCCCTGCCTGGATGAGAACTCAGAGCCCGAAGCCTGTTTCCAACTCTGACCTGTTCTAAAACACTGCTTGTCTTTGGAGAGGAGATGGTTGTCCTTGGAGGAAGGATACGTCCATTCTATCCAATCCAAAGGCAAATGTGGCAGGGAGCAATGGCCAGATGTTTTCTTCTGTTAGACTGAAACATTTACATGCAATAGAGAGGTGCAAAGAAGGGAGACTGGGATTGGTCCAGTGTGCTGATGCACGAGTGTTATTCGTTCATTTAATATTCTCCTATGACTTAGATGTAGTGTGGTGAATGTCACCCTGTTTTCTCTCCCTTTCACTCTGAAGAGTCTTCTTTATCCTTCTACACACTGAAGTAAATCAGTGAGGAAGGAAGTTGACCCAAATCAATACTAAAACTACACATGAGAACACCAGGCCACTGGGCTACGCAGGGTGGGGTAGGGATAGAACACCAGGCCATGTGGCTTAGGGGATAGAACCTGAGGCCATGAGGCTAGGAAGATGGAACATCAGGCCATGGGGCTGGGGGATAAATAGCTCAATCAATGAAGTGCTTTCCTTGCATGAGTCCAGACCCCTGAACTTTCATAAAAAAAGACAAGTGTGGTCCTCAGGGGAAAAAAAAATCCAGCTGTGGCCTGGTAGTATCGAATCCAGCAGAGGGTAGAAAATGGCTGGTGACTACTTCAGTTCTTTCCATACAGCACCCACTCTGTGCGAGGACAGTGACAGCAATGACAACACAGACTGTGCATTTGATGTGAACCCTGTCAGATACTTCATTCTTATTTAAAATTCCCATTTGTAATAGTCTTTTGTCCCTGAACTCTGAGCTATAAGACACTTAAGGAAGACAGAGAATGTGTCAGACGTTTGTTGCTGTGAGAAAATATCTACCACCAACAACTTAAAAGGAAAAATTTTTTTTTATCTTGTCTCACGATTCCAAGGATCTCAATCCATTGTCCTGGGCTCCTCTGCTTCTAGACCTATGTTGGGTCAGAACACAGGGGCAGGAGGATCATGTGACAAAAACTTTTCAGATCATTGTGAACAGGAAGCAGAGGAAGGAATACAAGAGGGTGGAAGGCAGGGTAATGCCCAAGGGGCTGCTTTGTCCAGATAAGCCCCACCTCGAAAGATTTCCAGCTCATCCCTCAATAGCACCTCCAGCTGAACACCTAGACTTCTACATATGGGTCTGTGGGAACATTTCAAACTTAAGCCATAATTTTTCTCAGACAGCTCTGGGGATATGCTGTATTGTTCTTGTTGTTGTTTCTTTACATTATATGAAAGAGACAGATTCAGAGAGACACAGAGACAAAGATTTAGAGACAGAGGCAGAGACACAGATGGGGAGACAGAAAGACAGGGAGACAGAGACATGGAGACAGAGTTATAAAGAGACAGCGAGACAGAGAGAGGGCTCAAGTATGGCTGACTGTAGAGGTCAGAGGATACCTTGCAGCTGATTCTCTACGCCACCATGTGGGTCTTGGAATCAAACTCAGGTATCAGGTTTGGGGCAGATGTCTTTACCCCATTAACCTATTTAGCTGACTCCAAGATTATTTCAAAACAAAGAAAGGTCTGAAAATGCAAGAAACTTGATACATTTGGTTTCCTACACGAAACAGATTTATAATAAAGTAATATTGTAACAGTCAATATTTATCTGCCTCATCTATTGTAGGCATCTATTGAACTCAGTGAAATGTTAATAAGAAAAATTCACACTAATGCTAGGATTCTTCCAGTTGTATTGACTCAAGATCTGTCTTTATTTCTAGTTGCCCAGGAGAGAATCAAATCACAGCGACCACAAGGCAGTGAGTAGCAGCCTGTAAAGATGACACCATGTTGACATGTCTGAAAAGCACACATGTTCTCTTCTAATTTTCTCTTATTTAAGAATATTGCCAAGTGGGGTGGCACATCTCTTTAAATCCCAGCAATTGGGAAGAGGTGGGCAGATCTGTGAGTCTGAGTTTAGTCTGGCTTACTTCGTGAGTTCCAGGCCAGCCAGGACTAATTTTTTTTTTCCACTTAGGAACATGTTTAGATTCACAGAAATGCTGCAATGAAAATCAGACAAATACGTATATGCTTCCTTAAGACATTAACATAGTTATTCTGGTGTGTGTGTGTGTGTCTGTGTGTGTGTGTGTGTGTGGTTTTTTTCCTGGAGATAGTGTCTCAGGTATCCCAGGCTGACCTTAAACTTGCTGTGTAGCCAAGGATGCTCCCAAACTCCTGATTCATCCGCCTCTACCTCCTAAGTGTTGGGACTACAAGTATAAGCTACCAGTTGTCATTTATATGGGGCAGGAGATCAAATCCAGGGTTTCCTGCATCCTAGGCAAGCGCTCTAGCAAATGAGCTACGTCCTCAAACCCAGTTATTATGATTTAACTAAACCACGGGGAACTCATTTCCTGTCTGGTGTCCTTTGTCTGTGCTGGAGAAAAGCGGTGTATTTGATTCAGGATGTCACATCATGGTTAGCTTATGTCGAATCATTAATGATCTCCACCAAAGATTTGCTCTCCTCACGAGCTCACAGCAGTTCGTAAGCTGCTTCTATAGCAGACGCCACACACAAGCCAGCACTGGGAGAAGCAGAGGCAGGGAAAGCTAATCACCTGTGCATCAAGGTTAGGTAGAGGGATTTTGTCGGATTAGCGGGAAATCAGGTGAGCATGGTACACTGGGAGGAAGTATTAAAGTCTCAGGGAGTGGAAAGGGGCTGCCACACCCTAAGGGACACTAATCACAGGGCGCAGATGACGATTCCTCTGGAAAAAGATGGAGCAAGAAAAGGAAACCATGCACAGCATAGCTCAGAGGTAGGAAGGGTCTTCCATGTAAGGTAGCCAGAGAAAAGAGAATCCTCTTTCCCTGAAAGCTTCCGAGCAAGAATCTAACTATCGAGGGCTTGTGATGCTGGAAGACAAAGGCTTTAGAAAGGAAGGGATGAGGAGAAAAGAGAAAGACTCCTGGCCTCTGGCCTAAGGGAGAGACGTAGTTCATCAGATCTGCCAACCACAATGAGCCTGGTTGCTGCTAACTGGCAGTGTGCACGGCTAGCATCTGTCTGATTGGCTCCAGGGGACAAGGGATCTTCACCCACTGCCTGGCTGAGTCACCTCAAAGATTTCATTGGAAATCAATGGTTAGGTGCCACATTCGAACACTCAGCTTGCCTCTCTCTCCAGAATTGTTTGCACTGACATTCTCAACACCATAACCAGCAATTACCACGTGAGGTGTGTGGTGTGTGTGTGTGTGTGTGTGTGTGTGTGGTGTGTGTTTGTGAGGTGTGTGAAGTGTGTGTGGTGTGTGTGTGTGTGTGTGTGTGTGTGTGTGTGTGAGGTGTGTGTGTGGTGTGTGTGTGTGAGGTGTGTGTTCGAAGTGTGTGTGGTGTGTGTGTGTGAGGTGTGTATGTGTGGTGTGGGTGTGTGGGGGGGTGTGCACGTTCGTCCATGTGTGTGCTATTTTTACACCAGAGGGATGAAATTGGGAGTGTAAAAAAAACCAAGGAAATCTGATACAGAGAATCAGGCTTTCTCCACCTGACATATGGCATTAGTCCCCAACTCTGTCCCCAATAGCCTAAACTCTACCTCTGCCTTTCCCCATTGTACTAATTCAACCTTTGTCATTTTGTTTTCTGGGACAAGATTGTTTACTAAACAGCAGAGAGAAGAAAGCATGGCTGACCAGGAACAGCAGCTGTTACACAGTCTTCCCCCCCAATCAAAACAGAAAGTTACCAAAAACCGTTGTGATTTGAGGCACTTAGCATCCTGTAGTGAAACAAATATAACTTTAACCTCCAGGCTAATAACATCACAAGAAATACATGCCCAGGAGATTTGCATGAAGGTGACCTGTGATGAATAAACTATGTCCTGCCCCACTGGAAAGGGAGCACGGGGCTCACTGGGCTGAGGTGACAGTGAGCAGGAGATGGATTATCATGCTGAGATGACTCGGTGACCTGGTGGGACACCAGCTCAGAGAAGTCCAACAGAAGTCAGTACCCACAGCGTCCGGGCAGGAGGATACAAGGCTCTCCCAATGTGGTTCATGCCCTTCTCTCTGGGAGGACCAGCTAAAGAGATGCTGGGCTGATGAGGACACAGAATAATGCTGTCGTACATGGAGGAGACCCTCCCAGGCTTTGGGTGATTCTAGAGATGGAAAGAGACTGAGTAGATACAGCGCTCAAAAGTAGGGGCAGGCTAGAGAAAGGCTGAGAATTTAAATGGGTCCTAGTATGCAGATCAGGTGGGAACATGGATTTGAGAAAAGCGGACTATCAGACCGCCATTGAGTTCATTCTGCTTAGGGAGCCCTCTGACTCATGTAAAAAGCAGAGGCTCAGCTCCTGGCTCACAAATCTGACTGTGCATCCAGACACCTAGGACGAAACTAGTAAATAGCAGGGGAAGAAAGCGTGGCTGACCAGCGGCTGTTACAGTCTTCCCTAATCAAAACAGAAAGTTACCAAAACCCATTGCGATTTGAGGCATTTAGCAGCGTGTCCTGAAACAAATACAACCTTAACCTCCCACGGCTAATAAAATCACAAGGAATACACACCCAGGAGGTTTGCATAAATGAACTATGACCTGCTCCACTGGAAAGGGAGTATGTCTGTCTGAATGCCTGGCTCTGACTCAGTGATGGAGGAGCCAATGAGTTAATCTGATGTTATCACCTCAGAGATAAAGAAAAAGAGGTTCAGAGGGAGGTCATGATAGTTACTTTTCTCACCATTATAACAGAACACCTGACAGAGCAGTCGAGTTGCTGTGTCGGCTCATAATGGAGGGTGAAGTCCATCATGACGAGAAGTCGTGGTGTGGGATGTGAGAGGCTAGGCACAGTGCACCTGTGGTCAAGAAGCAGAGAGACACACGACTGCTGGTGCTCAACTCGCCTTCTTCCTTTTATCGAGTTCCTGTCCCACCCCACCCCTGACCGCTGAATAGTGCTACTGTCAATTAGGGTGAGCCTTTCCACCTCAACCTAATCTAGAAGCTCCTTCTCAGGTTTGGCCAGAGGTTTGTCTGTATGGGCATTCTAATCCCTTCACGCTGACAATTAAGATGAATTGTTACATACTGTGAAGTAATTGAGCTACCAGGTGGATTTCCAGTCTTTCTCCAGTCCATCACTAACCCTGTGCTTCAAAACACAGATATGTTTCTCCAGCTTGGCCGTATTCACTCAACCTGTCCTGACCACGTGTACATCCACAAGACAAGGAAGTCATTGCTCCTTCTACCCTGGAAGAAAGTCACTCATTCTTAGTGAGCAAGGGTAATAGTAACGGAATCGCTGGCTTAAAGTTTTACTGTTTCTTACATTTCCTTTGGACTCAGCCCCAGTGTTAGCATTCCTTTTAGGCTTTGCTCAACAGTTACCTGGCAACAGCCAAGTATGATTGACTCACTATAAAAGGGGCTATTTACCCCCCTTCACTCTCTTACCTCTTACTCTCTTACTCTCTTGCCTTCTCTGTCCCTTCTCTCCCCATTCCCTTCCCCCTCTCTTTCCATGTGTTCCTGACCTCATTTCTCTTTCTCTCTTATCTTCCTCTCCTTCCCTCCCTCCCTCCTTTCCTCCCTCCTTCTCTGTCTCTCTGTCTCTGTCTCTCTCTGTCTCTGTCTCTGTCTCTCTCTCTCTCTCTCTCCTCCATCCTCAACTCCCCTCTCATGCTCTGAATAAACTATTCTCTACTATATCACCATGTGACTGGTGGTACCTCATGGAGAAGAGATGCCTCAGCATGGGCCCGTGGAGGTACCTCCTTCCAGCTCATCATACCGCGCCTCTGCCAAACATATCCTGGCTCTTTCTTTTTTATAAAACACAACACCCAGGGCCTGCCCCAGACACAGACACCCTGTCCCTGGGTAAGAGATGGCCTGAGTCCCAGAGCCTATCCAGGCCACAGACACTCTGACCCTGATTGAAAGATATTTTCTTACCCCTGACTTAAGGTTGTATCTCAGCTCTAATTTTGTTTTCTCTTTCTTTAAAGGTTACTTTTCCTCCCTTTAATAACTGGCACATAAACACACTGTATATACTTACGGATACAATGTGATGCTTTGAGTCATATATGCATTGTATAATGTTTAACCTGACTTAAACACTCTCTTTTCAAACCCAAGAATTTCTTACTCATGTCTATCAAAACTTGAATCCATCCATCAACCTTTCTCCATCTCGCCCTCTGTGCCATTATCTCCAGCTGCCTTTCTACTACGGAACCAACTTTTCAGTATTCCACACATGGATGAGTGACTGACAGGGTATCTGGGGTTTTTCTTCCTCTTTCTTTCTTTCTTTCTTTCTTTCTTTCTTTCTTTCTTTCTTTGCTTCTTTCTTTCTTCCTCTTTCTTTCTTTCTTTCTTTCTCTTCCTTCCTTCCTTCCTTCCTTCCTTCCTTCCTTCCTTTCTCTCTTTCTGAATTAGTTGATAGACACTTAGGTTGTTTCTATTTCTTAGCTATTGTGAATGGTGCTGCAGATACAGAAGGAGGCTGTGCATGGTTTTTTCTCTATCTAAAGAATATTGTATTAGTCAGGGTTTTATTGCTGTGAACAGACACTGTGACCAAGGCAACTCTTATAAAAACAATATTTGTTTGGGGCTGGCTTTCAGGTTCAGGGGTTGAGTCCATTATCATCAAGGTGGAAGCATGACAATGTCCAGGCAGGCATGGTACAGGGGGAGCTGAGAGTGCTACATCTTCATCTGAAGGCTGCTAGCAGAATACTCACTTCCAGGCAGCTAGGATGGGGGTCTTAAAGCCCATGCCCACAGTGACACACCTACTCCAACAAGATAACACCTCCAAATAGTGCCACTCCCTGGGCCAAGTGTATTCAAACTACCACAATTATGTATGAAGATTTATGAAAGTATGTATACAATCAATCAAAATAGACAAACAGGATCATATTCTCAAACTCTCTGGCACCTCTCACTGCTGCTTTCATAATTTATTAATAGTTTTCTGTATCCCTAGCTTCAACATTCAAAGGTTTCATTAATGTCTGGCAGAGAAAAAACTATGTGAGGGAGAGACTGGAGATGTGGCTCTTCAGTAGAATACTTGCCGACCCTGTAGGAAACCCTGTGTTCCATCTCCAGTACCCCATAAGCGAAGCATGGTGGCATAGGCTGATTATTTTCATCACTCACTATGTAGAGCCTGGCTCCAAGAGACTCTGTTTCATGAGAAAAAGAAGAAAGGAAGAGAAAAGGAAGGAAAGATGTTTTGGGGGAAAGTCACAGATTATTCGTATCATTTCCTCCTAAATACAATATGACAATTATTTACATAGCATCAGCATAGCGTTAGATATTATAAGCAATCTAGAGATGATTAAAGGATGTGAGATCAAGTGCACAGATTATATATGCTGCTTGTGACATTTGATACAAGGGGGTTGAATACCTTGATCTCTTATCCAAGGGAGTCCTTGATTCAGTCACCCACAGTCAACAATCCCTTAAGGAAAGCTGTACCACCCCACTCCACCACAGGTTTGTTAGCCTTGGGATGACTAAGCAGGCCACTGTCCATTTCTGACCTCCCTGTAGCATTCCTCCCATGAGGCTTTGCAGTTCTTATCAGCATAGTACATCCTTCCCCACTCATCACCCAGGCAGGCATTGACCTCTAACCTAAACACCCGCCCCTCCACATGCACGCACGTATACACACACACATTCACACACAGATATCTGGTGCAAATGAACAAGTGAAATTTGGAGTCACCGTTTTAACTCATTTCAGCTCACCTGAGCCCTTATTCGAGCCCCTGGTCCTTTGTGTCCTTGTTGAGAATACTATGACTCTTGACAGGTTGGCCGCCTGCTCTATCAACAGCCATGCACCCCCTTGGTGGAACAGCCACAAGCTTGGGCCAGTGTTCTGCTGTTATGAATGATCTTGAAATTCTTACTCATTTTCCAACAAGGGATCTGCATGTGTCTCAGCAGCGTGGCTAGCATCATGTCTTTTTTTTTTTTTTCCTGGTCATAAGAGTATAAGGTAGAGAAAAGAAAATCACTTTTTTTCCCCCCTGGGAGACATTCCAGTCCATCATATAACCTTGCAATCATACCTAAGAGGGAGAACTAGGGTTAACTAATACTGCTTATTACTGCTACAATAGTAACTATTACTAACTAATTTGACTTATTAATTACTGATACAATAGTAACCACTAATGCTAACTAATATGACTTATTACTGCTACAATAGTAACCACTAATGCTAACTAATATGACTTATTAGTTACTGATACAATAGTAACCACTGAAACCAGCCTTCTCAGAGTTCTCTTCTGTAGTGGCTTGTTCCCACCAGTGTGCCATCAGTGCTTACCTTCATGACAACTGGGAAAGATGGGGACCCCCCACCCCAGGAAACCCTAAGCATGTGCAGTGGGTGCCAGGCTGAGAGCTGGTGGTTGGGGTACTGGAATCCACATCCAGATTTTCCTGAACTCAATGTGTCAAAATGATTCCATGATTTAATTTTTTAATTAAAAATGTCCTTGTGACTCCCACTGACATTGGAGGGAATCCAAAGTTTAGCACAAGAAAAGCAACTCCTGCTTAAGACGTAAGTGTTTTGCTTCCAGAATATGCTGGGAGCCACCACCATGGCTGGAGTTTGCCTTTTTTTTTTTTTTCTGCGAACACTGCATAAAATACAGCTCCCACCCCAAAGTATATAATCCACCCATTAAAAGTATAAGAAAATTACAACAAACAACTTGATCTACTTTTTTTTTTTTTTTTTTTACTGAGAGCTGACTCTTGTTTCTAGCCCTCCACCATTCAAATGAACAAAGTCCTTCTCTGAAGACAGCGTTTTTTGTTGTTTTTTTTTTAAGTTGTGTGCATAAGATAAATAAATTCTAATATATTTCAAATATATTCATTATTGTCCATTAAAAACACACTACCATTTCGTGGTTCTGTGAGAGAGTGACAGAGCCTGGTTTGTCACAGCCCAGGGCATAAGCAACCATTGTGTTGTTTCATTAGCTATTCCCTGAGCTAGTGTGAGGGACATATGTCTATTCTCTGTGACAAATGTGAGCAGCCAGGCGCCTCCGCTCTATGCAGATAACGCAACACAAGTGCAAGCGCTCCCAAGGACCTGTGTCCCCAGCCGCAGGCACAATCAGCCCATGGTCACCAATTGGTTCCAGTTTATTAACAGCCTATAAACTTCTCATCTGTTCCAGGACTGGTTAGAACTGTCACCTGCAACTGCCTGCCCCCAGTAGGCTCCTCCAGTCCTTAGAATCAGGATGGATCTGGCTTTGCTGGGTTGGCCATAATGTATTCTCTGACACAAAGAACCTCGTATTCAGACTTCGGTAAGTGTCAGGAATGGCAAAACAGAAGTGTGTGCTTAGTTCTAGACCAGTAGCTACACTACACAGTCAGAGACACAATAGTGAGTAGAACCAGACAGACCTGGCTAATTTTATTTATTCAATACATAGACACACACAGAGAGAGAGAGAGAGAGAGAGAGAGAGAGAGAGAGAGAGAGAGAGAGGGAGGGAGAGAGAGAGAGGGAGGGAGAGAGAGAGAGGGAGAGAGAGGGAGAGAGAGGGAGAGAGAGAGTGAAACTTAGCGCCTCACATATGCTAAGCATATGATTTACTCCTGAACTGTACACTAGTCCCCAGTGGGAGAGCAGCCCATATATTTAAGGCTTTGTTTTGTTTTCTGGCACTGGGGATGGAACAGGGCCTTATGCAACTAAGCAACAGGATGTGCCTCTGAGTTGCACCCTCAACTCCAAGACTTGGTCAATTTTAAAAGCTACTCAAATCCACATAAGTTTGAGTTTTAGATACATTCCAATTAATGGTAGTGGGTGGGCATTGAGGACTGGGAACAAATCTTGGCCTATACGTCATCTTCTCACTGCAAAATTCAAAATATAAAAGTGGGGTGGAATACTAGATGTCTTGTTTTCTGAGTCTTCTGGAGCCAATGTCAGAGTGGCAGGCCACCACTCCCCTTTCAGGGCCAAGAGTAACTTCTTTCAACTGTAAAGCATTTTGATCAGGAACTCTTCCCAGGTTCCTCTAGAAGCCAGTATACAATCTGTGAGCCATGACTGCCATCAGCTGAGTGCCCTCGATAGCAGATGGGGATTGTCTCACAGTTTGGAGGCCAAAGGTAACCCAAGGTTGAGGCAGTCTGCTTCTCTGAGGACTATGAGGCAGAATCTGACCCATGCCTCTTCCACTGGGTGCACAGTCCACTCTCCCTCCGCATGTCCTGAGTCCAGATATCCCAGGGCAGGTTAGACCAACCACAATGACCTCACTGGAACTTGACTACCACCATAAAGACCCTATCTCCACCAAAGGTCTCATCTGAGGCACTGGGACCAGGACTCTAACATATCTTTTGGAGGTGACATAAGTCAAGCATAACACTACTACTTAAGGGACCTAGCATGAAAGCAAGCTCATGCTTACTCTCAGTCCCCTGCAGACTGGTGCAATGTTAGAGTTCAGGGACACTGTGCTCACACTATAAAGAACAGACTCTGTAGAGAACTGGTTTCATAGAGGCCTTGGCCAAATACAAATTCTGTTCTTTAAGGTGATTTAGAATTAACCAGTTTCAAGCAAGAGGGCTTTCATCTCCTGCCATGACTAGGAGCTGCTCTGGTGGAATGTGGGAACCTAAGAATACATAAATTCTGTTACATCGACGAGAACCACATTTTAAAAGACCCCAAGGAGAAGAGTTGAAGCCATTTATGCATTGGACCTGAAGGTGAACTAGATCCTGTGGTCACCCAGCCAGTTAGAATCCATGCAGCACTCAGCCCCTATGGTTCCAAGAAGCAGTTAGAAGTTGTGGTACCTTTGAGAGGGAACCCTTGGCTTAATGACACAGACACAAGGGCACTTCCCACTGTCCTGATCTCTCAAGGATCTCCATCCAATCCCTAGAGGATAGCTTTGATGTCAGTCCACATAAGCATGGTGCACCGAGAGGGACAGCTCTGGGATAGAGGTCAATCTGAGGTCTGATGTTTTATGTCCAAGTTCAAGGTCCAGAGGAACAGTTGGATTCTCGGGCTTAGGCAGAGCTGAATTTGAATGACAGCACTCCCATTTACCAACCTCCGACCCAGCACCCTTTGCACACTTCTGGGAACAGCCCCGTGTCTTAGTAGTCATGTGCATGAGTACCACAGTGCATTCATTCCTTGGGAACAAGCCAGTGTGGAGACCTTTGAGAATGTCCTGTTTAACAGTTCTTATTTTGCCAGCTAGCTTTATTAGCCAGTATTTGCTATTCTTGGGTAGAAATGCATTGGTTATATGGTAGGCCCAGGATAGATTCTTGCTTTTATATGTATTGAATGAAACAAAGCAAGCCAGTATGGCAGCAAACAGCTGTAATCCTGGCACTCAGCAGGAGGCTGAAGTCCGGATCACAACTTCAAAGGCAACTTTGGCAACATAGTAAGACTCTGTCTCAAAGTGAGAAACAAAGGAAACAAACTTATACAGCCCACTTTCTCTCTCCTAGGCTGGCCTCAAACTCCCACTCGCGGAGCTGCACTCTTAGCCTACTGTATGATTTCCCCATATCCAAAATGATTCCAAAGACTAAATAGGAACTGGGAGGCATCTAAGGGTATTTCCCTTCTCCTAGTCACTGCTTCCTGTTAGCACTCCAGGCCAGAAACTGTCAGAATTGATGGGTGAGAACAGTTTAAGTATGTTGCCCTTAGAAACATGGGCTTCTTATCCCAATCAGTAGTTTGGATAGCTGCTTTCTTGGGGCACTAGAAGATGAATGCCAGTCAATGTATCTGTTTCCAAATAGAAAGATTAATTAAATGGTTAGCCTAGCTGGTGGCACACACCTGTGATATCAGCACTTGAGAGGTTGAGGCAGAAGACCAGCCTGGGCTACATAGTGAATTTGGGGCCAGGCCAGGATACTACTGAAACACTATCTTTAAAAAGTTTTATGCCATTTGTGAGGCAAGGATACAGGCTTCCTATAATCATCTGTTGCTATGACGGACGTCAGGGTGGCATGGCAGGTGGCTCTCTCCCATAGCGAGTGCAGAAGCTACAAACTACAAGGCTCATGGCACCAAACAGCAGAGCAGAGTCAAAATCCTTTCCAGATGTTCCCACGCTGCTTGATCTGTATTCTGGAGCTCAAGCTGCTGTTTTCAGGAGTGTATAAATGTCTGAAGCAGTGATTCTCAACCTAGGGGTCAAACAACCCTTTCAGCTGGGGGTCACCTAAGACCACAAGAAATCAAAGATATTTACATCATGATTTATAACAGTAGCAAAATCACAGTTATGAACTAGCAAAGAAATAATTTTATGGTTCAGGATCAGCACAACATGAGGAACCGTATTAAAGGGTCAGCACTAGGAAGGTTGAGAACCACTGATCTAAATGATCTAAGAAGCCGTTTTTTCCTGACTGTTAAGGAAGTTCCCTCGCTGTCTGCTTTCAACCTCATCAATATAAAAGCAAAACAACAATTCAAATCTCTAAGATGGAAGAAAGGAAAGTCCCCAGAGGAGATGAGTTGGGGGTGACCTGGGCTTCAGTCAGCTCCTGCTTCCCAGATAGCTTAATTTTCCTGGATGTCTCAAATTGCCATGGAGTTTAAATGGAAGCATTGGCAGAATACAAAATCAGGAATTCTTCTTAGCTATTTAGCACCACATGAAGGAGCAACTGAAGAACTTATAAGTCGGAAATGGCAGAAAGAGATCTGGGCAAACCCCATCTATACAAGAAGAAATTGAGGCCTACGGAAGTTACGGGGACAGGGGCGGGGGAATCAAACAAAAAACAAAACAACAAAAACAAAACAAGCAAACAAAAGAACCAGAGACCGACCATTGCTTTACTTTTGGTTTGGTTTCGTTTTTAGAAAACAAATCTATTCTCTGGTTCTTTCTCTAGAAGCAGGTTACCCTGGGCTACCATCCCATCAGTGTTCTGAAGTTATACCTTGTGTCCCTAAGACTGACAGAACTGGTTGACTTGTGGGTAAGAATGCTTGGCGGGCAAATCACTTCTCTGAGCCTCAACTTTCTCACAAGAGAAGGGAGGCTTCAGAACAGCAGGAACAGCAGCCTCACACAGCTGTGAACAAAGGAAGAAGGCCTCCCCAGTTGGGCCAAGACATCGTGGCTTCTCTTCTACCTGTGTTCTCCTGATTAAAGTGTGTCCTGCCCTCCAGGGTTTCACACTGGAGATGCTCTGAACATGGAGGCAGAAGACACAGGAACAGGTTTTGGAGAGTAGCTACTCAGCAGCTCACTCCTCTCCCTTGCCCCTTCCAGCTCTAACTAGTTAGACCTCCATCTCAGAGAGGCAGTGCCTCAGGGCAACAAGTGAAACACTGGGTCTTCTGTGTCCCGGGACATTTCTTCTCAGCCAACAGGTCTGGTACCCTCCAACCAAAGAGGAGAAAGTATCACCAATGAAGAAGTACAGGAGAGCTGTCTGGGGTATTCAGGCAACTGCTCCAGCCAAGAACAGCCTTTGGGGAAAGCATAAGACGAGAAACAGGAGGCTGCCCCAAGGGTCTCTAAGAAAGAACTTGGATTCATCCAGTGGCACAGAATGGAGGTTCTGACCACCTGTGTGCAGTAGGCTGGACTCTGCCTCCCCTGAGCCTTGTCAGCCAGTGGTAAACAGAGGTGTGTACCTAAGCACAGTTCACCTATGGCTTTGCAATAACCCAGGAAAGGAAGGCAGCCATCAGCAGGAGCTTCCCTCTGTGAAACCCAGGCAGGGAAAGTGGGTCAGTCCCTGCAGGTTCTGGGGACATTTTGTTCCCCAATAGCCACAGGTACAACTATGAAAGGCTAGATGGCAAAGACCCCTCCTCACGGGAGTATGGATGCGATTAAGGTTCATCGAACAGTGCTTCTGCAGCGCCTTAGGAGTACCGGAAAGAGTTCTCGGTCCTAGGGACAGACACACTTATAATATGATTACAGGCAGGAAAGGAAACTCATGAGAAAAGAACAGAAGATAGTGACTTTGTGGATCTGGGTCATGGTAGGCACCAGGATAAGATGACTGCAGAGAAAGTTACAGCATTTGGGACCATGTGACCAGCAGGTGTTGAACAGTGACAAGAGCAACTGTGTGAGCCAGGGATGAGGCCACATGCTGCAGAAAGACCCGGCTTGAGTTGATGACCTTGGGTCTGGGTCTGGGGCTGGGTCTGGGGCTGGGGCTGGGGCTGGGGCTGGGGCTGGGGCTGGGGCTGGGGCTGAGGTTCAGGTGTTAGGATGAGAGGTCTAAGAGATAGGTAGGTACCTTCACATTGGTCTCAAGACCTCTCTTTCTCAGTGTGGTCCCTTGAGTGGTGTCCCCAAACTTCCAAAAAGGCACACGCCTTTCAAAAGCCCCAAAGCTTTAGTGCTCCATGGTGTAGAGGCTTCTGGGCCTTTGGATTGAGTTATAAATGTATTGGTGATGCTGCCAAAGCGTTTGGGTATAGAGAACCTGATGTTTGAATTACTTACGACTTACTAAGATTTGTGACTAGGGTTGTCTCCCATGTCTGCTGGAGGAAGCTTGCATGTTGGTCCAGGAGAAGGTAAAACATGAGAAGCTCAGCTACACTTCATCATGGAGCTTAGAAGAGCTGAAATACGGTCTGTGCCTATCCCGTTGCTTTTCCCTCCCCAACAGCTGTCTTGAGTGGCACACACATAAGAGAAAGATACGATATTGATAGAGACACTCCTTGCTCCTAGAGGTAGACATAAGCTGGCCAACACCCACATGGAGTCTCTACAGACTCAGCTCAGCGTATGGGCCAGAGAAACTGGGACCATTAAGATTGGACTCTTGGGACACAATTGGATAATCAATTAACTTCCCAACACACAGCCCCCCTCATTCAGCACAGAGAATCTCATAGATGGGCAGCCATCATGGGTGGCCTGAACCTGGGACGATAATTGTAACATCGCATCCTGATACAGGGACAGAAAAAGCAAGACAGAGAGCAGAGAGAGTGGCCACCCAGGAACAGCTCACTCAGCCTGTTCACACCACAACCCTCAATCTTCTTACAGTGATTTAGGAAGAGACTCCAGCCTGAGATTACTGGAGACACACATGGCTCCGTCTCCAAGGTCATGTTGCCTACCAACATGTGAGAGAAAACTAAGAACACTGAAGGACACTGGCATAGGCATAAGAAGAGTCCGTGCATACAGTGGGCATATCTAGGGTGTTATTTAGCCCAGGATACCTCCTTTTCTCTGAGCTAGTTGACATCTATTATTAGCATGACAATATAAAGACTGGTCCATTCACCTAAAAGGCTCTTACAGGGAAAGCTCTGAACTAGATGGTAGATCACAAGTGTCCTGAGCATGCTCAATGCACAGATACGTTTTCTGTGGTAGGTGAGTTCTGTTAAGTAGAGGATATCATTCATTTTCTGTCTATATCAGTGTACTCGATGGTTGTGTGTGTCAACTTGATACAAGCTAGAGTTATCACAGAGAAAGGAGCCTCCCTTGAGAAAATACCTCCATGAAATCCAGCTGTAAGGCATTTTCTCAATTAGTGATCAAGAAGGGAGGGCCCAGCCAATTATGGGTGGTGCCATTCTTGGGCTGGTGGTCCTGGGTTCTATACGAGAGCAGGCTGAGTGAGCCAGGGGAAGCAAGCAGCACCCTCCATGGCCTCTGAATCAACTCCTGCCTCCAAGTTCCTGCTCTGCATGAGTTCCTGTCCTGACTTCTTGTGGTGATGAATAGCAATTTGGAAGTGTAAGCTGAATAAACCCTTTCCTCCCCAACTTGTTTCTTGGTCATGATGTTTTGTACAGGAATACAAACCCTAACTAAGACAATCAGAATACCCAAGACCAGGACGTAGAAAGAGTAGAAGTTTTGGGGGCTCATGGAGGCTGAGAAGTCTAGGAGCACATGATGCTAACATCTGGCAGGAGCCTTCTTGATGCATCCAACATGGAAGAAGACATCACACCATCAACACCAGACAGAGCAGGCAGAGTAGCACAGGTCTTTCTTCCTGAGCCATGAATCCCAGCATGGAGAACAGCCCCAGGACCTCATTCAATCCCAGTTGCTTTCTAAAGGTCCCTTCTCCAAATATCCTCAGCAAAGGCTCTTGGGGGAATTCCCCATGCATGAGATTTTAGGGGACAAGGTCAGGTGGACCAGTTTTGGAGCAGCCTGGGTTGTGCTAAGTGACTGTGTTACACTGGAGATAGGAGATCGCCTCAGAGGGCATGTGAGGCACAGTGCGGACCTTTAACAGTGAAGACCTTTAGAAGTCCAGGAACACACCCTGAGTCCACATGACTACAGAAGGCACTGAGCAACAGGAGGAAGAGTGGATATGACAAACTACATCCCCGAGGGCCTCTCACGGGCCTCTCCAGCAATAGCCACTCCCTGCCTTATTGGGTAACCCCAGCTCCGAGCTATCAGGGCCTGAAACAGAGGAGTCCAAGGAGATACCAGTGATAATGGCCCAGCTAGCTGGAACCAGTCCAGAACGAAAGTAGGCAGTGGCGGGGGGTTGGGGGGGGAGGGTAGGGGCATAGATGGACATATTCTTTCTTCCCCAGAGGTGAGGTTTCCATCTAGGCTAATCCAAACGTCCAATATTCCTCAGTGCACCAGGAGGACAGACCTGCAGAATGACAGCCACTGCAGCCCTTCCCTTCAGTTGAGGGACACAAGCCGCGCTTCCTTGGCAAGGGTCTCGTCATACAAGCAAGTCTCCATAGAAGCCATTTTTAACGATGTGTCCCGAGCACTCAGTATAATTCTAATAGCTCTACCGTTAAAATCAGGAAGAATAGATTGAGTTCATCATGGCGTTATTCCCGTCTTGAGTGTTACTAACAACAATATAATACTTCCTGTTTCCCCCTCTGGAGTCAAGCAGCTGCCATGCGCCCGGAGGTCATAATAGGGACGAAGGAGCGTGAAATTGTGCCGACCTCAGACTCTGAGCAGTGTGGGAAGCAATGGCAGTTGCCACAGCTGCCCTCCTCTCTACCCCCAACAACCGTGGCCAGGGGAACTGACAGGAAGCCACACCCACCCTTGTTAAAGTCTACAATATTCTGACATTCCAGTGTCATTAGGTTACCTCAGTTTCAAACCTAGCAGGAAAGCTCGGTCCGTGAAACCCATCAATCCACAAACACAGAAGGAAGGAGTGGTTTTATCAGATAAGAGAATTGCAAGCTTCCAGTCCTGACCACATCTGCACACATGTGGGCATCAAGAAAGGCAGAGTATTAACATCGTTAAGAACAACTCCTGTCTTACCCCAAGCTCTGCACCAGGGCAGTACTAGGCTGACCCTCTAAGGCTCTCTGGGCCTTAGCTTTCCAACCACAGAGAGGTCATGGAAGGTTCTAGTGAGATAAGAGATGAGACAGTGGTTTGTAAAACAATAAATGGGCCATTCATCTGCAGGGACAGCCCATCCCCATCCCAGCTGGTGAGACAGGAGCACAGCCCAGGCAGAGCATCCATTGCCCACTGTAAACCCCAGGCCTTAAAGCCATCTTGCAAGGAACTTGACTTACATCTGCAAGGCACTGTTGGGCAATCTACACTTGTAACATTTCTGAAAACATGTTTTGCCTAATTGACAGACCAGAGGAAGGCTATGTGTCCCTAGGTCCCAGTCTTTTTATGAACTTCCGTTGAGAACAAAAGGTGGCAACAATAATCTAGGTCCTCCTGGCTAGGGTCATGGAATTATTCATATTTACCCATCCCTTCTGACAACCTTCTTGTCTTCTTTCCATCCTGTTTCTAACCATAGTGGCCTGTCCCCTCCACTCTTGACCTCTGACCTGATCACAGACCAAGAGACTCCAGCTACTTTAACTGGTATGCTAAAACCTCAGGGTCCTCAAAACTGGTCCCCAGATCATCATTATCATCATCATTATCAGCAGCAGTAGCAGCAACAGCAGCATCTCAGCACAGATGTTGGCCTTTGCCTACCCAGCCCTTTCAAAGGTATTTAAGTATACTTAAGTATAATTGCAAACTTGGTTGCATACATGGGTTGACTTGGGCACAGAGAACCTAAGTAGCCCACCCAAGTTCACACACTTGTAAATGGCAGAGATGCAGATATTATGCCGAGATGACCGTGAGCATCAAGACTCTGAGCACAGAGTCTGCCCACACAGTCACTGCCTGATGTAGGAGCCAGCTCAGAGTTTGTAGGATTCAGCTCTGGTTGCTAAATCTGTGTGCCACTGGGTATCTTCCACAAGTGTCCAATCTTTGGACATTGTGTTATGGATCCACATACAAAGTTCTCACTCAAGAACCATACAATTGAGTGGAGAAAAAAAAACAGAAAGTATCTCAGTGTCTTAATAAGTTTATAGTTTTATACTGAACAATTTTTACACCTATTCCAGGGCACATGTGGCCCACAGGCAGCAGGCTGGGCATTCCTAGTAGAAATCTACCATCTCATTATTTGGGGAGGAGAGCAGAAGTCTAACATCAAGCTGGTGGCAGGATTGGCTTCTTCTAATGGGCTGTGAGGGGAATCTGTTCCCTGCCTCTACCCTAACTTGTGGTGGTTTGCTGGCAATCTTCACTGTCTCTTAGCTTATAGAATTGTCTGAACCTTTGCTTTCATCTTTATATGTATAAAGCATTCTCTAAGGGTACATGTGTGAAAGAGTGCATGTGTGAGTGTGTGTGAGTGTGAGAGTATGTGAATGTGTGTGTGAGTGTGTGTGTGAGTGTGTGTGAGGGTGAAAGTATGTGAATGTGTGTGTATATGTGAGTGTGTGTGAGTGTGCATATGTGTGTGTGAGTGTGTGTGAGGGTGAGAGTATGTGAATGTGTGTGTGAGTATGTATATGTGAGTGTGTGTGTGTGTGTATGTGTGTGTGAGAGAGTGTGTGTGTGAGAATGTGTGTGTGTCCAGTTTTCCCCTTTTCATAAGCATATCAGTCACATAGATTATGGGTCTGCTCCAGTGAACTCATCCCAGCTAATCCCATTTGATGTGAACATGTGGGGGCCACTTTCTGACACATTCTGAGGTTCTGGGGTTAGGATTCCAACACACATTTCAAGGGCACAATGAACCCGTCACAGTGGTTCACAGAATGCTAGCAACAGGAAATGCTATCATGCTTTGTTCTCCGTGCCTTGTGCACATCAGTTCACTCCATTGTCACCAAGATCCTATAGACAAGTTCAAGTCAATCCTCCTTAGCACAGACACTGACGTGTTATGTCTCTTATTCCAAACTGCACAGCTAGTAAGTAAGGGACCCGGGTGTCAAAGCCAGGCACCCATCTCAGAGTCCTCACTGTAGCTCTGCCAGTGTTTGGGCTTCTTTTGAGCTGACAGCCCCACACCTTTCTCTGGACATGGTTGCCAGTTTGGTTTAGTGGGACCAGAACAGTGTCCTTAAAACATACCCTCAGGGGTGGGACCTCTTGGGTGTGATGCATGGATGCCAGGGGACAGAGCATCCCAAATGCTTGCCACAGAGCAAACATATTCTTAAAGCAAGTTAACCTGGGATACTACAGTTGTCTGAAGTAAAATATTAACAAATGAAATGTCTTTCTGTGGCTTCTGTCTGGTATCTAAGCGTCATTTAGCTGAACAGTTTCTGTGTACCAGGCTCTAGGCAGGACATGCTATTTACGTTTTTCCCCAGCCCTTGTCATATCCCTAGGACATAAATACTATTAACTATTTCATAGAGAAGACTTCACATATAGCCAGCTTTAATCTCTTGCTCAGGGCTGAGGACTCCACTCTGTATGACCCAAATGGGCTGAGCCTTTGAGCAGAAACTTCTCAGGATATTACAGTTGAGCAGGTCTGCCCATCTACCCAATGTCTCCAGCTTCTGGGTTAATATTTCCAGGTCAGAGCACCATGTGGAGATGCAGGCTTTGGTCACCTCAACTGCACTCTGGGAAGCCATTCACAGCCCTCCTCTTCTTCCTGCTGGTGGTCTAATCTGGAGTCAGGTCCAGGCTCTGGCTCTGACAGGGAGGGGGCAGGGATGGGGTGGGGTGGGGGTGAGGAAGAACCAGGAGCCAACAGCAAACAACAGGTGAGCATGTGAATAGTCCCCTTCTGTGCCCCAGGCAGGGTGTCTTGCCCAAGCAACTATGGGGGCCCACACTGACTTCCAGAACCCTCTGCCTCTGCAGGTGTCTTAGCAACTTGGCCTCAGCGCTTCAGTGACCCATATTTGATTACCTTTTGGGTTTCTATAATTCTTCATTCAGTCCTGTCTGAAAACCTAGAATGAAGGTTTGGCAGCCCGATGCCCCGCCCCTCTCCATTCTCTCTCCCGAACACATCAGCCCGTTTGTTCCCTTGATCTCCCCCTCTTCCTGTTGCATTCTGCCTTTTCAATGGGGAAGGAGTGGAACCGGATGGCTGGACCCAGTGCAGGGAAGTGACTTCACACCACCTTTGTTTCTCCTCACCCCTTTGAGCACACTTGGCCCCCGCGTCTCTATGAAAGGGCTTGTTTGAACCATTTGGAACATCCAGCAAGTGAGAGATGCTGCAGCCAGAATTGGGCTCGCATCTTTTCAGGCTGCCTGAGACTCTGGGTTAAGCTGCCAAAATTTTGCAACAAAACTAACCATGACATTGGACATTGTGTTATAAATTAGCCACAGCCTTCCAAGCAAATTGTATCTTTTCGTTGTCTCGGTGTAAGCCTTCGGAACATTTGGCTTCGGTTACTAATTTTCAGAGAAGCTCAGAAAATATTTTTGCTCTGCTCTAAACCATGTAATTGCTTCAGATTAGGGGTGTGTGTGTGTGTGTGTGTACACGATAACATATACAGAGCTTCATACACCATGATTCCCACCACATTTACTGTATATCTTTTAGTTATATCCAGGTTCTCAGTCCGGCATCCCACTGATTTGCTTTTGAAGAGGCAGAAACCATCTCCCACCATCATTAAAAGAAAAAACCCGATGTTTCACCTTTCATGAATCATTCCGAATAACTCTTGGCTGTAGAGTGAGATGAACGGTGGTGTGTTTATACAGCCCACACAAACAAGGGGACTTTCACTGTTTTCACGGAGGGGGGGCACAGAGCCTCTACTTCTGCTAGGTCACTCTGAATTTGAAAAAAAATAAAATTGGGGAGGGCCTGGGCCCATCTGCTTGAATTATGTCACCAATAGCTGAATTGAGCTTTTGTTAGTCTAGGGAACGCCCCCAAACACACAGATGCCCCTTCATTTATTTTTCCACTTTCCCAAAATATGTCATAGGATTATTTTTAGATTCAGAAATCATTTGAAGTAGTAAGCTTTATTAAAATCAAGTGCCAATGACACTATTCGAAATAAAGTAACAGCTGGGGAGCCACCTCTGAGGACATCGTGTGCTGGGTGGCATGTGTGTGGCTCTCCAGTGCCCAGGTAAACCCAAGCACAGCAGCTCACATCTGTAACCCCAGCTCTGCAGCAGGGAAGACAAGGGGATGGGGAGACGGGTGGATCCCCAGAGCTCACTAGCAACCAACAAGAACCAGGATCAGTGAGAGACCATCTCAAAAACTATGGTACAGAGTGACAGAGGAATGGCATTAGCCTTTGGCTTCTACATGTGCACATGTGTGCACGCCCTCAAAATAAGATAAACTCTATAATCTTCATAAAATATACCCACATTTGATAACCTTCAGGTTATCACCACAAAAGAGAATAGCACGTTCCTGCCACTGCCCTGCACAATGGAGGTAACTATATAGATTTCAAAACACTGTGGCCAGGCACCAGACACTACGCTTGATTAATTGCACTTTTGAAAATGGACCCCACTCACGGTCTTTGACATTGTTCCAGATGTAAGCTTTATTCAAATAGAGTTATTTCTAAGAGGAATTTAAACTCTGATGAGGTGGTTCACGGAGTCTTTCTCTCCAGCCAGGAAGAAATAGCAAAGCATATCTCTTTCCTCTTTATTAATGCTCTCCTCTCCCTCAAAGGAGAAATCCAGTGTGAAGCTGTTCTCCATGGTGCTTCTCTGCCTCTTGTATTCCAGGCAGGTTAAATCTGGAGGCAACAGGGGACCAGACATGGGATGCGGCTGCCACCTCTCATATTGATAATGTGGACCACAACGCCTGTAGAATAATTTAAACTTTTCAAAGAAGGTTTTCCTTCTTCATGCTCTGGAAAACAAGACCCACCATTCCATCATGGTCTTAACTCTAGTCAGTTTAAAGAGCACATTTTAGCACAGACAACCTCTGAACACTTAGCTGGCCACTTGTGAGAGGAACATGTCTTATGGGAAAACAGAAGACTTCAAGCCATGTCAGGCTTCAGTGTCACAGCCTGTGCCCACATCGCCCATCACCTGCCATTTTAAAGGTTCCACCCTCTTAGCCCAACCCCAAGGTAGGGAGAACAGCATAAGTTTCTATGTAAGGAAGAGGAAGCCTGCGATTCTCATTTCTATGGTGGAAATCCATCACGAATGTGAGCATATGTATATACACACACACATACACAGAGAGAGAGAGAGAGAGAGAGAGAGAGAGAGAGAGAGAGAAAGAGGAGAGACAGGGACAGAGATACACAAAGACAAAGATACACAGAGAGACAGAAACAGATACACACAGAAAGGAGAGAGAAACAGAGACAGAGATACACAGAGAGACAGAGACAGATACACACAGAAAGAAGAGAGACAGAGACAGA